>NW_026251391.1:727500-1146772 GCF_025118155.1 Cokeromyces recurvatus
AGAAAAAAAAAAAAAAAAAAAAAAAAAAAAAAGAAAAAAACTAAAAATATATAATAGGTTATGGCATGCTTATTTCTGTATTAAAGCGTAATCAACAAGATTTTGATGGTAAATCATGACTAAATTAATGACTGAAAATAAAAAGGGCTCATGTTATTTAATTAAGGCTTATATAGATACTTTGCTCGATTTAGAAATAGAAAAGGATTAATGCAGTAATGTATTTTAACATTTAGCGTAAATAACTTTATTTATTTATTTATTTATTTTATACAGATGGCAACAAAAGGTAGATCATCATGGTAGATTTGTTCCAGGTGATGAAGGAGGGGAGAATTGTGCTACTGATGGTGATGTCGACATTTGTACTGCATTATTTGTAGCAGCTAAGGTATGGGGACGTGGAGGACCACATGGTGAAATCGATTATCGACAAGCTGCAGTTGAATTGGCAGGATGTATTTATCAACACTGTATTCATCCTCAAACACATATGCCTCTTATTGGTGACTGGGCAGATCCTGGAGATGATGCTTATTTGTTAACAAGACCAAGTGATTTTATTTTAAGTGGCTATTTAATTTTCTATTATGTAAGTTCCCTTCTCTTCCCTTTTTTTTTTTTTTTTTTTTTTTTTTTTTGTTCTAATAAAATATATAATGTCATATTTTAGGAAGATACACAGCGTAAAGATCAATGGGCTCAAGTCATTTCAGCTATTATAAATACTATTCAAGTCCAACTTAATTTGAATCCTCAAACAGGATTAATTGCTGACTTTTTGAAATTGGATCAAAACAGTGGACTCTATTATCCTGTTCGAGGTGAAGTTCTGGAAAGTGAACATGATCCTGATTATAATTGGAACTCATGTCGTGTACCATGGCGTATTGGTCATTATTATATGTTAACTCGAGATGAACGAGTTCGACCTATCCTTGAAACACAAGCTCATTTCTTTGCTGGTCAACTTGCTAAAGGAGGTGGAAGAGGAGATTGTGGTATTAAAGCTGGATATAGATTAAATGGTGGTTGCTATGTAGATTATACAGATATGGCCTTTGTAGCTCCTGCTTGTTTCCTCTTTTGGCTTCTTGGTTGGAATAGCCAACTAGCTCAAATACAAGGAGAAATGAAACAAATGGAGACTAGTTATTTCGGTGAAAGTATCGGATTATTATGTTTATTAGATGCTAATGTACCTCTTTAGAAATAATAATAATAATAATAATAAAAAACACATATAATATAATAAAATGAAATACATGATACATCATTATTCTTCGTTTGTTGCATTCTGTAAGCTATATTTTTTTTAATCCCTTCTTATTATATCTATCATCCACATAATCAGTACCACCTTCATTTTCACCTAGAATAATCCATTCAACGTCACCCATTAATAAGGCGTCACAATAGTCTGAAGGGAAATGGTCGTTTAAAAAGAAAGGTAATAGAATACGAAATAAAACACGTAATGCCGATTCCGATTTCAATCTACGAATAACGTGTTTATTCAATAAGCCTGATAGATGAAGATAAGAAATAGATCTCATAGGAACAGGATCCTGTGTCAACTGATTCGGTGGATAGATGGAGATTTTGTAAGAAGAATCTATAAATACCAATGTTCCTGGAGGTGGACTATACCAGGGAGGTATACGTGGAATGACATCTATAAGTAAAGCTATTAATATATTCGTAGTTTAATATTATATATATGTATATAAATATATACCATTATTATATACATGATTAAATATTTTGCAGGTTATATCTGAACTGAATGATTTACTAAAATCTTTATCACCAATATTAGGCTGTCCATAGGTGTATAAACCTGCAAAATAGTCAAGCAATACACTATCTGTTTGAATCATTTTTGCAACAAAAACTAAATAATATATATTTTCTTAATGAACATGATTCATCATTATAAACCTTTTTTATTTATTTATTTTTACCTGTTGCTAGTGCACCACCAAGTGAATGACCTGTAATATACAACTTCTTCTTTCCCTCATCATCATTCATACTTTTAAATAATTCTAAAATATACTTTTCAGATTGACTATATAAACTTTGATGTCGAATAATAGCTGAATCATATCCTGCCCAACTAGCGTCAATAGGGTCAATCACATTAGCAAAGATGTTGAAGGAGAGTGCTTTCAAGATTCGAATAATTCCTAAAAATGCCGTGGAGATAGATTTGTAAAAAGAGACATGACTTAAATCGACATGTATACTGGATATGGATGTATTATTTCCTTGAATTTCTATTGCTTCTGTAGCTCCCATAGCATCCCAAAATCCTTTATGTACTTTACCCATAGAGTGGTTCTTGGATGACATTATGTTTGCCAAGCCTGCATCAATATTTGTTACATAATTTTGAATATTTAATGGATTTGTACTATATTAAAGAGGAAGATAAGTCATATACGTTAACCTTATATATATATATATAATTCCTACCCTCTAAATACAAGCATTATATCATTGTCTTTTTCTATTATATAAGCACATGCATTCTATAAATAATGTAATTTTAAATAGACCAGCCTAAACATAGAGCAAACTAATAGATATACCTTATAGCCAATAGGTTTGAAAGTCTTTTCTACAAGAAAACCTGCTTTTTCTAATTCATATTTTACGACTGCAACATCCTCATAGGCAAGTTTACTTGCAACAGATAATGTATGTGCAACAGATAATGAATACTCGGGTCTTTTAAAATTTGTGTTACTTTTTTGCCCATCAGATTCATCTACTAGCTGTGGCGTTTGTTCCTTTTTTTCTTTGATTGTATCATTAATAAGCTCTTCATGAGGAGATTTAAAGAATCGAGAATCACATGCATTTATCATAGCTGATGAATATTAGAACTCCACAACAAAAAAAAAAAAAAAAAGGACACTACTTTTCTTCTTCTTTTACTTACATAAATAACGTTTGCTAGCATGTTGTCCAATGAACTGTCCCATAATAACTCGAATAACTTGATCACTCAACAATAAGAACATAAACCATATAAAAAATTGTGAACGAATAAAGATACTTGCTAATGTACCGAGAATCTTATTATGTGATAAATAGTGAGCAATGGGCCTTAAACGTTTATTTAGACTTGTCAATATATGTGAAATAAAGGGCGTACAATACTGAATAGATTTAATACTAATATAAAACACAACAGGTATCATTATTATATAGGCTGATAGTAAATAACACAATAAAGATAAAATCCATCTTTCTTTGTAGTTGAAATAATAGCCTATTAAGGCAGGGAATAATGCCAGTAATAGTGTAATCTCTACCACCAACTTTAAATTATTATTATTATTCTTTTTCCTATTATCTTGTAATTTCATGACGATACATATAAAAAACTAGTTTACAAATGAGGAAAGAAAGGAAAGAAAGAAAGAAAGAAAGAAAGAAATATGAGGTAATTTGTTGTTGTACATTAATATTTGTTACTATGTGTCTGGGTTTTATTTCAGCTATCATATTCATAAAACAGATAAATATCGTCATCAGTTTTTGCGCTGCTATAGTAACAACTTAACTATAAACACAAGCTGTCCTCACTGTAAAAAAAAAATTCTATTATTTCCTGCAATTTCTACTATGTATTCCTCAGCTTTAAACCAGCTTATTTCTTTATATTCATGATTCATACAGAATTAAACTTTTGTAATATGTGTATGCTATATACAAATATTATATATCAATAAGATTTGCTCTTCGGAGAGAATGATTAGGCTTTATTATTATTTAATTCCTCTAACATCTTCTTTTTAAAATTCCAATATTTTTCTCTAATAGGGTCTTGCTTTTCAGCTAATTCTTTACACATCTCTAAAGCAACTGGATCAATAGACTTATTTTCAAGTCTTGCATTCTGTTCATAAATATCGATATAAGCAATTAGAAGAAAGGGTGATTGAGTATTGGACTCTATTAATTGCTTTATAAAAGGTTCCATTTCTTTGAATGGCTTATTTGTCTTTTCATATAATCTGTATATAATATAAATCAAATTAGATTTTATTATATATCATTATCCATCCCATTTACTTACGCTTTAAGATATGCCCAACTACTTGAATTATTAGGCGCTAATGTAATTTGTTTTTCAGTAAACCTTTTTTTAAAAATAAAAATACGTAAATATTTATGTATCATTAATACACATGTGTAAAAAAGACTTACTTGATTTCTGATTGAATTAGTTCGTTTGAAGGCGCTTTAGGATTATTAAACAAGATATAATAACGATAATTCCATGCAGAATTATTTCGAACATCATAGACTAATAAATCATTGGTAAAAGCTAACTCATGTTCCCATAAGTTAAATCGTTTTACAACCCATTGTCGATAGGACCATCCATGATAATTCTTTGGATCTTCTTCCAATATGGTATTTATAAATTGTAATTCTCTATCTCCGTTATTTAATCGATCTACAATAACTTGACGATGATGCCATACTTGATAATTCTTAATTTGATCAGGTGCAATCTCATCAATGTAATCCAATTCCTTTTGTAAGTCTGAGTTTAAGGCAAATAGGACCTGCTGTCTATAATTCCTAAATAAACTGTCAACATGTCTGAAGTTTTTATTTGAATATAACATATAGCTATTACCAGACTGTATAGTGTGCAGGATTTCTATCGATAATGTCTGCAATAAGTTTTAATACACGTTCAGATTTCTCATTTGTACGTGTCACTGCTCTAAAATAATCCATAGCATCAGAATCTATTTTTTTTTTTTTTGAAGTTAGTATTTGTATTATTTATCACAAGCAATTCTCCTTACAGTCTTTGGCATAAGCAATAGGAACAAGAGGATTAGGTCCATCATCCTGAGGTACAGGTATTACATCACTCCATTCAGGATTTTCGGAATATAACATGTCAGCCATCTTTGTTATTTCAAAACACTTTTAGGGAAAAAAAAAAAAAGGGAAGAGGATAGACTGAGATTAAATACAGGTAATAATAAGATGGGTAATGCTGCTGTTCTTAAATTGCATACATAAATACTAGTAGTAGGAAGACAAAAAAAATTTTTTTTTTTTTCCTTTCTTCTTTATAAACTTATTTACAAAGATGATTCTCCATCCTTGTTCAAAGCAAATAATTTGTATTTGCAAAGCTGAAGATTGTGAGTGGCCTGATGTGAAAGCATCAATTATAAGGCTGAGTAAATAAGTTTATTAATTAGAATTTTAATCTTCTTCTTCACTGTCACTACTGCCGTAACTTGTTAAATTTTCTAAGCCTGTATTTATAGGCTTTTTCATTGTTACCGTATTTTTTGAAATTGTTTTTAAATTAGCTAATACGTTTTGAGGAATAATACCTCCTGCTTTATTATTTTCTTCATCTTTTTGTTGTTGTTGTTGTTGTTGTTGTAGTTGTTCATAATAGGCTTGTTCTTCATAATAACGAATACAGTCTTCTTCTGTATATTCATATGGGTTTTGTTCTGTTGTGCTATCATCTTCTCCCTTTTGTTTTTTTGTTTGAGGCTCTAATTCATTGGATCCATCTTCAATTAAATCCCGTTTTAAATATACATTTTCTGCTGCTGTTTTATTTTCGGCATCAAACCTTTCATAAGATTCACTGATTTCTGTTCTCAATCTTTCCATTCTTTCTTTTTCTAATTTAACTTCATTAGGAACATACACAATTTCATCTTCTTCAACTGCTTTAGGATCTGCTGTTGCCCAACGAACATTCATAATTTCATTATTTTCTAGACTTTGATTCATCATTGCTTCTCTCGCAAACTCGGCATTCGATCTTGATCTGTATGTAACAAATGCAACACCACGTCCTCTTAAAATTCTTACTAAATCGTATGTGTATATGAATAGACATGTATATTTAAGATTGCATAAACTTGATTTACCTTTCTCTAAGGGTCCAAACTGACCAAATTGCCGTACAACTGCACCTTCTGTGTCCTCGTTGATAGCAATTCGACCTACATATAGTGTTCTATTTTCGCGCATAAATCCACCAACACCACCCATGTCTTGACGAAATTCACTAACAAACATCAACTCATTAAAAAAAAAACAAAAATATCTTTTCACTATTCTTCATCGCTTACGTAAACTTATCACGTCCAAAACAATCAACAGTTGTTTCTTGAAGGTCACTTTCATTAGGAATACGATGCCACATGGGACATTTAGGGCCTAAAGCGCACATTCCCTTTGCAAAGTATATACAAAAATATGCATTTTTATTGCGACTACCCAAAGTTTCTCCAGAATCTCTAGCAATGTCTACTTTGAATTTAGGTCTTACGCTGTAATGATCTATTAGCATCTTTTTTTTTTTCTCCTCTCCCAAAAAAAAACAACATATAGATTACCTATGTCTATGAAAATCTCTTTCAAGACCAGAGTAACGATGATGCCAAATGTTATAAGTTCCTCCTTCAGGTCTTTTCTCTCTAAGATATTCTTCAAGTTGGGCTTTAGTTACCTATATGAAAGATAATGAATAATACATGTATTAAAATGAAATAACTTGTTACTTACTTGTACACGTGCAGGCTTCATCATTCTACTTGATTATGAAATTAAAACAAAAAAAAAAAAAATAAAAAATAAAATAGAATAAAAAGGACAAGACAAATATAGCTTGTGACGGGTTGAAAAAAAAAAATCAATCCCGCAATAAAAAAAAAAAAAAAAAAAAAAAAAAAAAAAAAAAAAAAAAAAAAAAAAAAAAGAATCCTGAATTTTTACGTAGTTGAACATTTTTATAAATCATATAAATTATGCTTAATGTAATTGAAAAACAATGATTGATTATTGAATACATGCAACTTATACATTCTATTTTTATTTTTTTTAAAAAAAATCATGACAGAAAATTTATTCAACATTAACAAATAAAACTGAAGCCACATCAGCAAAAGAGGATCAAGTATATCAAGATTGTTTACCCTGTAAAATAACAGGAGCACTTGGTTTTGGAGGTTTAGGCGCGTATGCTTTAAGAGAGGCAACGATCATCCATAAAGTTCCTAACCGAGCAAAAACTGCAATAGGACTTGGTGCGACAGGAGTGAGTAAGTAAATAAATAAATAAATAAAGCAAGCAAGAAAAGAATATGATATATACATATTTATATTCATTTATTATAAGTCTTTCTTTCTGCAGGATTGTATAGGCTTATATTATAATAGTATATAACAGTAGTAATAAGTATAAGAATAATAAAGTTATGACTTGTGTCTATTTGTTCGGCTTAAACCTCTTCTTCTTCGACCTACAGATACAGAGCGACGAGCATGATGACGAGGTTTTGTTTCGGATTTTACAGCTTCATCATCTTCTTCAGTCACAGTTTGTTCTTGAATTTTAGTAGCTACTGCATGTACAGCTCTCTTTGTTGTATTGACAGCTTCTTCAACATAAGGAGTGACCAAGTTCTTTGTTTCCTCTACAGCATCTTCAACGTAAGGACCCACCACTCTCTTTGTTTCTTCATAGGCCTCTTCAACGACACCTGTTGTCTCGGGAGCCATTTTCTTTACTCTACTACTGACACTTCTTGTACGATGACTCACTACTTCTTTGCTTGAGCTACTTCTTCTTCTTCCTGCTCGTCTTAATCGTTGCTCCATAGTGGGTCTCGGTTCTTCAGTATATCCATTCATTTCACTAAAGGTCTCCAAGATAGCTGAGCAATCAGTGAGTTGACCCAATTCATTTCTAACTAGAGCAATAGAAAATGATGTCAAAATGAGTGCAGGTACAACGAAAAGGAATGCAGATTGAGGCTCCTTTGTAAAATGAACAGTGTAAATAGATGCACCTGCACCTAACGTATAAGCTAATAAACATGACATAAAATAAGGATTCTTGAAGTAGACCTTATTCTTTTTCTGTTCAGATTTATTTTGCCTTTTACTTTCGTTTAGCTTGTCAATCTTTAAGCAATAAGCAATGAAAATACCTTTTTTTTTTTTTTTTTTTTTTTTTGGTAATTAATTATATGACCATTACGTAATAATAATAATTAAATATGTTTCTTTTCTTACCTGGAATAATGATTTCTCCTAAACCAAACATAGTAAAAAATTGATCCTTTCTTAATAGCTTATTAAAAACATAGGTGTTAATATTTCTTGGCCAAACAACACTTGTAGGGGAATTAACGATGACCTTTGAAAGATGAAGCATCGTATCCGTTCCAAAGACCCAGAATACGTCATAAGCGAGCATACTGAGCAATAACAAGTAACCCGTACCAAATGAATTCAACGTCAAAGTACGAATAATTTGAATAGCAATAGATATAGCAAAGATATTACCAATAATCCAATGTTGGTTTAAGGCGTATGTCACTGAAAGACCGATTGAAACCATAAAGATCAATACATGTACAATAGTGACATTAATATGACATAATCCTAAAAAAATAGAAAAAAAAAAAAAAAAGAAATTAAAAAAAAAAAAAAAATAGAAAAAAAAAATGAATGCAAGTGTCTTCATCCTATTTTGTCAGAATCCATTACTTACGCCTGTTTTGATTGCTAAAACTAAAACTATACAATCCAATATGTTTTGCAATGCTTGATGGTGCCAATTTTTTAAGAATACTTATTACAGTACTTGTAAATACAGCACACGATAAAATGGACGTTGAAATCATTGTAATATTGTTTACAATGATAGGATTAAATACTTCAATCATCCATGATATAAAATACACAAAACTGGATGCAATGATTGGGAATAAGAATGCATCCTTGCTTGTAACTACCTTTGAAATTCGTCTCTCTTCTTCACTGTCTCTATCCTCATTTTCTTCTTCTTCTGAGTCATAATAGTGATGTGATGAACGAAGTCGAGACATACTACGAGATCTTGATCTTCTTGAGCGTGCCTTTCGTTTACGATTACCTTTTATTGAGCAGTAAGATCCTATAACAATAGGCATGACAGCTAAGGATAAAAGTGCAATAGAAGCTACCTGTAGTCCAATATAATCATCTATGAAATCAAAGAACTTTTCTGTCATTCTTTTCTTGAAGAAATTAAATATATTATACATGTATGCGAAAGAAAAGATTAAAAAAGAAAAAAAAAAAGGTATTCATGGTAAGCTCATACAAAAATTAGTTTTATAAAGCCAAAAAAAAAAAAGATGTTTTGCTATAATTACTTAATTTAGTTAGTGGTCTTCTACTTGACATTCGTTCATCATCTGTTATTATGCAAAATAAAAAAAAAAGTCACTTGTGTTGAGTAGTAGACGTCTTTAAACGAAAGTACAACAAGAGAAGAAGTGATGCTATAGTCTAGAAATATACCTAACTCGTTGTCTTCCCTTCTATCTCCCTCTTCTTAACCGTTAGTTTATATATGTTATCTTTTTTTTTCTATCAAACCTGTTATTGATATAACATAAAAGAATCGTCTTATTAGAATACATCCAAGTTCATAAGAAGAGATACTACACGTATTTAGCATAGGCTATTTATAGTAATCATACGTCAACATTTGAATATAGAGTAGTAGAATTAAAATAATTCAAGTTATTACACATAGCAGCAGCACTTTCTATGTATTAAATAAAAAAAATCTTAGAACTTCATATGTGAGTCTCTGTTTACGTTATATTAATAATCATTTCCGTCAAACTAGTCGTGTTATGCCTATCATTATCTAATCTTTTTTTTTTCTTTTTCTTTTGGAACCATTTTCTCTGCAATTATATATTCAGTATCTGAAAACGACTGTATTGTATTGTTTATACTTATTTGAAGAATCTATGTTGAAATGTGCTAACTCATATCGTAAATAGCCTCATGAAAAAAATAATATAAAAACAAGTATAACAAAACTTTTAGTCTTTCTTTCAATACCATGCTGTATTGATAGCAGAATGAACCCAATCATGTCGGTTAAATTATACACATATTTTATCATAGAGTAGCACACATACGAACGTATATAAGTCTGCTAAATGTAAGAAATGTCTGCCATGTTTAATTACTTGTACAATTTTTATGAAAATAATAATAATAATGTTTGTAAGCAATATTTGTTACAAACTTCTTATATGTGGATATTAGTTTATTACATAATTTAAGCACTCGTATAAAAGATATTTATCTTTAATTCAATCTTAAGTCTTATAATAACGTATTTGTCCAAAATCTATAGAATACTTTTATGTTTGTCTATAGTTTATAATTAACGAATTGACTTTATTTCATGCAGTATGCAGTAGCAAATCATATTATCTTTTCTGTCCTTCCCTTCCAAACATTTATTGCACGTGAATTATAAAACATTAGTGAATAAACATCGTCACATTTAGCTCCTTTTTTTTTTCTTTTTTTTCCTTTCTTTTTTTTTTTTTTTTTTTTTTATTTTTCCATTATTTTATTTATTAATATAATTGAAATGAGACATTGTTCACTTAGTGAAGAATTAGATGCCATGACAAAAGAATTTGATTATGGTATTGTTCCAGGATCAGCGGCAGTCTTTGTCAACGATGAAATAAACGGTATAGGACGTTTAGATCTTACTTTATTAGAAGGTGTTATGATTGTACTTGAAGTAAATGATCAAGGTTACAAGGTAATTCAAGTTTAATAATAACTTGAAAAAAAAAAAATAGATTTTTTTTTTAACTTCTATATACATATTTATATATATATATATGTATTAGGTTACATCATGCTCACCACTTTGTAATGTAGATCCTGCTATCTCAGCTGCACAAACAGTTGAAGCTCATCTTGAAAGACCTTTTGAAAGTATGGAGAATTTATTAATGACCATTTCACCCATGTTTCGAGAAAAATTTCAACAAGAACTTTATAATAAACTTCAGAACGTTCAACAACAACAAACTAACATTATATCCATGCAACATCCTTCATTATATAATAATACTACGAACACTCATATACCTTATAACAACGCTACTGCTACGACTACGACTACGACTACTACTCCTATTACTGCTACTACTACTACTACTACTACTAACTTAACTGATGATAGCACAAATTCGCTTGAAAATTTAAATAATTGGATAAATAATTAATCCTTGTATATTCTCCTAATAATGAAAAGCATGTATACGTCTATTTAGTCTTTTCTTTATAGAGTATATGTATACACAAATATATATATATATTTATATAAAAATATATATACATATATATTTATATTCATATATGTGTTTATATAACTTGAACTATATAAAAGCCCTTATAGTGCCTGTAATAGCCATCATAGTTGCAACAAGAATAAGAGTATAATTAAATAAAAGCTGCCATCTTGTAAGTGAATGTTGAAATAATTTCAAATAACAGAGTAAAGGAAATATGCCAGAAATAATAAAAGAGAATAAAGAACCTAATAAAGACATGATTTGATCAAAATCTGGTATTAAAATAGCCAATAGAACGATAAAAGTGGATGTTAAAATAGTTCCCATCACTTTGATAAAGAGTGTCTTCTTCCAACAGCAATCATGAATATCGATCCATGCCTTAAAATGAGAATTCTGAGACAATCCAATTTGCCAACTCAAGATAACAGGATTTAGAGTCAATCCATACTTTGCGATTGGATTCAAGGCAATTAAATAAACAGCAAATCGATTTAAGAGTTG
Organism: Cokeromyces recurvatus; assembly: GCF_025118155.1. Classification (NCBI taxonomy): domain Eukaryota; kingdom Fungi; phylum Mucoromycota; class Mucoromycetes; order Mucorales; family Mucoraceae; genus Cokeromyces; species Cokeromyces recurvatus. The sequence continues at coordinate 739,188 of NW_026251391.1, forward strand.
ATTATATTCCGGTATGCTTACTAAGTTTTGTGTAATCTATATAGTTTTCTTTGAGAATTTTTTCTTTAAAAAAAAATTATGTATACACATATGTGTATATACCATGTGCCTATATATTTTACCTCTTGCATCGTCTTGGATCCAAACATGATATAGCCAGAAACGGCTACTGTCAAATAAACTAAAGCAGCAACAAGATAAGAATAATTCACCATTTTACTATAATCACTAGGATGTTTCATATCTCGGTAGATAGTTGGAAATACGGCATGTCCTGCGAAACCAGCCATAATTAAACCAAAGCTCATAGGTACTGCCATCCAATCCTTTGGAAAAAGAGTGGTGTCCTAAAATAAAGTTGTAAGGAGGGGTTACGCAAAGAGAGTGAGTGAGTGAGTGAGTTATTTATATAAAGTTTCATTACTACTTTACTGCCATCTCATGTAAACTTCCAGGGGTAGTTGGCTTTGATAAACCATCATAAAGAATAATAGCTAATAGACTAAAAGAGCTCAAGATACCAAGTAAGCTTGTATATGATAAATGTCGAACAGGTATAAATAAAGTAGGTGTCAAAATTAGATAAGAAACAAACCGAATCAAGATAGGATGATAGCCTGGGAATAAACTTTCAATACCATCACTTAATAACACAACAAGTGCAACACTAAAATAATCATAGACATTTATTATATACTTACTTCTTTAAATCATATAAAATCGTATTACCTGCATGTAATCAATTCTGTTATAAAAAGCACAGAGATAAATACTCTTCCTTTAATGCCATAAACATAGGCTCCTACATCGCCATATGTTTTTGAATTTGGATCAGCATCTAAACATTTAACTAATAATTTGGCTGTATAATTCGTTAAGCCAAAACAAAACAAGAAGATGAAAATACTTAGTACCCATCCAGCATTCTATAAAATAAATATCAATTTAGAATTAGAGTAGAATACAATAGAAAGAGTTTGTTTACTTTAAATCCCAAAGGTAAAGCTAAAATACCAATTCCAATCAAGATATTAATAGAATTGAATATACTTTGTAAAAAGGATGATTTACTACTACTACCACTACTATTGTTACTAGTAATAGTATTTATATGTGATGATGACAGATAACTATCAGCTACTGTTATAGCACTTGCACAACTCTTTCTTTTTTGAAGTGAAGGATATAATAAAGACATTCTTTCATGAAGTGTTCCTTCCGAGTTACGTCTTGATCCTGCCATACTTTCTTGATGGCTGTTATATCTTTTTTAAAATAAAATAAAATAAAATAAAATAAAATAAAATAAAAAATAGGCTTTAAAATTTACTTGATTCAAAAAGGTGATATTTTGTTTTTTTTACCTAGACAAATAACTTGGTATTTCGCCTTCTTCTTCATTCATCTTTTACACATATACATGTATTAAATCTGATTTAATTACCATGATAATATTAAAAATAAATAATGTTTATTACCATTTCTCCAGTATTAGATATTAATACATTTTCAGCCATATGCATCATTGAAGTCCTCGAATAGGAACCAACAAAAGATTCTATTTGCTCTTTAAATGAATGGCTTAGATGCTCTTCGTCTTCCCTCGGAAATTCATTTATTGAAGAAGGTCCACCGTGTGATGGGTGAAGATTTGGTATATTTAAATTTGTTGATTGATATCTCTTATCAGGCATTTCATAGAACGAATAATAAAAAAAAACACAAAAAAAAAAAAATGTATTTTATAATACAAGAAAGCGGTATTTTAATTTTTATTTTTTTTTTTTTTAAAAAAAAAAAAAAAAAAAAGAGTTGTAGTTAGTTTTGTTCATCTGCAATAGCTCTTAATGATTGATTAATTTGTTCTTTTACTGATTCTATACAAAATAAATAAATACTTGTAAATATGAAAAAATAGGTGAACATAATCCTTTTTTTTTTCTTTTTACCCATTTCTTTTACAGCAGCTTCATATTCTTCATTTGCAATTCGGTTTTCTTCTTCAAGTAGTTTTAAAGAATTTATCTATAATACGCTTATTACTAATAAAGGCCAATTATTAGTGTTATTAGTGTTATTACCTGTTCCTCTTCTGTCTGCTGAATTCCAGGCAATATTTCTATAAGTGAATCAATTTCTTTTGCTTTCTTTACTAAATCGGATACTAGTTCTTTCATATTCTCTATTATATGTATATTTAGACATCAAGTCAATCTAAGGTTACTAAATTTACCTTGAAACACTACGGGATCATCTGCTTGTACTATAAAATAAAAATAGGTCATTTATTGAATTTATTTTTTTACTTTTAAGCTATTTACCTTTAGGCTGAGCTACGGGTATATCTTTATTTAATTCTGCCATGCCTGATTTTTCGTGTACATAATATATACTGTTTGTAAACATTCGTGCCATCTTTAATAATAATAATAATAAAATGAATTATTATATTTTTACACTCGTATTTAGTATAAATATTAATCGACTTGTTATATAATTACTGCATCAATAGCATCTTGTAATTGAGTTAATCGATCCATTCTTCATCAGAAATAAATAAATAAATAAATAGTGTTCAATGTGATGGTTTAAATTCAAAAAAATAATAATCATAATCATAATACTTGGTGACTGTTATTTTAGGAGTGTTCATTATCTTCCACCTGAAAAAAAAAAAATAAATAAAACTCCTGTAATTTACCGTTCTCTCTCTCTCTCTCTCTCTTTTTTTTTCCTTTTTTTTTTTTTTTTTTTTTTTAAAAAAAAAATATATTTCCACTAATTAAAGAAATACGATTTTGAAAATACATTTAAGCAACAAAAGGAAGCAAAAGTTCGGATATTTTTTTTAATTTATACAACACACAACTATACAACAAAGTCGTTTTTATATATAAGAGAAAGATAAAATCAAATCAATTTGTAAGTTATTATTATTTTTAACCCTTGTGTATTTTTTATATATAAAAAAGAGAGAGAGAGAGAAAAGGAAGGAAAGATGAATTTTAGATGGTCAAACAATCTCTTTTTGGTTCTGGTTTTCTTTTCCTATTTTTATTCTACTCGTATTTGATTTCTTTTTTTTTTTTTTTTTTTTTTTTTTTTTTTTCGATCAGACTGATTCAAGTTTTAAACAGATGATGACAAAAAAAAAAAAAAAAAAAAAATTACTCCATTTATTGTATTTCCGTAGCTTGATGGAAGATTGAAATGTTTTTTTTTTTTTCTTCCATCCATCCCATCAATACATCATTCTTTCATAATTGACAACTTTTTTTAATTCTATTTTGGGAAATATTTGTTTCTCATTAGTTTTACCTTTATTCCTTTTCATTCTTTTCTCTTACATCAAAATAGAGTATATATGAAGTGGCAGATGAACTTTTTTTTTTTATTTGATTCATTACTAACTAGACTTACGCGTTCTTTATATACACAAGGGAAAAGTGGCATACAAGTATAATTGACATATCATTTTTTTTTCCTTCTTTTTCACGTATAGTTATATCATGACTGAATTTTCAGACGTAAATGTGGATTCTATTATTGAAAGATTATTAGAAGGTAAAATGAAAGTATTTTTTTTTCTTTCAGGTTATACATAATAACACATTCTTATTTTGATATATAGTGAGAGGGAATAGGCCTGGGAAACAAGTTCAATTGACTGAAAGTGAGATTAAATACCTTTGTATAACTGCTCGTGATATTTTCATGAGTCAACCTATTCTTTTGGAATTAGAAGCACCTATTAAAATTTGTGGTAAGTAGAAAATGTATGAATGAAAGAATAGAAAAGAATGTTGATGACATAATTAAAAATATGATAGGTGATATTCATGGTCAATATTACGATCTTTTAAGATTATTTGAATATGGCGGTTTCCCTCCAGAATCTAATTATCTTTTTATGGGAGATTATGTTGATAGAGGAAAGCAATCATTAGAAACGATTTGTTTATTATTAGCTTACAAGATTAAATATCCTGAAAACTTCTTTATTCTTCGTGGTAATCATGAATGTGCTAGTATTAATCGTATTTATGGATTTTATGATGAATGTAAAAGAAGATATAATATTAAACTATGGAAGACTTTTACGGACTGCTTTAATTGTTTACCTATTGCTGCTCTTGTTGATGAAAAAATCTTTTGTATGCATGGTGGTTTATCTCCTGATCTTCAAAGTTTTGAACAAATTCGTAGAGTGATGAGACCTACTGATGTGCCTGATACTGGTAAAAAAGAGAAAGAGAGAGATAGAGAGAGAGTGAAAGTGTGTATGTGTGTGTGTGTGTGAGAGAGAGAGAGAGAGTGAGTGAGTGAGAGTGAAGCATACACACGCACACACGCACACACGCACACACGCACACACGCACATACATGTTTATTTATTTATATTTTATCATATAATAGGCCTTTTATGTGATCTCTTATGGTCTGATCCTGATAAGGATATTTCTGGATGGAGTGAGAATGATAGAGGTGTTTCCTTTACATTTGGACCAGATATTGTTTCAAGATTTTTACAAAAGCATGATATTGATCTTATCTGTAGAGCACATCAAGTGGTTGAAGATGGTTATGAATTCTTTGCAAAACGTCAATTGGTTACTATATTTTCAGCGCCTAATTATTGTGGTGAATTTGATAATGCGGGTGCAATGATGAGTGTAGATGAAACATTAATGTGTTCTTTCCAGGTAAAATAGAATTAGTATAAAAGCCAAGATGTTTAACTTGAACTTGATATTAAACTCTTTTGTTTAAATTTAGATTCTTAAACCTGCAGAGAAGAGAGCTAAATATAATAGTTATACTGGAAACAAAAATGCACAAAGAGGCAAAAAGAAGAATATGTAAATTTTATTTACTTGACGTTTATCAATTTCAATTTTTTATATATGATATATTTTTCTTTTGTTTGTTTGTTTATTTGTTTGTTATCTCTACTCTTATAGCCTTTTGATATAAAACACTTACTCTATTTAACAAAAAAAAACATAAGCAGAATGAAGTTTAAAATACATTTCGAATAGATACAATAATAAGAGAACTTGTTTGTCGTATTAAAAGATATTTTCATATTATGGTTAAAGAAAAAAAAAAGACTATTATGTTAACATCAATGAAACTATCATTGTAAAAGAAGATTTATCTATTATGGTGATTCTCGTAAATAAATAAATATTATGAAAATGATTTCTTTCAACTAATAAGGATATGTTAATTCATGCCATCTTTTGGTTACAATACTAATGCTAATTCCCAGATGCAGAAGTATCATTAAAGATCACCTTTTTTTTTTCTATACAGTCTATTTTTGCTTTTGACCAATAGTTAAACTAACACAACTCTTCTTTCATTATAAAGATTGTATTAAGTTACTTATCTTTTGATATATAACATGATGTATTTTATAAGAAAGGAAGGGGTAAAAAAAAAAAAAAAAAAAAAAAAAAAAAAAAAAAAAAAAGTTAAAAAGATAGAATCATGTAGTAATATGTATTTCAAGACATGTCAACTACTTCAAAAGCCAGTGAAAGTTTTCCTCAAAGAAGACAAATGCAGACTATAGCATGAATCAGAGGACAACGTTCATCGAATCGTATGATCGAATTACCTGTGGGATAATAGGTGTGCTCGCTGTAGTCGGGAGAGAATTAGGCGGTTGAAGAACGAACCCCTCAGCGATGGTGGAGAAGTTACGAAGAGACTGTCAAAGTGCCCAATAAAAATATATATATATATATACATATAACCAGAAGTCCAGGACGCCCAAACAACTTCACAGAGGAACATAAAGCTTACGTCTTGGGCCTCGTTGGTGACCATCCTCAGGTTATTGTTTGTGATGTAGTTGAAAGTTGGACTAAATCCTTTGAGGATTTTTCGCTTACAAGATCAGCCATCCAAAAGCACATGAATGAAACTTGTAACCTGACAGTCAAAAAAAAAAAAAAAAAAAAAAAAAAAAAAAAAAAAAGAGAGAGAGAGAGAGAGATAGAGAAAAGAAAGAGTTCTTCATCTCGTAAGGCTACACATAGATATTAGCGAAAACTTATTTCTAATTGGACGATATTTTGTTCCTGTAAGAGTGAAATCGAGTTCCTGATTGGCCAACATTTCACCTTCAATTAAGCGACATTTTGTTCGTCCCGGACAACATCATTTATTGGATCAACTGTAAACAGCATTATTCTTGTTAGTAAAATTACACAATTTAACATCAGATTTGTGACTTGATATCTGTATATAACAATAATGCATAATCTTTGAAACACCCTTTTTCCATATTCCTTCCTTTCTTTCTTTCCCATCGTACATATAATATTAATATGACCGATGTAGGATTTTTTTTTTAAAAAAAAAAAAAGAAAAATTTTGCTTCTGTCTATCTAACAGTTTAATATAGAGAACATCACCTCAACCTAACAATAAACCAATATTATATACTTCTTATGTCTCTGATACATCATGGCGAGTAAGAATTGCATTAGAATGGAAAGGAATTGACTATGAAGCTCGTTATGTCGATATAAAGGCTCAAGAATACGTTGGTATCATTTTGAATCTAAAAAGAAAAGAAATGATAGATTCTTATTAAATGTATTTCAAACTTAGTTATCTGAAGAATATTCGAAGCTTAACCCTAACCAAAAATTACCATGCTTTATCACGAAAACTGGTAAAGTTTTGACTCAAAGTCTTGCAATCATTGAATACCTTGAAGCAATGTATCCAGGTAAAAGAAAAAAAAAAGTGGAGGGAGAGAGAGAGAGAGAGAGAGATTCCATATGATACAATAGATAGAGTCACTTAGATATTTCATAGAAAGACCAATGCTACCGAAAAGTCCCTTTCATAGAGCCGAGGTAAGTTGAATCGTTTTCTTTTCAAGACAATAAGAAAATAAACATCTATTTTCTGATAAATATAGGCATGGTCGCTTGCTTTAGATATTGCTTGTGATATACAACCTATTCATGCAAGAAGAGTATTAGAACTTATTGATATTACATCGGATAAATGTGATGAATTTGCTCATAAAATATTCCAATTAAAATTTGAAGGTAACATTGTTTATTCTATTTTATTTTTTATTTTTTATTTATTTATGTCATATGCATGGACATTTTAGGTTTAGAAAAACGATTGGAAGACATATCCGGTACATATTGTGTAGCTGATCAAATTTCTGTTGCAGACTTTTGTTTAGTTCCTATGGTCTTTATAGCCACAAAGTTCTTCAAAATTGATATGAAATCATTCCCTTATATTACTAGAATTCGTAACACGTTAATGACGTTACCAGAATTTCGAAATACACATCCATATAATCAAGCGGATTGTCCGTCTGAATATAAGGGTATTATTCAATAAAACGGAATAAAATATGTATATATTAATATATAAATAAATAAATCAAAAAAGAAAAGTATTCAGCACTATCTTTTATATATACAAAACGTAAGGGTATTACTAAATGGATTTTTTTTTAACATTGTTTTAAAGAAGGCAGAATCTTTGAAATTATGTCATCTTTTGTAGTTATTTTCTCTGTCAAACGTCCTTGAGCTAATTCTTTTTGACCCCCACCACTTCCCTTTATATGCTTTAATAATTGCTTCATTATCTAAATAATAATAATAAAAAAGGAGGTTACTGAATTATTATTATTCATCATTAAGTTGTATTAAAATTTACCGAATTTGCACTTTCTGATTTTATTTTTGTACTATTTAATGCCACCATAATTGTATTACCATTGATCAAAATATGTGCTGTATTTGATTGGTTTTGCTTTAAGATATTTGCTCTTTTCTGCATAAAAGCTGAGTCCAAATCAGAGTCAATAAGATGGATTTTTATATCAACGTCTATAGAATGTATATACATATACATATTAAAATAGATTCTAATCATATAATGTATACACTCTGTTTATATACCTTTTATTTTACTAGAAATAGGCTCAACGACTGCTTCTCCAGCAGATGCTAGCTTTTCATTCATAAAATCAACGCGTTTCTGAAGTTCTCTATTTTGCTGTAATGATTTTTCTAGTTTTTCAATAATCTCATGTGTCCCATTTGCACGTAATAATTTCAAAACTTCAGGAATGGGCTTATATGCTTTTCTGTACCATTCAATACAAGATAGGCCTGCTACTGCTTCAATTCTTCTTGTGCCTATTATAAAATTATAGCTTTAAAAGGAATCCTCTTTTTTTTTTCTAGTTCTTGATAATAATATTACCTGCTGCAACAGAAGTTTCGTTCAAGATCTTGAATGGATAAAGTTTACGAATATTATCTACATGAGTACCACCACAGAGTTCTTTACTAACGCCGGGTACATCAATAACTCTTACTGTTTCGTTGTATTTTTCGGAAAACGCCGCAATTGCTCCAGATTGAATAGCATCTGATAGTTTCATATGCTATATATATATATATATGTGTATATGTATATTATCCTTTAAATTAAGCAATTTACGACTTCTTTTTTTTTGCTGTTGACTATTTGCATTACCTTTACAATAGTATCACTTCCACGTAAGGCAACATCATTAACCCAGTTTTCTATTTGGTTTAATTCTTCTTCCTTTAAAGGTTTTCCATATGTAAAGTCAAATCTTAATTTGTTAGGTTCAACTGTAGAGCCAGCCTGCACTATATCGGGTGCTTGAAGTATTTTTCTTAAACCTGCATTTAATAAATGAGTTGCTGTATGATGTATTTCAGCGCCTTGTCGACGTTTTAGATCAACATGTGTTCTAACCAATTGATCCCTTTGTAAATATTCATAATCTTCTTTTATGCGTTGTTCTATATTATCATTTGAACCAAGAGGTTTAATTCGTAAGACAAGCCCTCCTTCATAAGGCTGAAGTACATCTATCACTTCCCAATCATTCCCATTAGTGAGTTCAATAGTACCTTTATCAGGTACTTGTCCACCTCCAAGACCATAAAATGGGCATGGATCAATTGCAATATTCACTTCCACACTTTTACCCTTTTTAACTGTGTCTACGGCAAGAATTTTTGATTCTTGATGCAATAAACTATGATCATAACCAGTAAATTGAGGTTTAATATTCAATTTTCTCCATTCAGAAAGTCTTGATTTATCGGCAATGTTATCTGATTTCCAAGACTCTCTGCCTGCTATTTTTTGTTTTTCCCTCAATTCCTCAACAGCTATATTTCATATATGAATTATATGATTTTTTTTTTTTACATTATTATTATTACCTGCAATATCAACAGACCAGCCCCTTTCTGAAGCTATAATTAATGTTAAATCAAATGGGAAACCATAAGTATCATATAATTGGAAAGCAAGTTGAGGAGGAATTTGTTTCGATTCTTGTAATTCAGCTTGATTAAACACATTTTCTAATAATGCCATTCCTCTATCCAAAGTAGCTAAAAAGGCAGTTTCCTCATTTTTAATGATGCTTTGAATAGATGAAGCACGGCTTGCAAGTTCTGAATACAAATTATCTGTGAAGCCGGCTAATAGGGATGGGTAAAGATCTGTCAAAAATGGTTCTATCATTTTTTTTTAAGAAAAGAAGAAAAAATAAAGTTAAAAAAAAAAAAGGATAAAATTTTATCTACATGTAATACCATTTAAACCAAGCTGTTTTGCAGATCTGAGAGCTCTTCGAATTATACGTCTTAATACATATCCACGACCTATATTACTAGGCACAACACCATCGCCTATTAAGAAACACATTGCTCTAAAATGATCTGCAACAATCTTTTCATGTGGACTAGGATCAGCTTCTGTTGAACTCTACATTTTTTTTTTCGGTTAGTAATTTATTTAAAATAAGAATAATTAAATGTTACCTTTAGTCCACGAGCTTTCATTACTTCTCTGAGTCCGTGGATTAAGGACTGAAATTGATCAATTTGAAAATTATTTTTTTTCCCTTGAAGTACAGATGCCATTCTTTCTAGACCCATTCCTGTATCGATACAAGTGACAGGCAAATCTGTTAATTCACCTTGTGCATTACGATACTTTTCCATAAATACAAGATTCCAAATTTCTAACCATGGATCTTCTAAAGAGCTGTCTTGAGTATCCCAAAATATTTCAGTACATGTCCCACAGGGACCTTCTCCATCCCCCATACTCCAGAAATTATCTTCAGGTCCGCATTTTACAATCTTATCATCTGATAATCCTTGTTTTCTCCATAGATCATAAGCCTCTTGATCCCCTTCTAGTACACTATAAAAACGGAGGAAGGGAGTTTTTTTTTTCTCGATTAATATACATATACATATTAATATAACCATTTACTATAATCTTACGTGACTCGTAGTCGATTGATAGGTAACTCGAGTTCTTGCAATAAAAACTTCCATGCATAATGAATCGCCTCTGCCTTTGAATATTTACCAAATGAAAAATTACCCAACATTTCAAAAAAGGTATGGTGGCGAGGTGTATAGCCTACATTATCAAGGTCATTATGTTTACCACCTGCTCTCATACATTTCTGAACACTAGTTGCACATTGAAATGGAGCAGTATTGGGTTTAAGAAAATATTCTTTAAAGGGCACCATGCCTAATGTAACATATCATTTTTTTTTTATCATCATTACTCAATTAATAAAATATTGGATTAAATTTTAAACAAGAAAAAAATAAATTACCAGCATTGGTGAATAACAAGCTTTTATCATTGTGGGGTACAAGACTTGAGCTTTTGACAGGTGTATGTCCCTGTTTTTCAAAATATTGAATAAATCGTGATCTTAACTCAGGAGATGACAATTGCTGTAGGAAACGAACATGAATAGATCGATGAGAACTAACTAACCATTTCCTTGGTAGTAATTGTGTCTTGTACATTATAGTTATAAAAAGTAATAAATGTATTTAAAAATAAAAAATACATGTATATAATTGAACACCCTTTTCTTTCTTCCCCTCCCCCTCCCATGAAGAATGATAATTATTATTGGTTGACCTTTTTTTTTTATTCATAAAAAAAAAAAAACGGGAGACGAGGGTAGAGGAGGTTAAATACACGGACAGGGGAAATCAGTTAATATGACAGTAGTAGTAGTATTTAAATTCAGTTAATAAAGACAAACAAAAAAAAGAAAAGCTGCATTGAGACTAAGCAAGCGAAATTATCTTTAGATAGATCAAAGATGAGGCTTCTATATATTTATATGTTATTCTTATTGTTAAATGCTTCAAAGTAATCAATTAGTGAATCAGTGACTGCCCACTAAAGTTCAATATATTTCTAAAATATAAAACACTGTACTACCACAAAAAATGAAATAAATAAATAAAAAACGCTTACATAATAATATGCATATATACAATTAATAAACGTTGTTGGAAATTAACTGTATAAACAAAGTTCTCCTATTTTTTTTTTTTCATTTCTATGTTGTATTTGGGATAATTGATTTACGTATCTTTAATAAACTATAAAATAATACAAGTAACCCTTTTTAGTTTTTTGTTTTTACAATGACAGGTGTACAAGGCTATGTTTATGAATCAACATCACATTTTCAAGTACTTCAGCGCAATCCGGAAACGAACATAGCCTCTATTTTAATAGATGGTGAAATAGTAGAATATAAAGTGGGCGGCCCATATACGATTGGAAAAGCACACAATGTGTATGTAGGAGATATTTGGATTATGGCAGGTCAAAGTAACATGCGTGGCCATGGATTCTTAATGGATCCATTTACAAAAAACAATTTGATGCATGAGTCTTTAGTAGATAGTATTCATCTATTCAATTCAAGTGAGCAATGGACTTTGGCCAAAGATCCGACACATCGACTCGTGTCATCACCTCGACAAGTTCATCACACTTTACCAGATCCGACAGTGCGTGATCCTAAAATACTTGAATATAGAGGAGCCTCATTAGGTTTGGCGTTTGCTAAGAAATATCAGCAACTGAACCATCATGTTCCAGTAGGGTTAGTAGCTAGTGCTCATGGCGGTACTACGCTTGAGGATTGGAAACGACCGCTTAACCTTTTTTCCTCAAGGAAGAATAACGATGATGATCCATTTAATACAACCTTATATGGTGCTATGATTGCTCGAATTGAACAAGTGGGACCTATTACAGGTATTTTATGGTATCAAGGGGAATCAGATACAGTTAAAGAACAAGATGCAGTCACTTATAAAGAACGATTTCTTCAATGGCTTCAGGATTTACGTCAAGACCTTAAAAGGGATAATTTGCCTGTTGCCTTTGTTCAGATTGGATCACATCGTGTTGATGATCCAGAGATGATAAAGAACTGGAAAATAGTACAAGATGGACAACGTAAGCTCTTTGACTACCATCACTTTACAGCAGGTGTAGCAAGCTTTGACGGTAGCTTAGACGATCGTTTGCATTTATCGGCTACTGCTTTGAATAAAGTAGGAGAGCGCCTAGCAATTGCTGCAACCTGTGCAAAGCAAGGTCTAGGTAAAACTGCTACACCATTACCTGTTCGTGCTGTATTTGAATCAAGTAGTATACCTACTTTAAAGGAAACAGGTATTCCTTCAAGTATAAGAGTTGAATTTGAGCATGTTAACGATCATCAAGGTTGGATGAATAAATTAGATGAAGAAATATATGGGTTTGAAATTGAGTGTGCGGATAAAGAGGTTGTATTACTGAGTGTCCGTATTAATGACGATAAGCAATGGTCGTTAAGGCTCTATCTTACTTCTAAGCCAAAGGCGCCTATCTATATAAGCTATGGAATGAATCAAGAAGTAAAAGGGAATTTAATTAGGTCGGATGGTATGGCAGTACCTGCTTTTCAAAAATTTGAAGTATTTTTTTCTTGAGGTTTTGTCATTATAACACATTATAAGATACATGCACTATTTATCATCATAGTTACATATAATAAAAGGAAAACACTCAAACACATTATGGAATTTTTGTTAAATATGTATATATACAGCCAGTACTATGGATATTGTCGCCCATTAACAAATATTCGTCGGCAGTTGAGAAATAATTGTCGCAAAGGAAATTTCGCTTTAGGGCAAAGGGTTTTTTTTTTTTTTTTTTTTTTTTGTAATTTTATTAAAAATTCTTTAGAGAGGTTCTTTATATAGATATTTTATAGAACAAGCTCTGGATATAAGCATAAGTAATATTATAAAAGATGGATTACATAATACAAGACAAACTATAAGCATGAACATATAATAATAAAATATAACATATCTTTTGTACACTCTTTGAAACTCTATCTCTTTCTTCTCTTCAAAGCCATTATTCCTTTCAAACTTATCAAAATCTAAAGAGTCTTATTATCATGATCATCATAAAAAAGATCTCAATTACTATAATACAGTAGTAAGAAAGCTTACAGCTTAACTATTTAAAATGCATGAACCGCCAAGAGTATCTTGTACAATTGAAAAAAAAAAGCGTCTAGATTGTGTGTGTATCTAAAAATAAAAATAAAACTGTGTATAAAATGCCATTTTTTATATTATTGATAGCTTATCTATGAACATCATGCTCTGTCGTGTAACTGAATTTGACTAGTTTTGGCTTAATTTCTTTACAAGAATGTTCAATATATTCACATAAAAAAAGTAAACAAACTTCTTTTTTTTTTTTTACTTTCTTACTTTCTTACTTTCTTTCTAAGAAGACAGTAATGCTTTACTACATTCAAATAAAAGGCAAAACTTATCTCTAAAGTATTAAAAAGAAAAGAGAAAAAAAAGACAAGGAGAAAGGCAGGAGAGAAGATTTATCGCAAAGTAAATTAAAAACAAAAAAAAATATGCTAAAATTAAACTTTAATAACTTCTCCTTCTTTTCGTTTATTTTTTTTTTCTCCTGAATTTTACAATAAAAAAAAAAGTACATTTTTCGTTTTTTTTCCCTTTTTTTCTTCTTCTTTTTTCTTTAGCTTTTTTTTATTTTTCCTATTCTTCTTTATTTTTACTTGAAACTATGGGTAGACATTGTCAGGGTTATGAAGTGTGCTCAAGTCACATAGCTTGGCTTACTTGAGTTTGTAGAACTGTCCGTTTATAACATGGCTAAAGGAGAGGCCTAGACTCTCTTTTGGTTACTACATGCATATCCGCCTTCACCTTGGGTTATTGCAACCTTAGATAATTGATGGGACCTTATCGAATTTTGACTGCTCAAGTTTGATTTATTTCCAAAGGAGGAGGGAAATAAAAAGGATACTTGGGGTTGGAAATTGTAAACCTGTTCCTTTTTTAGGGAGATTAGCGTACTCTTTGTCTGCACCATTGAAAGGGCTTATCTCAAGGTTTAGTTTTTCTGTTTTTCTTTTTGGAGGTTTTTCCTTCTTTTTATTTTTATCTAGTTGCTGTTTATAAAATAAAAATAGATAAGGATGCACAGCTTACGTTTCTGACCGTGGTTTTTTCATCTATTCATTTAGGTGAAGAATCCCAGCTTGTATTTACTGTTAAGTCAAAAGTAGATGCTAGGGGTCAAAGAAGGGACATTCTCAGGTAAACAATAGTCAGGTCGTGCACTTCATGTATCTGGATTCCTTCCACTTCGCCACGCTACAGGTCAGAATGTTTAGCCCGGCTTCCAATGAAACTTACATCCAACTGTATTTTTTATTGGGGTAGGAAGTGAGGAATCCTATCTTTTTCTTCTAGCAAGGCTTGGGCCAGGTTGGACTTTGCCAAGTGTCTACTAGTTGAAATTGGACGTTTATCTTTCAAGTAGAAATTTAGAGGGAGAAGAAGAAAAAAAAAAAGCCCGGCATGGGTATTGGTTTATAGAACTTATTTTTGGGATTAGATATGCTTTCACCTTCTCGTGGTTAATCCTGTTAGTATCAAGTCTCTTTTAAAGAGATTTGAGAACTAAGAAAAGCATCTTTTTTTTATAATATTAATAAAAATGAAAAAAAAATCAATTTAATAAAATCGTGTTCTATAATAAAGTTGCATCTCTAATAATATTTAATAATTAAGCGTATAATTCTTTCATTAACAAAAGTGGTGAAAGACTATAATAGCACAGTGTATAAATATTAAAAAGACTATTGTATATTTTCCCTAAGATTTCTTTACTCTTAAGGTCAATTCTACATGGTTAAATAAATTCAGCATCACTAGAATGTACATTGCCAGAATAAGACTAAAAATAGCCAACATTCATAATGAGCATTCATAATCTGATTGCTGTGTTCATCTTCAGAATATAATCCGAAGTTGTTTCAAGCCTTGCCATCATTATTTTATCTGGAAATAAACTAACTTTCGTTTTCCAACTAGTGATTTTTTTTTTCAACACAATTTTTTCAATACAATTTTCTCCAAGGAAAATTTTCTTTGGGTATTGATTATTGAGTAGCTATATATGTAAAGACTGAAGGTGATTATTGAGCTGAGATTTTGAGATGCTAAATTTTTCGAATTGTTCAGCTAACCTCCCCCACTATTTCACCCACATCAAGCTAGGAGGGGTCCATCGTCCACTAGATTCCTCAAAAAGTCGTTGTGATCGTCGTTGAAAGAAGACTGAGGACCAGAACTTATAGAAGACTTTTTGTAAGGTACTTCTTCCGTTTCTCTGTGCATTTTCCGCCATCTTTGAGCCACACATGATTCGATCGCAAGTTCTTTTGCGAACCGGGTAGTGAGACCTCTTTCCTGAGCACTTTCAATCAATCATTCTGTCAATAAAGTCATCTCGTTGCCTGTCACTTTACTTTCTGTATCGTTTGCCAGCTTAATTAGCATTACTTTAGCAATCTTTCCAACAGTAATCTTCTCAGGCGATTTTTAATTTTCTCCAAACGCTTTGATCGATTAGTCTTTCAAGAACCACATTAGGATTGGGTTATCTCAGTTAGAACACCCTTCATTGGATCGTACAATTTTGTATCCTTCTCGTCGTACAGGCTATCGCGCCCATCTTCGTAATAAAAAAGATCTCTCCATGACTCAAACCAAAAACAAAAAAAATATATTAAACAAAAAGAAGAGCTCAGGAAGAAGAAAACACTACGATAATTTAAGCTAATATGACGCGACAATACGCTTTTCCTAAAACGACAATCAACAAAAATAAAAACGACAAATTGAAATCTCTATTGCGACAATTATTTCTCAACTGCCGACGAATATTTGTTAATTGGCGACAATATCCATCATACTGGCTGTATATATATATATATATATATGTGTGTATGTGTGTATGTGTAAATACGAATATATACATATTTATATAATATTTATGAAGACTTGATATACGAAACCTATTGTGTATTATATATGTATATATCTGTGTTTACTATATGTATCTAATCTATAAAATTTGGTAGTGAATAAATAAAACTGTTTGCAATTAAATTTTATATAGTTTGTATAAAAATGAAGAAGTTTATGTACTACTAAATGCTATGTCATAGTCTATTTTTTTTTTATATGATTTATATACTGTCGTAAAGGCTTACTTATTACTATAACATTAAAGTGTTTAAATTTTCATTTAGAATAATATCAGATACTGCAAACATGACATGCTGTAATAATTTTGTATCAGTCACATTAGTAAAATATGTATAGACATTTTTGCTCGGATTCTGATTAAGTCGTTGAAATCTATTTTTAAAATAATTACTCGTTTGTTCAAAGTTACTGTTATCGCCTATTAAACATATTACATATAGGATGAGAATCATTACATGTTATACGTATTAATATACCTTTAAAATCCGGAAACCATTTTGATATAGGAGAAATTAATATTTTTTGTTTAAATATATCAATCTTGTTTAAAAATAATATCATGGATGTATTTACAAGCCAGGAAGAGTTGCAGATTGTATCAAAGAGCATTAATCCTTCCTGAATCTTTTTACAAAAAAAAAAAAAGGAAAAAGAGAGACATCAGGTTTTTGTATTATTTAAAACCTAAAACTTACTTGATTCTATATGATTTTTATTAGACATTATATATCTTTTTACAAATAAAAATATGATTTATAGCTTACAGAATTTCTATCCTCTACTAAGCATTGATCATATCCACTGATAGCAACAATAAATAATATAGCAGTTACATTTTCAAAGCAATGAATCCATTTCTTTCTTTCACTTTTTTGACCGCCTACATCAAACATTCTATACGTTAAAGACCCAATATGAAATGTTTCTTCAACTATTCCGATAGTTTCTGCTCTACATAAAATTATATCTTGGTCTGTTGGTAAATAATCTGACATCCAAAGTCGATCTAACTGATCAAAGAAACTCAAAATAATTATAATAATAAATTTCAACTATTCCAATTTTTTTTTTTTTTTAAAAAAAAAAAAAAAAAAAAAAAAAAAAAAAAAAAAAAAAAAAAGAAAGGAAAAAACATACATACTATGATATATTGTCTTGTAAGGCGAAAATGTTTCCTTTATCCATAGCTGTTTGAATACCAGAATCAATCAGTAAAGTTTTTAATGGCGCAAGATATAATTTAGGATAAGGCTCTCCATTTTCTAATGGTTCAAAATTTTTGAATAGGTCACAATATCTCTATTACTTTATGTTTTAGCTAAATGAGCATTTATATTCAATATCTAAATTACATTGTTGGACTTGTGTTCTAAGGGTATATTTAATTGTTCGATAATTTCAAAAAGTGTTTGCACTGCTATCATTATATTTGCATAAATAATGACTTTAAACCTTTCTCTTTCAGATGCACTAAATCCTGATGCGTGAATGAGCTTCATTTGTTTTAATATTGTTGACTTTCCTGATTCACTTGCACCTATAATTAAAAATCGCGATATAATCATTTGAATATATATAACTTCTTTGATATAATATATATTACAGAAAAAAATGTTGAATTACCTAGTAATAATATTTTGATCTCTGTTTTTAACCGTTTTTCATCAATCTTAATTTGCTTGTCAATGGCTCGATTTCTTTGAATATCTGGATTGGGTTGACGAGTAAAAGAATGGGACAAGCTCATACAATTTCCCATTTTTGTAGGGATAAAAGAAAGAATGATAATAATAATAAAGGAAAGAAAATGGAGAGGATATTATCATGGATACCAATTCGCAGCAGAAGTCAAACTTCTTTTTTTTTTGATTTTTAACGCTTTAATCAAGCTCAAATTAAAATAATATGCAATTTTTTTTATAAAAAAAAGGGGGGATTTATGTTTAGCCTAAACTTGAGTAAGAATATCGAAAAGATTTATACTAATAACAAAACTAAATCATTTAATACTAATAATACAGTAGCCGCAACGCCAATAGGCTTCTAAATGATATGTTTGTGGTTTTCAATAGTTGTTTCAGAATACTACCTACATGTTTCCAAAGGGCATTTTATATATATAAAGAAAAGCAGCGACCCATTGATTTTCATTTTCAATCATTTCGGAAGTATAAAGTGATGTTGTTCTCATATCGTACCTCAAAAAGACAATGTTTTTGTTTACTTCATTGATGGCTGTACACAATCCGCTTTCAGCAAGTCAATATTGAGAAAACATCACTAAGATGTGCATATGTTTGAAGGAGTAATTTAGGTCAATAAAGGTAGACAAAAAGAAAAATCAAGTATACGTCTTATAATTCTAATTATGATTGTAATACTTAATTAAATACACTATAAAAAGGGAGCCGCATATTTTCGTTTGCCCTGTATTTCTTAAAAGTTTGAAAATAATCTCAACATACAAAATTCACGTAACCGATCTTTATGAAGGGATACCACAAATTTTTAATGTAAACAGCTTAAATATAGAACAAAGGCCTATGTTCAGCTCTCTAGTCTTTAAATTGCCAAAAATGTGTAGCAAGAATAAAATTAAAATTGCTATTAGTGCCTTAAAGGAAAACGATATTTTAACAAAGAATTTGGTCACTATCACAGCTATGGACACCATAGAATCAGATACTATAGAATAGTAGAAACGAATTCTCATGATAAAGGTAGTGATTGTTTTCCCTATAACATTGACTGCAGTAGATAATCGGCGATATTATTTATTAGAGAGTAGTTCCATAATAAAAGAGCCAACAACAAAACAACCTTCTGATAATTCTATTATACTGTTGTTACAGCAAAGAGCTACTACTGACGATATTACTCGAAGAAAAAAAAAAGACCCTATTAGATTATATTATATCCAGTTCACCATTACCACAGTTACTAAAAAATGAAGCTTATCTGGAAATAAATCAAGATAGTTTGGAAATAGCAAATAATGACTGGATAAGCAGTTCTCAGCCACGATACATCTGTAATATTTGATGTATGAATTTGTTTAGTTTTAGAGAATAAGACGAATATAAGAAATAATAGGTTTCCTTGAGGTCATTTATAAATATCAAAAACTATAATGGGGAAAGAAGACAAAAATATTTTATCAATGTCATTCTATCCAATTAGATGAAGAAAATCTTATAGACAAGAAGTGTTAGAGATAATCAAATTTTTAGAAGTCAACAGGTATTTAAAAGTCTCATAGAACACTTTTCTCTTGTCGGGACACTGATGGCATTGCACTCTGTTCTTATGAAAATCCATTGATATGTTTTAGTAAATTCAGTACAACAGTCTCAATTTGAGCCTTCTTTTATTTTATTTTATTTCATCGTAATATATACTAAAGTATAGAATGTGCTTTTCAGGGAAGAAGGGCAGTAAATAGCATGAATAACCAATCAGATAACAAACTGTCATTTGCAGTCCCATTTTCCGAACTTTTTTTTTTTTGAAGTTAAACCCCTGAATTCAAGGCAATTCTTCATAGTCTCCATTCTTCTTACACTATGTCTATTTTTCGTTCAATTCCAAAATGTGGTGTGAGTAAATGGCAGCGCATGTTACAGTATCGTACCCTTGCAACTTCGACAGCAATTGAGCAGAAAACAGCTAAACGGAGAAGACTTGTATTCGATAATAGATCACCATCATTTCAAGATTTCCTGTTAACTCAAAAACAATCTTCAAAACCTTTAGATCCTAAATTGACTCAACCTGATCAAGTACCTTACCTTCATACTGACAGTAAACTTTTAGGAAAAGGAAAGAAATTTTTTATCGAAGTATACGGCTGTCAGGTTAGTTGTTATTTTCATCTCTTCTTTCGTCACATATCTTGAACTCACAATTTTTTTTTTTTTTTTTTTTTTTTTTGGTAGATGAACGTTAATGATACAGAAATACTAAATTCTATTATGACTAATACTGGATATGAACGTACTAATAATTTAGATGATGCTAATATTGTATTCTTGGTTACTGTAAGTTTACTTTTTTTTTCGATTATGACAGTTGAATAATAAAAATAAAACAAAAAAAAAGTGTGCTATTAGAGACAATGCAGAAGTCAAGATTTGGGAAAGATTGAAGTATCTTCGACACTATAGAACAAAAATTAATTCAGATAATCCACCTATTGTTGGTGTATTGGGTGTAAATGAATAATGATGTATTCTTTTAAGATATACATATGTCTCATTTTTTATTTTGTTAGTGTATGGCCGAAAGATTAAAAACAAAACTATTAGAACAAGATCGACTAGTAGATATTGTATGTGGACCTGATGGGTATCGTTCTATACCACATTTGATTTCATTAGCTGAAGGAGAAGAATATAGTGAAGGTATAGCAAACGTTATGTTATCAGCTGATGAAACCTATGCAGATGTAATGCCAATGCGCTTAGATCCTGCCAACGTATCTGGTTGGGTGTCAATTATGCGTGGTTGTAATAATATGTGTAGTTTTTGTATTGTACCATTTACGAGAGGAAACGAAAGAAGTCGACCTATTGATTCTATCATAAACGAGGTTCGATACTTGAATGATCAAGGTGTAAAAGAAGTTACTGTATTAGGTCAAAATGTCAATTGTAAGTCTAATAATAGCAGAAAATTATATATTTTTATATTTATTTATTTTGTAGCTTATCGAGATGAATCTGAATCAAAATATTTTATGTCAAATATGGGTCTAGGATCCAATCTAAGTAATTCAGGTTTTAAGACTATCTACAAACGTAAAGATGGAGGTAGACGGTTTACAGAACTTTTAGATAAAATTAGTTTAATTAATCCAGAGGTAGCTATGAAAACAAACAAAAAAACTTTGAATATTTAGATATGTGTATATTCATTTAATTAATTTTATTAGATGCGTATTCGTTTTACTTCACCTCATCCAAAAGATTTCCCTACTGATTTGTTACATTTGATAGCTTCTAGACCTAATATTTGTAATTCTATTCATTTACCCATTCAATCAGGCAGTAATACGGTATTAGAACGTATGCGTCGAGGTTATACGCGAGAGGCTTACTTGGATCTGGTAGAGGAGATGCGAAGAATAATCCCTAATGTATGGATCAGTAGTGATATTATTGCTGGTTTTTGTGGTGAAACAGAAGAAGAGCATCAAGATACTGTAAAATTGATGGAGCAAGTAAAATACGATACAGCCTTTATGTTTGCTTATAGTATGCGAGAAAAAACGCATGCTCATCGTCGTTATCAAGATGATGTACCCGAAAATGAAAAGATAAGAAGATTGCAAGAAATTGTGAATACGTTTCATAGAGAGGCAACTCAAAAGAATAAAAAGTTAATAGGTTCTACTCAGCTTGTTTTAATTGATTCGGATAGGCCTAGAAATAAAAATGGAATAGATACTAAATTCAGTGGTAGAACAGATGGAGGGCATAAAGTATTTATTCAGGAAAAGGATGGAAATCATGATTTACAAAAAGGAAACTATGTAGAAGTTAAAATCAATCACACTACTAGTGCAAGTCTGACGGGCACATTTTTAAAACATAGCAGTATTCAACAATTTGCAACACAGCGATATTATTCCACAATTGCAAGACGAGACACTACTGCTATTCGAAGTAGATATCGTACATTCTTGAAGGCTGGTAATATTGCAGTAGAAGGTGTTGATAAGAGACATATTAAGAAGTTGATTCGTGAAGGCTTTGAGAATCATCAGTTTTTATATGACCCTGAAATAGAAATAAAAGGTATAAAGAATTGAATTGCCATAACCTAAGGAAATAAATATCGTATCATGACATAATATATAGCCAAAAACACACTTGATCTTTTGAAAATAGCAGGAAAGAGAAAGGGTATTGAGTACAATATAGTTCATAATTTATGCCAATTAAAATTTTTTAAAGATAAAGATAATATAAGGTAAAAGTCACTTTATGCGCATTTATTTCCCCAAAGCCTTATTGTAGATATTTCTTTTTTTTTTTAGACCACCTTTTTTTAATAGAAAAGTAAAGCCTTCTGTTCAAGCAATATATAATAATGCTAGAAAAGAATTAGAACTAACAATTGCTACGTTAAATAAGGATTTACATCTTTGTTTGATATAACAATATTATGTATTTTAAATGTAAAATAATGTTAATAAAAGAAATAGAACTCTAATGCTCAACAGCAGCTACAAGATGTATGTTGTCCTTTGACTTTCTTTTGCCCACTTTTTTTGGGATTCAATAAGCTTTTATCTTCACGTGGTGGATCCTGTTAATCAACTAACCTGTAAAGCAAGGTTGAGAACTGAAAAAGCTAGTACATTTGTTTGTTCTTCAATCAATAAAAGAAATAACTTTTTAACATCGGTTTATTTTTTAAGGAGTGCTATCAGCGCGTCTTATTTTAATAAGGTCTATTTTTCATGTGTGCAAGACTAAAAGTATGTGAAGCAGCACGGTATTTACGACTTGCTCGTCTCGTCTACATGTTATAAAAAGCATACGCTTTATAAAGTGAAACTTAATAGATAGATAATCATATGTACAGCTTTATTCATAATTACTTTTTTTTTCAATTATTTTCTCCTGCGAAAAAGCAAGGAGGGAAGGAAGGTTTAGCCTTTGGCTTTGTAAAAGTAAAAGCTGAGGAAATTTCCTCCAAATGAGAACTAGTACGTTTCATAATTTGTGCACAATTGTACACAACGGCAAGTACAGGGGGAAGGAAGGAAGGGACTTCATTAATAGCTTCTGGCATTTTAAGTCCGCCTGAAGAAGACAAAAGAGCAACAGAGCCAACATACTTCAATTTCAAGAAGGATAAATACATTCCTATTAAGATTTAGAGTAAGTAAAGTGTTCTGAAATTACGTTATATTATACATATATACTCACCACTGATAACCATACCTACGATTTTGACCTTATTAATATCAATAGTAGGATATTGCTCGATCATTTGTAAAGAAAAAGCCTTCATCATCCGTAGGGTTTTTAATCCCTTTTTTTGCAAGAACTTCGTACCATTTTGCCCTTCATATTCCAAACCAATTTCTAAACAACCAATTTCAGTATTTAATCGTTTAAATACCAAGTCGAAACAATAAGCATTCTTCTGTCGAGAAAGGCATTCCTTGCCGCTGATTTTTCTTTTTTTGTTTTTGGCTTCGGAAGAAGCTGCGCTACCTGATCCACTGTAGGATTTGAAAAGTATTATTAGATTACTATTGTGTGTATAAAAGAGACGATTGTATTAAGTATTACTTACTTTGATGTTGAAAGTTTACTAATAGTTTTGCTTTTTTTTATAAACCCGTAAACATCATCAAGCAAGTCTTGTTCCGTTGTTACATTGATAGTACTAGTATTATAAAATAAATCAATAAAATTTAAAACGCTTTGCACGCACCAATAAATTTCAGGTTTCTCGTAACGGTCAACCTTAACACCTTTAAATGCTGAATAAATATCATGGAAAGTTTTCTAAAAAATGTTATTAGTATATCTATTCTGACATAAATATTCATTCAAAAAGTATTAAACTGGCGATTCATACCTTTCCATCTAAATTACCTAAACAATTTATAATATCTTCGGGCAGTTCTTCTTCAAATTCTTCGGCCTCGGCTTTTTCTTCAACTTCTTTCATTTCTTCTTTTGTGAACACATCATTCCACACATTATCAGTAGTATCAAGAATAAAGCAGTGTCCGGGACTATATAGCAAAAAAGTTAAGTAAAAGTAAAAGATTAGAACTATAGTTTTTGCATGTATATAATTATTAATTTCAACTTACTGTTCACGAGTAAATTCTTTGACTTTTTCGAAGATAATGTCTTCTACTGCCCTTCCAGACTTGAGGATCCATTTGTTATTCTTGATGTTTTCGTAATTTTTCTTAAAAGCTAACATATCTTCTGTTGAAAGAAAACGTTGGTAATTTAAGGAAGATATTGAACTTCTATCGCTGCTGTCAGTTTTAGCTGTTGAAGCTTTTGTTGATGGTGGTGTTGAAGTAATTGGTGCCTTTTCTAAAATCTTTTTCCAGGCTTTTTCTGAAAGAGGGGAGTTCTAGGTTAAAAAAACACGTGTTATTCGGTTGTAATATTAATAGTAAATCAAAATTGTTTAGTATACTCACGTGAGTAGTAGGATGTATACATTTCTTGATTCTTCTTTTCCAACCGTTTTTAAAAACTTCAATGTTGAAATCACTTTTTTTGGATTCCTGCTTCCAATCATTGAGAATAAGATCCTCCAATTCAATTAATATTCTTGTTGGTGTTGCTGAATTAGGCTTTTTGCTCTCTAATTCGAGTATGGAAGCAGTAATGTCTTAATCGAAATTAAGCGTTAATAATTTTTATTAAATGAATACGATTTCATATTAACATACTTTCTTTGTACTTGATGTTGTTAATACCCATAATAATAAAGATAAGTCAGAGGATAAAGAGAGATTTTTTAGTTGGCGTGAGTATGCTGCTTTTTTAATTAAAACGTTTTGTTTATTTGTGTAACGCGTTATGTAAGTAATTGGTGCATACTACTACGTTCTTCATCGATGCGAGAACCATTTAGCTCTATTCTTTCTCAACGCTAAAAAGTATGGCAACTATTTCTTAATTCATGATATGATGCTGGGATAAAGCAAAAAATATAATGCTCAATGATTTCTCGTACTAGCCATCGCAATATGAAAGCTCTTTATTATTTCTTTAAAGTACTGTTTCAATCAATTAAAGTATTGAAATGCTATCTAAAACAAATGACTACCTTTGAAATAATCTATCTTTCTCTGATTTTCACGTAATCATCGAGATCAATAGTTTGAAATGGAATTTATTATGTTCCTTAAATCAATCGCTCAACTCACGTAGAAAAATGTCAAAAAATATACAGTCCCACAATCTGAATTTCAAATGTTTAAAAGATCTCGAATTAGGAAAAAAGGCAGAAGATCTCCTCTTCCAGAACTTCCTCCTCGCCCTCCTAGAGAATCAACTCGTTTTGGAGAGATGACCTTTGAATTCAGCACAAGAAAAAAAAAGAACTCTGGCACTTCCTCCTCCCCTCCTCCCCAAAACTTCGGTTAAGATCCAGAAGTCGATTGCGATTTTGAGGAGAACGATCTAGAAAATTTTGCCCGGCAAAGAACAATTAGGAGCAATTGGGCTGAGTCCCTGCCAAAATTAGCCCAGTCTTTCTTGCGGTACCCGGTACATCGGTAGATGTGAGAAGGGCTGCTCCGATTCACGGACAATTGCTCCTGTTTGCCGTCCTCTTTGTTCTTGTAGAGTCATCTACAAGAAAAAAATTTACATGCACTTTGTACATCGTAAGTAGTCGCATATTCATTGAAAATATTGACACACATTCTTAATGTAATTGATATTCATATAGATTTGCAGGTGTTTGAAGTCTATTTTTGCGGATGTAAACGAAAAGCTGAGCAATTAGTTGAAATGGGGATGCTCCCTGCATCCCTTAACAACATCCAATTTGCTATCCAATTTGCTATTCATTTTGGTGCCCTCGAGTTTATGAGGGATACAAGAGATGCTCTCGTCGCCTCTGACCAAGGCTTGGCCGATTATTATAATAGGTTAAACCAAGTTTGCCAGGTAAATTGAAAAAAAAAAAAAAAAAAAAAAAAAACTTCTTATGTACTTCTTTGCTGATTTTTTTTTTAGAAACCCATGACTAAGGCATTCTGTCAAAGCCTTTTGCCTATCTTTTCGATATTGATGATGGTTGTAGAGGATCTTTTAGATCAAATGGTGCCTGTCTTTGCCGATTTTAAAGGCTGCCCCGCTTGTCCTGATGTAATTATACGTTTTAGGTTACTACTTCTACTTATTATTACAAGCATGTTAAACGGTTTTAATAGGGGTGTCAGAATATCCCTGAATTCTTCTCAAATTTGCATTAAATCCTGCTTCGTTGATGAAGAAACAGTTGCTCATATAATTTACGCCTATGTTCTTTATCTCCTCCACCCATTTCTTTCTCACTTAAATCCTCTCTGTACTGTTTCGCCCTGAAGGCTCTAGTTGTACCTTCTTCAAAGTGAGGAACCAGAGATCGCTCAAATAGCGGTATAAAGTAGGTTTTGAGAGTGATAGACCCTCAAAAGTACTAGTCAACCGATTAAGTAGCTGATCAGCTGTAATGGTAGGCTGTTCGTAATAAAACTCTGTAACAGCATTCTTCGTTGCTTCTGCTAGGTCGCTATCTGCTTCAACTATTCTTGGTCGGCCAACAGTTTTGAACAAGGGGTCTGGGTCTTTCTTCCAGGTGCTATGGCACCGTTGTATACTTCTCGATTCTAAGCCTAAATCTAGAGCAACTGCTCTAGTGCGCGCTGTTTTTTGGATGAACATCCACTAAGTGAACGGCATGTGCCTTAACCTCATTACTGACACGTTTGTTCTTTATCAGGTTGTTTTTTGCCTCTCTGGACTTTTTTTTTTTTTTTGTCTCTTAGTCGTCTTCTGTTCTAAGCAATTTGGATCCTGATCAACTTCCATCATAAACTTGTCTCTAGCTGCAATATAAGCGCTATAAGATGTAAGTTCATCTAACTTGTACGGATCTTCATTCTCAGTGATATTCATTGCATCATTTCCATCTTCATCCAAAACGTTCCCTTGCCCATCCTCAAAATAAAACAAATAGCTCATTACAAAAGTGTTTCAAGAGAAAAAGAGAATTGATTTTTATGCGACATCTTTTTCCTAAAAAGTGCGACATCATTTTGAGAAAAAGTATATATGCATAAATTGTAAGACATAGTTAGTCATACTTTAATCTCAGTTTTATGTTCTATCAGATAGCTATTATATATGTCACAGAATATAGACATTAAATATAACTATCATTTTTATATTAACAATATTTAGAAAAAAAAAAAAAAAACTAAAAATAAAAAGGATTTACATACAAAAAAAAATATATATATATATATATATACATATTTGTATATACATATATTATTTTGATACACTTGCAGTGGCGACTTCAATAATTGTACGAGCACGCTTATTATTTTCCTCGGCAGAAGTATTATCATTTTTTCTCTTTTTATCGTCATTGTTGTTTTTATCATTATGTCTACCACGACCGTTATGTCCTCCACGACCTCCACGGCCCCCGCGGCCTCCACGGCCTCCACGACCATGCTTTAAAGCTTCCTTTTGAATTTTATT
Source organism: Cokeromyces recurvatus (assembly GCF_025118155.1). Lineage (NCBI taxonomy): Eukaryota > Fungi > Mucoromycota > Mucoromycetes > Mucorales > Mucoraceae > Cokeromyces > Cokeromyces recurvatus. The sequence continues at coordinate 766,708 of NW_026251391.1, forward strand.
AAAGTGAGCACGTGCGGTGGAACTTGCTAAAAAGAAATTGATACTTTCAATTTTGTGATCTGTCAATTTCTCCAAAAATTCTTCTGGTGACATTTTATATAACTCTATCACACCACAGCCTTTTTTATCCAGAGGCTCAAGACGACCTACATTAGGAGCCACCGTTTTAACAAGTTCCTTAATATCTTTATAGCCATAATCTTGACCATTTGAATATTCAATAAGATGACGATGTGTGAATTTGTTGGCTAATCCTTCATATTCTGCGCCTCCAAACTTTTCTTGCTTTTTCATTTCAACGTAGTCAGCTTTAATCATGGTCAATAATGGCAAGGATTTGTATTCGGTGGCTTCTTCAACTACCTTCTGAGCGATTTCTGGTAGTTCAAATTCTACAAAGATACTACCCTTAAATTTACCAGTACGGTTATTATTGCCCTCACGACGAAGACGAACTGAAAGGACGCGACCAAACTTTCCATAAAATTCTTTTAATTCTGCTTCTGAAGGTTGATCTTCTTCTGTATTAAATCCTTTCTATGAAAAAAAAAGAAAAGAAAAGAAAAGGGGAGGGGAGATTAATAAAACAAAACAGTTTTACTTTATAAAAAGAATTATTATTCTTACAGCATAAATGGATCGTTTATTTTGTTGCTCAATATGATCCAAAAACTTCTTTTGATTTTCTGCTGCTCTTCTTTCTTCTCTTGATAACGTTGGTTTTTCTTCTTCTTCTTTAGGCTGTTCTTCTTCCTTTCTAATGTAACGTAAATGAGTTTTGGCTTCATTCATTTCAAAATCGTTTGGACTGATTGAAACTGCTTTTTCAAATAAGCCAAGATCGCCTTCCAAAATCTCTTTAAATCGTTTGATCATGGAAAGTTTCTTGATAGGAACCCCTAAATAATATAAGATTTATACGTCAGTCTTTTATTATTATTATTATTCTTTAATAAGATATATATATATATATATATATGTATATATATTCAAAAGCTTACAGTGTTCAGGATCCTTTTCTACAAGTTCTCTGAAAAAATTATCTTTCTTCAAGTTTTCAGGATCAAAGATCGCAAGTAATTGACGTTGAACATTATGAACCTTTGGTGGTTGTGCCTCATTTGAGATAGAAACATCAGTATTAGGTTGTTGTTGTTGTTGTTGTTCTAAAGTAGGTTCTATAGTAGTTTGATCTGTCATCGTTGATCCGTATTTATATTTTAAAGGGAAAAAAAAAATAATTTTGCATTGGAAGAAAAAAAAAAATTTACAGGTCCCTTCTGTGACTACTACTACTCCCTATGGAAACAAGTTAATCCTCGATATTATTAGAATAACAGCAATCATAAATAAATATATAATCGATTGCAAAGAGCTTACTTTTAGTTAATTTGATGTAGAAGTCTATTTTATTTTATTTATAAAAAGATGGTGTATGTATATATGTGCGTATAAAAAGAAAAAGAAAAATAAAAAAAAAAAAAGAGAAATAAAATAAAATAAAATATATAATTAACGACGTTTTGATTTAGTAGTCTTTGAATTGTTAGAAGTGGGAACTGGTGTGCTGGATTTCGATCTAGTGCCTCTATTCTTTGACTGAGACTATTTAGAAAAAAAAAATTAGCACACATACACATATTTCTCTTTAAAATAAATATACCTTCTTTTCTTCTGTTTCATCAAATTCAGAATTTTCTTTTTGAATCAAACTAATTAATGTATTACAACGTCTGGCAATCTCTTGAGAAGTTCTGGATTTCAAGAACCAATCAAATCTGAAAAGAGGAGACTGTTTGATTTCACGACGAATATTATCATAGACATTCTCTGAACCATAACCATATTTCTCAAGCATAACGACAAGGAAACGATCTTCTTCTTCTGTATAGTTTTTACCTTTAGTAGGTTGTGTATAATGTATCTTAAGTTGTTGAAGAGGAATACGATGACGGCGTACCTTCTCTGTTAGTTGACTTTGTATATCTGCTTGTTTTTCTAATTCACTTTCCCCCTTTTCAATCTTGGAAACGTGTTTTTCATAGTCTGAAATTTCTTTATAACGAGACCAGAAGACTTTGGAATACTTTTTAACTTCATCTAATGTCTTGCCCTCCAATTCATTCGTAATGGATTCCAAGTCGTTACGGCCATATTTGGAACAAGCATTGATGAAAATTGCAAAATCTTTTTTACCCCAATTCGAGAACCCTTTAGTAAATAGCTTCTTTCGTTCTTCTTCTTCTTCTTCAGTAAGAGGTTCAGCATTATCAATCTTCTTTTGTTCCTCCTCTCTTTCTTCTTCTAATCGCTTAATATCTTCTTCTGTAGCACCTTCTTCAGGACTAATAGGTGGAATTTTATAACCTAGAGATTTTCTTAAATAAAGTGTATCACGTTCATTCAGTTCAGCAAGACGAGAAGGAAAGAATTGGAAATCTTCAATGTTATATTTCTTTGGTCGAGGAGCCTTTGTGGAAGGTGTACGAGCACTAGTACGCAAGGCTTCCTTGTAATAATCATCAACAGCATAATTTGCCTTTCTCTCTCTCTTTGCGGGGCCTAACCAGGAGAGACCGATGTTTTCAGCCTTACGTTTGTGACTCCAATCTTCACCATCCCATTTGTATGCACTCTCAGAAGTAAAATTCTTAAGGTCATCTATGTTCAAATTAGAATATTTACTGTTCAATTCTGCCGTCTTTTCTTCACCATGACGTAAAATCTCATCAATATCGTCCACTGCTGATGGATCAGAATTATCATTATCCTTAAAGATGCTATCAGCACCATGCTGAATCATAGTAAGTAAATCTTCCTTAGAAGGTGCTTTCGATTTTGCACCTGCACTCATACGACCTTGTTGAATAACTAATTGGTCTAAACGAAGCTTTTGAGCAGCACGCTCCAGTATCTTTTCTTCAATTGCATTTTCAGTTACAAATCTAAAGACATAGACTTGTTTAGTTTGACCAATACGATGAGCACGATCCATAGCTTGAAGATCCACTTGAGGGTTCCAATCACTATCATATAGAATAACGACATCAGCAGTTGTTAAATTGATACCAAGACCACCAGCACGTGTTGTTAACAAAAAGATGAACTTATCACTTCCAGGCTTATTATACTCATCAATAGCATCAATACGATCCTCTTGACTAGTTTGACCATCAATACGACAATATTGATAATCTTTCCACCAACAGTAATCTTCTAAAATGTCAAGGACACGACTCATTTGACTGAATAAAAGAACACGAGATCCTTGTGCTTTACATTTCTTCAAAAGCTTATCAAGTATCACCATCTTACCACAATTATCTACCAAATGTTGATCCGTAGTGAAAGGAGGTCCAGGTTCAGCACCATCGAAAAGATAAGGATGATTACAACATTTTCTAAGTTGCATAACGATATTAAGCAAGCGAGTTTTGCCTTCACGTTTATTAAGACCAACACCATTAATAGCATCAATATCCTTCTCTAAAATCTTTTGATACCATTGTCTTTGCATAGGAGTCATACGTACATAGATGTTAATCTCCTTCTTCGGCAAAAGTGATTTTTCTACATCAGATTTGATACGACGTAACAAAAAGGGTCTCAATACTTTATGAAGCTGTTCAACTACCTTCTTTTGATCTCCACCTTGCTTTTCAAACCATTCATCAAATACTTCAGAAGAACTGAAAACGTCAGGAAGTAAAAAGTTCAACAAAGCCCATAATTCATGCAAATTGTTCTGAAGTGGTGTACCTGTAATTAGAAGTCGATTTTTGGATTCTAAAATACGTACAAGCTGAGAAAGCATAGAATTTTCATTCTTAATACGATGAGCCTCATCAATAATAATATATTGCCATTTAACTTTCTTGAATTGAGCTTTCTCCAGTAAACAAATTTCATATGAAGTAATACAGACTTCGAAGTTACCAAAAGCCAAGCGTTCTTTTATCAATTTATTCTTTTAGAAGAAAAAAAAAAGGGAGAGGGATTAATAATGTATAATATTCATATTACAACTTTCTATTTTGTATAATTACTCTCTCTTCTTTATCACCATGAAAAATGAAAGCATCAAAATTAGGAATCCATTTGCTAAATTCGTTATGCCAATTATGTAAAGTAGATTTAGGTACAACGACCAAGTGAGGACCTTTAACACCATAAACATGCTTAAGATAGCCTAAAAATGAAATAGTTTGCAAGGTTTTACCCAAACCCTACAGAGAGAGAAAAAAAAGAGGTAATTAATATTGAAAATCAAAAAAGATATAAATATATGTATAAAATTAGCTCATTTACCATTTCATCAGCAAGAATACCATTGATACCATTTTCAAATAATGAAATCATCCAATTTAAACCTTGAATTTGATATTCTCGAAGCGTGCCTCCTACGACATCTACACAACAAATTAGTTATCCTACTTTCAATTTTTTCTTTTTTAAAAAAAAAAAAAAAAAAAAAAAAAAAATGACGTTACAAGTAGGAGATTGAGTAAACACAGTCATTTCATTATCGTTTTCTTCTTGTTCATCCTTTAAAATTTCCTCATCTTCTTCTTTTTCTGTCTTTCTTCTACGTCTTGATCTAACCTCCCATAACAAAAAATAAAAATAAAAAAAAATCGTTGATTAATTTTCTAAAAAAAAAATGAGTTTTTAAACATTGTTTATCCTTTACCCTTCTTCATCTGAATTTAATTTTTGAATTTCTTTTTCTTTCAGTACTTCTTTCATAGCTTCGTCCTGAACTTCTGTCATCTTTAAGAAATGTGCAAATAATTCAGTTTGACCTAGAAGATATCTATAACGTTTAAGACGAGTTTCATACTATTTTATAAAAGTAAGAATAAATTAGCTTATATAATACATATATATAAATAGATAGAACTTACAGCAGAACATTCCTTAAATGTACGAAGAGGCGTTGATTCCTTTGAGGTCATTCTTGATGAATCAATATCCTTAAATAATAAATAAAAAAAAAAGTTGAGAAAAATGCCATAATTTATGCAATAATATCAATACGTACAGAATCGACTTGAGATGCATGATCATCAACTATAGCTGGTGAAGCCTAATTTATGAAAAAAATAAATGATTAGTTTAATTTATTAAATCTGTCAAATATAAAAAACAACAACAACAACAACAACAACAACACATTACAACTTCTTGTTTAAGATCTTGATCTGCTTGTCGATCAATTACCATATCCTGCAATAAAATATAAATAAAGTTGTTTATTATGAACTATTCAAAGCATTTTACCTGAGGATCAGACATTGCAAATAAGTTTTAAAGATAAACAAGAAATGAACAAGAGAAAAAAAAAAGTGCTGAATGCCTTCTTTTTTTTTTTTGTGACAGCAGAAAAATTAAAAAAAAAAAAAAAAAAAAAAAAAAAAAAAAAAAGAGAAAAAGAAAAAAAAAAGAAAACGCGACTTGACACGGTTACTGAATTTGCAATTTTTAAACTCAACTTTACAAAAAAATTAAAAAAAAAATGCATAACTTAGATACATAAAGTGATAATTTTAGAACACAAAAAAAAAAAAAAAAAAAAAAAAAAAAAAAAAAAAAAAAAAACAAAATTAATAAAGGGGATATAAGATAATAAATAGATATGATTATATATTACTGAAAAATGAATGCATTAAAGCATCTCTTGCTGTTATTCTGGTATCAGGATGAAGGTCTAGTAGTCGATTTAGAAGATCAATGCCTTGCTCAAGATCGACAGGTTCCCATTGTTCTAAGTTGTGAGTGTTTAAATTTTCAATAAGTTGAATCCATGGAATTCTTTCATTTTGCATGCTAATATTTGTATGAAGTTTACGTCCATTATGTTCTGCACAAGCTTTCATTTCTTTTAGACCAAAGATTTGACAAAATTCAATAATACCCTCTGCTTCTTCGCTTGCAAGGAAGAAAGGATATCGACTAGTAAGGAAGCACAATAACACAACGCCTGCCGACCAAACATCAATTGCTAATAAAGATATAAACAGATTGAATTAAACCCTCAATTACATATCGTATGTATGTATGTACGTAAGACAACTTACCACATGTTTGTCGCGTAACTCTGAATAAAACTTCAGGCGCTCTAAAGCCTCGAGTTCCGGCACGATTTGCGCGAATATAAATACGAGGATCGTTTTTAATGCGACCTGCCACACATTCTGGCTTACGATCTTGTTTATGATTTCTTTCATTTTCAGAGATAGAAGTTTGTGAACTGTTTATATTAGGTATAACATTTAAACTCGGCTTTTGTTTTTTGATTAATGTTTCAACTGCTGAGGTTTGTAATGAAGTAGTAGATGAAAATTCTGTAGTCGTGTTTTCTTTGTTTGAAAATGTTGAAACAACAGTATTCTTTCCAGCTAAGGAAGATGATGGCAAATGACTAGGATTAGAAGTACTATTTGTCTTTCTCTTTGAATAGCCAAGATTATATAAACGTTGTCTAGCTTGGTTCCCAGATTTAGTATCTAAAGCTTTACATTCTTCTTCATTTTCCGCTAAACCAAAATCAATAAGATAGCCCACCCTTTTCCGACGATTATATAAAAAGTTATTTGGCTTGATGTCACGATGAATGATTTTAAATTTGTAGAGTTCTTGTAGAGCAGTTAGCAGGGACTTCATATAATATTTGATTTCAATCACTGACATATCAGAAAAGTTTTCTCTAAAGTCATCATGTTTGATGTAAGGCATGACCATAAAAACATGATCTTGTTCTCTAAATGCTGTAATAAGTGGTGAGATACATTTACTTCCTTTTAATATTTTCAAAATTTTAATTTCTTTTGCAATTCTTTTAGGGCTGCTTGTACTATAAATATGCTTCAATGCAACAAACTCATTTAAATCTTCTTTATCAGAAGCTGCAAAATTCTTGTTATATAATAAAGAAACTTTAGCCTCTTGATATTCACTAGTTATCAACTGAGCCTTCCATTCATCATTATTATATAAACGATGTCGAACATCTTCTGCCATATATACAGTACTAAATGTACCTTCACCAATCTTGTCTTTCAATTTATAATATTTTGGAAGACAAGTGACGGTAGACATTAAACGATTTATATTCTCGGTAATACGAAGTTTTTGTTCATGTTCTTGTTGAGAATTATTTGTAATCGTTTTTTCACTGTTTTCATTTTCTTCTTTCTTTTCAGATAAAGGGGTATCATTCTAAGAGAGGAGAAGAACGTTTAGTAGTAGGAAAGGGGAAAGAAATATGCTAAAACTTACATTCGTTGATTTTTTGGACAAGTTTGACGTTGGAGGTATCACTTTTTGTTCAGATTGTGGAGTTAGTTGTAAGACAGGCTGCTGTGTTTCTCTTTGAGGTGAAATGGTTAATAGTTTTGAACTAAACGAATTCATAGCTTCATTGGTTGCATATCTTTTTCTTTTAGTTATTTCAGCATTACTAATTTCATCGTTATTTCTAATAAATTCTTTTCTCTTTAATAAGTTGTTCTAGCAAACATTATTAGTATTTTGCTCATAATAGAAATATAAAATAACCCTTACGTTTTTTATTATCTGAATAGGTGTAAGGTTTTGCTCTGATTGCGGGGTTGGTTGCAGAATAGGTTGTTGTTCCTCTCTTGAAGGTGAGATATTCAAGCTTTTTGAATAAGATAGCTCAGATTCCTTCTTTTTTCTGTTTATTATTGGAATATAATTTTGAGAAACAGGCATAGGAGAATCAGGGAATAGAGGTTCAGTTGAAGCATCTTGCCATGATTCAGAAAAAAATCTAGATGAATTCATGTGTGATGACTGATGATGTGTTGCTAAAACCTGATTTTGTGCAATTGGGTTTTGAATTAACATGTTCACATTATAATTATTATTATTATTATTCCGAATTTTACAAAGTTGAATTTCGTCGTGAATTTCATGGTCGTTATCAATGTTAATAGTCTTAGATCTATGAAGTGAGCTAATAGAAGAGACTTTAAATTTAGCATTAGGTGTACTTTGGATAATAGGCACTCCTCGATTATCTTTCATTAACGTTTGATTAGTGTCCTTTTGTATAGTTAATGACTTGGATAGAACTGGGTCGTTATTATATACACTAGAATTATAATCTTTGCTTTTCATAATCAAAAAGCTCTTAGAGAATAAATGTATCAAGCCTTTTTCTTCAAAAAAAAAAAGAAAAAAAAAAATAAAATAAAAAATAAATTTATAAAAAAATAAAAAATTTGAACTCATCAAAAAAAAGTCAAATATTCTTTTTTTAAATTTTCAGTTATCGCTTTATTTGGAAAAAGAAATAAATAAAGGTATCGAGTTTTTGCAACCTTTACCATCTAATTTGTAGCCTTTGAAGAAAAAAAAATAAAAAAACCATCGTCTTTTGACTCTCAAATTTGAAGCAATTGAAAAAATAATTCAAAGTGTTTGATAAGCGCAAGTGACTATCTCTCAAACTTAAAGAAGAAAAGAAACTGCATAAAGAACAAAGATAGAATACATTTGGTTTTTCAAGATGGTTGTTTATTGAATTTCATTTTCTCTTTTACGTACTTCCTGATGAAACCAAGAGAGAGAGAGAGAAGAGTACTGCGTCATTTCTTATAGATTTATCTAATTGGTTATTGACCTTGTTAGAATATGCTGGAGTCTTTACCCACTGGATATTCGTGATGATTATAGAGTTAAGATTTACATACAAAACTTGATATGTGTTGTAGGCACACAATTTAGATAGAACTAGGGATAAATAACATCGGTCGACTTTATTGCTCATGATAAAAGTGGCATGTGCTTTCAGAGTTTGTGTTTCACCTTTTGGCAATTAACACTGTTACTATCAAAGTGGATCATAATTCATATTTTGCACTTTGAAAAGCTAAGAAAAGTACGCTTCATTAAAAAAAAAAAAGGAATAAACAATCATCTTGAAAAAGCAAATGTATTCTATCTTTGTTCTTTATGCAGTTTCTTTTCTTCTTTAAGTTTGAGAGATAGTCACTTGCGCTTATCAAACACTTTGAATTATTTTTTATTTTTTTCAGTTGCTGCAATTTAGATGGTAAAAACAGTAAAGTTAAAGGAAAAACTTAGTATAGAGTGCTCTTAATCCCAAATGGATAAGCTATCAGTCTCAATCTTGCTTTATTTGTATATGAAGGAATTCTAAGGAAAAAAGATTGAGCAGGCTCATGTTAAGCATTTCCTAAAAATATCAGCAGAGTGTTTTATCAAGCCTTCAAGTTGACAAGGTGATATATCGTTACTTGCTTCCGTTATTCTAACTTTAAGATATTTTCTTTCATTAAAATAGCTTTGTACTAACTGCACTTCTGTAGTTTGTCTGTAACTGCTCTATAAGATTAATTTTTTGTGAATAAGGAGGAAGGATAGCCTTAGTCTACAGTATACATAATGAGAAAGACTAAATAAATAAACAACAGCTAAATACAAGAAAGTAATAAACCAATTCATCTTTAAATATTATCTTATACATTTTCAGCTTTTTTTTTTCTTAAAAAAAAAGTATTAGTAAATGTTCAGTATCATCTGCATATATAAAGTATACATTTTTGATTATTGTGTTGCTTAAACGACCATTGTGTAAGTCTGTTTCAAGATGTTTGGTATAAACGAATAACTTATCCATCTTGTATTCTTACATAATATTATGTAATATCTAGAGGATTCAGAGATGTATTGCTATCATTTGGTAGTTGATATTCTAATAACTATCGTACTTACTAGAAACATGATTCAGTGCTGATAGAAAAAGTAATTTTCAAAAAAAAAAAAAATGAATAAAAAAAAATTCAAGACCAGACGAAAAATACTTGGAGTTTGGCTGAATCTTTAGACAATTCGCTTTCTTTATTTGAGTTCATTATGAAGGATGATAATGGATGTAAATGATAAAATTAAATAAATAGATAATTTTAAAGGAAACTAAATTTATTTTTATAGCAAAGGTGACACGACTTATTGTGTTTTCATTTTGGATTGTTATTTTATTGGGCTTACCATTTTGGTGGAAGACAACTGAAGTATATAGAGCCAATTTACCTTTTGCAGAAATAGATCATTGGTACAATAAACAGGTAAAATGAAATAAGCAATTTGAAGTTTCTTTTTTTTTTCTAATATATTATTTAGGCTTGTAATTTCGTTTTACCAACTCAATTTACTATTTACATTCCCTCATCTTTTTCTTCTGTAAATAATGAACAATTAAGAACAGACGTTGAAAATAGATTATTAAATAAATTGAAAGATTTGAAGTATAAGGATAATTTTCCTATCACTGTTAATGTCAATACTTGGTCTCAAGGTAAAATAGTTTCGACTATTAAATGTTCTAGCTTATATAATATGAGTATTCTAGATAATATAAAAGAACATAAAGAGGCACCCATTGGAAGTTACTTTATTTATGTTAAACAAGCGGATAAAATTCAGGCACATATAGGAAGCAAAAGGTCAAGCCTTTTAAAAATTAATACAATAACGATAGGTAAATACTTAATTTAACAAATGAATGTTTCTTTTAGACTAATATCGTGTATAATAGATGCAATTGCAGAAGCATTATCTAAAATTATTCCATTAGTATATTTTAATGAATATAATATTCTCGGAAATATTGCCTGTCATACTGAAAGGATAAACAAAGTAAGCTGAATATGACAAGCGTATATTTTATTAGCTCATTAACAATCATATATGGATAGGATGATGTTTCTAATATGCGAACACTTAAATACTCTTCACGTTATGAAATAACATTTAGTTTGATGAATAATAATCCAGAGAACATGAGAGTAGATTGGAATATTCGTGAAGCTATTTACACTTATCTTACACCTTTCTTAAAGGAAATATCTGTTATGTATAACTTCACTATTGATTCACAGGTAATGATGCTTGTCATTCATTTACAGTAAATATTTTTAAGCTTAAGCTACTTGTAGATTCAAAATTATGCACCTTTGTCACTTAAACCTAATTTTAAAGAAAGAGAAGGCAAACCTAACTATTATTATTTTGAACCTCATCATTTACCTCATTTTGTTAATTTTGCAGAATGGAATTTAGGTAAGATAAGTAATCATTACTTTATATTGTTGTTGTTTTTTTTTTTCTTGGCTAATATAATATCTAGCATCTACCATTACTTCTTATCCAAGTATTAATTTTATATTATATATGCCTTCATCAGAAGAAGCTCCTCTTCGTATTCATGACTCAAAAGGTATGTACTATTATACTATAAAATTTTAAATGAAGGCTCATCTTTTTCTTATTTTTATAGGCCAACCATTATTAACTAATGCCTTCCTTGTTCCTCGTTGGGGAGGTATAGTCATCAAAAATCCTCCAAAGGCTGCAACTGAAGAATATTATTTTACTAAAAAGGATCTTCAGCCTATTATAAAGATTTTTATTTCACAATTAAGAGGATTAATTGGAGTTCATGATTTGGAAAATAACTTAATAGGACAATTTGTAACGTATACAATTAAATAAGTTTACAAAAAAAAAAAGAAAATCCTAATAATCTTTTTTTTTTTTTTTCATCAAATTAGCCTTCAGATTATCAAGTAACATTTGAATTGGCAAAAAATACGGGCATCACGACACTAGAAAAAGATAATTTAATTAGAAGACGAACACTTGAAAATGTAGTGAATACAATTTCGACACTTAAATCATTAGCTCAGTTAGTAGATGAAATTCCAAATATGGTAGTACAGGATCACATCAGTATCGAAGTACATCATTCATTAGATGCATTAGAAGCTGTAAGGATTGCGTTAGGTAAAGAAAATTATTTACAGGCTCTAGAGAGTTCAATAGAAGCTATTGAACTTGCTGAAAAGGCTTTCTTCGATCCTACCATGGTTTCGATGCTCTATTTCCCTGATGAACATAAATATGCTATTTATATGCCTTTATTTGTACCCATTTCAGTTCCTCTCATTATGGCATTACTGAAGGAAATTAAAAAGATGAAGCAACAGATTAAAGATACAAAGAAAAAAGAAGACTAATACTGTATAATATTAAAAGAAAAAAGAAAAAAAAAAGGAAGAGGAGTGGGGGGGAAAGAGGGGAGAATCATCATATATTATTATTAGTGAATATATAATAAAGGAATGTAATGTTATTTTTTAACATAATACGCAACATTAATACACGATTATTATAAAAAAAAAAATCTAAGTACACATACTAGAAGAGAAATACTTATTTAAGCATTTTTCTTTGTTGTTGGTTGATAAACACCAAATCTATAATCAAGATCTAGTAGCATTTTAAGGGCATTAGTAGAGCGGAATGTAGTATTTTGTTCAATAGATTTAAGCATAGTAGCAGATGAAGAAGCATCTTTAGGAGCAGGATTGCTATGACCAGGAAGAGGAAGGATTTGATGTAAAATTTCATAAGCGGTCAAAGTAACACCAAACTGAGGAGAAGAACGGAAAATACGGGCAGGTCCACCTTTAAAAAAGGCTTTAAAACCCTCTTCAGCAAAGATCTTTCGTGCAGCGTCGAAAATACCAGAATAAGTTGTTTGACCCTTACGTGCTTCAACTTGTAAACGTGTCTTGATAACATCAGCGGGGGTTGTAAAATAAGCAGCAGGCATACCAGCAATGGCACCAGACATTAAAAGCTCAGAAATAGAAAGTTTATGATCAGGACTTTCCTTGAAGATATCCTTTTTCAAATGTGCATAAACAGGGAAATAAATAGCAGAAAAAGGCACATCTCTTAGAAGACAAGCGCTCACACCTTTATAAAGTCCTACTATACCTAGATGCTTTACAATCCAAATAGCGGATCTTCGAGGAGGAGCCATCTCACCAGCAACTATATTCTTTGCTTGTTCTCCTTGGATTTGAAGACGAATTTTAACAATCTCAAGAGGATTTGTGAAAATGACTTGAGAGGCGCCTGCTGCACCACCTGCTACCATTTCTTGCCAAAATCCAATTTCACCTGTTTGTTTATTCGTGAATTTTCCACGAACAAAATCATTCACTGTAAGCTTGATAGCCTTTTCAGGAGCAACACCCTATTCAACTCTAATTTTAAGTAACAAACATCACATTTTTAAACATATATATATATATATATATATATATATACATTTATCTATTTACCACTAATTGAGGTCCTAATCCTCTATATAGACCAGGAAATCCTTCATTCTTCAAAACCTTTTTGAAACAATCTAAACTATTTTTATATAAAAGTTCACCAACAACTTTTGATCTCTGATTTTGCATACGAGTCTTGACTAAATCAATAGGGTATACAGCTGTAGCACCAATAGCACCCGCAATAGAACCAAGAGTGAATGAATAAGCACTTCCAACGATTTGCCACAAGATACCATGTTCTTGGTCCTGTTGATGATGATCCGACACAAATTGATAATCAAAGTCAGTAAGATCTTTCTTATCAAAGGTAGTCCAACGTGGATCCAAAATTCGAGCAAAGTCATCTAAACCAAGTACCTCTGAATCATCATCCACTCCAGCAAAATGGAAAATGATATCCACTTCCATTGGAGTAAAAGCAGTGTAACGACTTGCTTGGTGAGCATGTTTCAAGAAGTCGGCCTTTGTAATCTTTTTATCAGAACTGTCATCAATGGCTTTACGAATAACAGACTCAACCATATCCATATTGCGAATCACATTATGGAAAGCGATAACTGAGGCGAAACTGATATTATTACCACTGTATAGGTTACAAAGGGTGGGCAAGTGATCGATTAGGTCGTCTGACAATTTATGCTTTGCAACATCTAAAATAATCTTTTTGAAATCCTCGGGTGAAATAAAACCTGTTTGATCCTTATCATAATGTTTAAATTCTTGACGAAGACGTTCACCTTGCAGGCCCTTAAGAAGTTGAGTAAATTCCTGATAACTAAGTTCATGGTGTCCCTCCTTAGACCCAATATATAATTTTAACCAATCACAATCAAAATCAAAAGGGACTGCATCTTGTGGCATATTGTTCTGGAGCACTCTCTTGAATTGATCAAATGTTATCTTGCCCGTACCATTCACATCGAATACACGAAAGGCGACTTCATACTCAGCATCTGGTTTTGATAATAAATCTTCAAAGATAACAAAATCATTAAAGGAAACACAGCCCTTATTACTCTTATCCGCTAGCTTGTAAAGAAGTTCAAACTGTTCACGTTTAATTTTTTTGAAATCTTCATTTGGCACGATTGCAGACAAAAAGTCATCTTTGCTCATGACCTTTTCCTGATCTTTTTCAACGGAAGCATACCTTTGAAAAGTACGACGATATTGTTCTAAGCGACCTACTGTATCAGTCATGATTCAATTTCCTCTATCTTGTTCTTCTTTTTTCTTTTTTTTTTTTAAATAAATATATATATGACTATATATTTATATAAAAGCGAGAAAAAGAAAAAAAAAAAAGGGAAATATGAATAATATTTTTTTTTCATTATTTTAATACAAAGGTACCACATTAGGGGGTGATGGAACAGAGCCAAAAAAAAAAAAAAAAAAAAAAAAAAAAAATAAAAATAAAAATAAAAAAAAAAGGTTTACGAAAAAACATCGGACGGATGACAAGCATAAGCCAATAAAATTCAACATTGAAAGAACAATACAACTTCAAATGCCCGTAAACCTAATTTTAGTAGTAGTAGTCATTCTAGCCCTATGCACCTAACCTATTAATAAAAGTAATAGGAGAGGCTTTTTTTTTTTTTTTTTTGGTAGTAACTATAGCAGTAATTTAAAATTACCATGTCCCAAGTTAAAACTTTAATAAATGTGGAGAAATACAGGGACCAATAGGAATTAGCACATGGGAAGAACATGACAAATTTCGATATTTCGAGTACATCCCTCTATTATTACATGTAATATCCATATACAATCACTCTTCATAACAAGCATTATCATTTAATGATAGTCTTTGATAGTGTACAAAAGTAACTTAAATACAGTGGAATTCATTATTAGTAATGATATAAAAAAAAAATTTTTTTTTCATTTAGTAGAGAAAAAAAATATTCTCTAAAAATAAACTTTTTTTAAAAATCTTTATTGTTATATTTATTTTTTCTGCTTTGGCATCTTCTTATTATCGTCTAAATTATCCAAATCTTCTTGCTTATAAAAATGAGGTGCAACTGTCAAAATTTATATTTTAGCTTTGTTTATTTATTTGTTTGTTTGTTTATTTTCTTACCTTCTATTAACCAAGGTGGCTGAATTTCCATTACTTGTCTCATATATTCTTTACTTGTCAAAACTAATTCATAATAGACAATCCATTTAGGCTTCTTTTCAAGCATGCCACTACTTGGATGAATATGAACAGTTTGATTCTGTTTAACTGTACGATAAGAATCGCCTGACTTATTTAATCTTGCTGCATTAAAGAAGAAACCAGAAGTAATGGACTATAATAACAGTAAGAAAATTATACAAGTGTATTATTATTTAAAATAATTTTTTTTGTTTTTACCTTTTGAATAGGTGTTGAATCGTTAGGGTTAGGGTTACTAACAATTTTTACTTCTACTCGATCCATTAGTTGAACAAGCTGATCTCTAACATTACGCACTCTTTCTAGTGTTTTTACTTGAATAAAGTTCTCATAACACCATTGAACTGAATAATCTGTTTCAACCCATTGATTCCAAATATTTAATAATGTCATATGATCTCCTCCCGGTTTTCTCAAATTTTGATGTGCTGTATCTGCAAGAATCTTTTTATCTTTGGGTCGATAAAGTAATGAATTTTGTTCTGAAAGCATTGCACATACAGATACAACTTCATCTGTACAATCGTATTTTTCTGCGGCAATAATCGCTTTAGATAAGCATGGATCCATAGGGAATTCTGCCATACGACGTCCAAGTTTAGTTAATTCTGCTCGATCATTTAATGCACCTAATGCATATAACTGACTAAGAGATCGAATCATTGTATCTTCTACTGGAGGATCCAGAAAATCAAAGTTAACTAAATCGTTTATGCCTAAACTCTATATATAGAATTAAATCACTATATATGTATATATGTATATATGTATGTATGTATGTATGTATGTATGTATGCATGTATGTATACATTTATTTATATATATATTATCTTAGCTTACCTTTAATAATAGCACAACGTTAGATAAATTAACTCTTTGAATCTCCGGTACTGTATTTTCTTCCATTTCGTTAAAAAAAGCCCATTGAGTAAATAATCGGAAACATTTACCAGGTCCAGTACGACCAGCACGACCAGCGCGTTGAGTTGAAGAGGCACGCGAGCAGGGGACAACTGTTAATGCTTCCATACCGGTCCTTGGATTAAACGATTTTTGCTTATTAAATCCGGGATCAATTACATAAGATACACCGTCTACAGTAATCGAAGTCTCTGCAATATTTGTAGCTAGAATCACTTTACGTGCTCCCTCAGGTGTTGGCTCAAAAATCTTAGATTGTTGTTCTGATGGTAAATTTGCATAAATGGGACAAATAATTAATTCTGATATTTTACTGCCTAAAGCTTTACAAGCTTGTGTTAAACCTTCCTGAGCTGCTTCAATTTCATCTTGACCCTAAATAGAATGTTTAATAAAATTAAAAAGTAGGTGTAGTATCACTTTTTAGATCCTTACTGTTAAAAAGACTAAAATATCGCCTTTACCCTGAGTAACATGAATGGTTAACACTTGTGTGATAGCTGCACGTAAATAATTAGCTTCGGGGGCTTTGGTATAATAAATTTCTACAGGATAAGGTCGACCAGGAATGTTAAAAATAGGTGCGTCATCAAAGAACTCTGAGAATTTTTGCGCATTCATAGTTGCACTCGAAATTAATAGTTTTAAATCAGGTCTAAATCGAGCAATATCCTTAATTAAACCAAATAAAATATCAGTAGATAGTGTTCTTTCATGTGCTTCATCAATAATCATACAACTATATGAATCTAAATCGGGCTCTGTCATGAATTCACGCAACAACATACCATCGGTCATATATTTAATAACTGTCTTATCAGATGTACAATCTTCAAAACGAATACTATAACCTACTTCACGTCCCAAGTGTACACCCATCTCCTCCGCAACACGAGCAGCGACACTCATGGCAGCGACACGTCGTGGTTGTGTACAACCAATCTTCTTACCATTTTTTGTAAATCCATGTTCAAACAAATACTGAGGTAATTGTGTAGTCTTACCAGAACCTGTTTCACCAACTATAATAAGAACCTGATATTCGTCAATAGCTGCTAAAAGTTCATCACGGTATTGATAAATAGGTAATGACTTTCGAATTTCTTCAATCGATTTTGCTTTTCGTTCTGCAGCATCAATACGTTCTAAAAGCTCTGCATCTTTTGCGTCCATTTCATTCATGGTAGCTGACATAACAAAATCAATTTTTTGGTCTTCATCAAATACATAATCATATTGGTCATCTACAGAAGCTGAAGATATTTTAGCTGCTGCCTTATCAATTTGTGATCGTTCCCAGATATCATGTTCAGTCTCATATTTCTCATCCTCCTCATAACGTTTGTAAAGTGCACTTTCTTTCTTTTTTCTATCAATTTTGCCTTTTTCAGTAATGTAATCTTCGGGCATTATATAGGCGTCTTCCTTAGTATCAATATTCATTCTTGCTTTAGCTAAACGTAATAGCTCTTCTTTATACTCTAATTCTTGTATTTCTCTTCTTGTCATTTTTTGTCCACTAAAGAACCGCTTTTCATCTTCAATTTCCTGTTCCAAAAGAGCCAATTGTTGCTCTTCACGCATTTTAAGATATTTTTGATTAGATCTTTTTCTTAACTCAGGTAATGCAGCTAAACGGGCTTCTTTATCGTCAGCAAGGTTACGTCGTTTATATGCCTCACTGCCTTCTTTGGCTGATCTGTCTTCCACAAGTTTCTTTGTACGATCTTTATCTTTCTCTTTCAATCTTTGTGCAAGTTCATCACGCTCTTGAATATCTTTTAATCTTTCTCTCTCGGCTCTTGCTTCTTCATCATCATTATCTTCCTCTTCTTCCTCTCCTATTTATAAAAAAAAATAAATGAATGGTATATAAAAGGGGGTTTTTTTTTATTTTTCATTATAGCTTACTTTTTTTTGATCGACTACTCTCTGTCTTCCTCACTTCAGTGTCATCATCACTTAAATCTTCTTGACGTCTCTTTTTACGAAGCTTTTTTTCTTTTTTACTTAAACGCTTTTTATCCACGTCATTATCTTCAATTTCAGCTTGATCATCAAGTATAACTTTAAATGATTCATTTATTTTACGTAATTTGGCTTCTTCTTTTTGCTCTTTTTTACGTTGTGCTTTTTCTGCCAATGCTGCAGCTGTAGCAGCTGAACGAACCTGATTATGAGGTACTTTATTAAATAATTCGAAAGCAAATTGTTGTGTGTTGGGATCACTAGGTGCACCTGTGTTAACTAATTTTGAATATAGATCCTGTGGCGATGTTGCCTTTTGACCTATTTTTTTTTTTTTTTCAGTAAATTACTTGGTTTTATTAACATGGTCAGATATTATAATTAAATTACCAGTAGCAATAATGTAATCTACCATGGCCGATTCAGACATGCCCAAGAGCTTTAGATAAAAGTTTACTAATTAAAGATAATGCTTTGTTTAAGATTTATTTATTTATCTACCTTCATGGTATTATCCGAAATCCACGATCGTAAATCCATTTCGTTTAATTTGACTAGTCGTTTAATTTATTGCAGAAAAAAAATGTAGTGGAAAAAAAAAAAAAAAAAAAAATATTATTACTACTATTATTATAGGCACCCAATAAAATTATTTTAAAATTAATAAATATAAGCTACGCAACAGTTGCTTATTCTATATGTTTATTATGTATGACGATTTATATACAATTTAATAAGGCTTAAACTTTCTATTTTGTTTTAATTTAGCAATCTTAGCCTTATCTTCTTCAAATCGTTTTCTTAATTCAGTTAATTCATTTTGTTTCTGTTCACGCATTTGGAAACGATAGAAATTAACTAACTCTTTCTTTTTCTTTTGATGGTATTCTTTTTGTGCTTCAGCGACATCCGTAGAAATAGCGCTCACGTTAATTGTGCCGTCCGTTGTTTTATTTTTCTTATGACGCACGACTACTGTAAATCCATCTTCATCCATTTTATTCATGCGTTCTAATTGTTCACGTTCCTTTTGATATTCATCAGCCTTAAATTTCATCATAAAAGAATCAACTTCTTGTTGAAGATCCATAGGATTAGGTCGAGATAATTCGTATTGCAGAATGTAGCCTATTTATTAATCATTAGTAAGGAATGTAATATACTTTATATACATATATTAAAAAGATTTACGTTGAAAACCTAAAGGTTGTCCTGTTTTTTCATCTTCCTTTGCCCATTTCTTTTCAACTCGATGCATACTTAAGACTTGATCTAAATCTCCATTTGTACTAAACACAACATGTGCTGAAGAACCGCCTACAAATAGCTGTCTTAGTTCCCTATTAGGTTTATCCTCTTTCTCTTCTTTCTCTTTTTGGTTTTTTTTCTTTTTTTATTCTTATTCTTTTCTGTTTGTGCTTTAATTTTTTCCTGTTGTTCAATAATCTTCCAATACTCTTCAGAAACAGAAGAACCAGAAGAACTATATGTTATTTGGTCAATAGGATGACCTTTGAAAAGTTTTTTAATGTGATAATCAGTTGTGTCTGGAGGTAAGTTGGCAAGGAAGAGTGTGCGATCTTTAATGTTTTCATCTTCAAGAGATTTGCTTTCATGCTTCTTCATAAAAAAATAATGTCGAATACTTTTATTATTTTCATCCATAATCACAGGAAGTACTTTAAATCCTTGGAAAGTTTCTAATTGCTTGCTTGTTTTCTCTCGTTCTTTTGATTCCTGGGAAGTTTCCTTTTTTGCTTTGGTCATGTTGATTAATATAAATATAGTGAAAAAAATAAAATAAAAAATAGATAAAAGGGTCAAAAAATTAAGTGGCGTATTTTAAAAGGAGAGCAGTCACAGTAAGAAGAAGAAGAAGAGGAAGAGGAAGAAATAAAACTTTAATTACAATGCTAACGGTGCCAAATAGCGGTTTTTCAAAAGTTTAAATGATGGCTTTGCTAAACTTAAATGACAGTTTTGCTTATTTCATTTGGTGTTTTCTAGTTATGGATGAATGAAAATAGATTATTTATAAAGTAAGCTACTTTAGTTGGGTTGTCTTTCTAAACATTTGTCAAAGACACTGACAGATTGTTGGAATGATATTTCGAAGATAGCGGGCGGGAACATTGTTACTTTACTCTAGTCTCTAAATTTCCCTTATCCTCGAACTGGCTACATCTTATTTTGGAGGATGATTAACTCAAAACTGAATCGAGAGGCTAAATTCAACTTAGCCCTTCATATCAAAATTAACGTATAAATATATCTTAAGAAATCATTTTATTATGCATCATGATAGAAGTAATATTATTCAGTAATAATTTAGGCTCTTTGATCCATTATCATATTATCAATAGCTGTCTTTAATGATTAATTTGATTGTTTTATACAAGTAAGTTGTAGGCATATAGTTTGTATTACAATAATCAACTCTGGTGGGTTCCCGTTACTTTTTCTTTCTTTTGCACATTTATTCTACTAGAGCTATCTAATCTTTGCTTCCCTTGTTTGTAACTAGTCTTTCCTTTGATTGTGGTGAAACTCTTTATTTGATCGCGGGTATGGTAAGTTCTTTAATGTATGTGAAACTTCGAATAGATTCAAAATTACCTTGTACTATTCATTCTTGGATACTTTTTTGATGAGAAATGTAAGTCAGGATAATCGATATCAGCATTATCAACGTGGTAATGTTTCTGATATTTAGAGAATTCACAATGGTAAACCCCTTTTATGTGAAATTGACTACTGATACAGGCACATTTGAATGGGTGAATGTGATATTTGACGTATGAACCTCATTGAGATTCTTTATTAATATCAAAAATAACAATGGGGAGATTTACAGGTTAAAATTGTTTGTTAATATTTACATAATAAGAAATAAAAATATATGGATGTTAGTCTAAAATTCATGATATTAAAGTAAAATAACCCAAGTAAATGTTGTCAATTGTACAACATGTGAAGTAACTATTACTGCCATTAATAAATATGGATTATCATAATCTTATTTAGATTATAATAGAAGCTGTTGTACATTAAAACAAATATCATCTAATTCGATACAATCCAGAAATAAGGTTGTATACGACAATACTGACAGTTTTATTTAGCTTTTTAGACTTCTTAATTGAAAGTGTACTTTTCATACCAGTATCATGGCAATTTACATATATGTTTTTGCTTGTAAAAGAGCCCCCATCAACTAATTCCTTCAGCAGCGCGTTTGATCCCCCAAAAAAGGGCACAATACCATTCGATATTTTGCTGCCACATATTCCACTAGTCAATAGTATCTCAAACCTACAAAAAAAAAAAAAAAAAAAAAAAAAAAAAAAAAAAAAGACAATTAAAACCAGGACTTTCCTTTTTCCGTCTTATTTTTCACCTTAGTGATAAGGTCACTTAGATACCCGTCCATTATAGTTGTCATGGCAGATTTGTCAATGTATGATTCATTTCGGTAATAGGCTTCAAACTGTATTGTAAATATCTAGTTTTTCTGAAAAACAATAATTCCAATAAATTGAGTGATATAATATTTTTGATATTATCTTCCACGTCTTGTTTACTTTGTACTTTTTACAAAAGCATATCACTATTAACATCACCTAATTTGCTCATCTTCTTATTTATTATATTGGTCATTTTTAGCACGGCTTTTTTTTTTATTATTATTATTATTGCTGTTTAAAATACAGTGTTCTCAATTTCTTTACACTTTCTACTGCTTCTCTAATAGGCAGAAGGGGTCTTTCTTTTTTCTCTGCTGTATATGTTACCGCTGCCAACCCTTTTACGACAATGATTTCTCTGCTATGGATAACTGACTACTTAATCCATGACTACATAGTTATGCTCGTCTTCAACAAACGAATCAAAAGATAAATTGTGCAGCTTTGGGATACTAAATAAAAAAAGAATACGCGATCTTTGATATAATTGAATCTGAAAACTTTACCGTCAAACTTGCCAAATAGTAGATGTGATTTAACTATGTATATAACTCATTGTATTTAATATAGTGGATGTTCTGATGAATGCTGGCATTAATTATCATATTGTGAAAAAAAAAAAAAAAAAAAAAAAAAAAAAAGGTTTTACAGTTGCTCCTGCCATGTTTAGCCTTAATTCTGAGCCATATCAAATTAGATTATATTTATTTTAATGTACAAAAGCTTCTATTATAATCTAAATAAGATTATGATAATCAATATTTATTAATAGCAGTAATAGTTACTTCACATGTTGTACAATTGACGACATTTACTTGGGTTATTGTATTTTAATATTGTTGTAAGGAGCCTTTAGGTACCTAGTGAGTTCTCTAAACTTAAATATTCGTAGAAATTTTTTAGTGAGAGAATTTCACTACTAAACTTCTCGTAAAAATCTTTGATTATGATTAATTGGGGATTAAAAAGGCCTGATTTTTTTTTTATTTTTGAAATAAAAATAATAATTATCATATTCCTTGTCGTATCCCAAAAGGGGGACAAGAAACCAAGTTCACTATCTACTACTAATATCAGGATCCACAAAGCATCAATCTTTATATAATTACATAGTGATGACTTGCTCTCCTAATCTTATCACCATCCTACCACATATCATTAGTATTGTATTTTAGTTGTATACTGATTTAGATGAACTAGGAGAAGGATCTGGAATCGGCACATCTGGTGGAGTAACATCGGATTTCACTTTCATATAAATATTACCAATAATCTTTAAACCCACTGCTCTGCTTTTCAATGTATGCTTAGGAACAGAAGGATCAGATAACACTTGATCACATACTTCTCTTAATACACTTTCTACCTCTAATTTTGAACCTCGCCAAATAGCTTGTAAGCCCTATTATTATTTTACTAGTAAATCAATGATACCTTTCATCTAGTAAAATGAGTACTATACCTTTGTTGCTGCTTCAGTTTCTAGCTTAATACGCTCTTCCTCTGCCAAAGTTCCTTTCTCCTCTGCTTTTTGTAATTCAGAATAACTTGATTGAAGATCAAGAGCAGATCTTAGCGTACCCACAGTTTCACTAAATATATAACCTTTTTCCTTCATAGAATGAAACATTCCTCCTAAACCAAATGCAAACCCTTTATTTATATACTGATTTGCCTTTGTTGTATAAGTATAGCCAATAGCATGTAATAGCTCAATGCCATGGCTTTCATGTTTTAAATCTTCTGTTTCAATTTGAATAATATTTGTAAATGCAGCTGTACGAGCTTCCTCCGATATATCATTCAGTTCAGTATAAAGACTAAGTTTATTAATTAGTTTTGTCGCTAATGTCGCCACTCTTTTTTCTCTTGCTTCAGCACGAGCCTTTTCTAAATTACGTTTCCTTTCCTCACGCTCTATTTTCTGCTCAGGTGTTAGTGATTTTGGATCTATACCTTCTTCCTCTTGCTCTTTTTCATAAGCTTCCAATGCTTCTCTCATATCTTTTCCAATCGATATTTCGCCAATTATATCTACGAAGCGATCACCCCCGAATGATTGTTTAAAGAATTCCTCAGGATCAACTATAGAATAATGTATGAGTAATAGAATTGTTATATAAAATTTATATATATATATGTATGTATATGTTACCAAATCCTCCATCAGGCCTTATACCATTTTCTTCTCCAAATTCATTATATCTTTTTCTTAATGCTGGATCTGATAAAACCTGGTATGCTTCAGATATTTTTTTAAACTGTAACAAAAAAAAAGGTAAATAAAATAAAATAAAAATGTTTCAAAGTATAAAAATATCATTACCTTTTCCTCTGCATTTGGGTTATCAAGATTTTTATCGGGATGGTATTTAATAGCCAATTTTCTATAAGCTTTCTTTATATCGTTTTGAGTTGCAGAAGGTGAGATACCAAGGATATCATAATATTCGGTTGATACAGGATTCTCATCTATATAGATTGATTTAGTAGTGATTTCCAGAAAGGAATATAAACATATATATATATATATATATATATAAGGCTAGTAATATTACCTGTTCCACGCTTTCTAGACCATTTAGAGGTAGATTTTGCGGTATTTGTTTTAATTTTGGTGCCTGTGGCATCAATTTCATAAGTGCAAATGGCCTGACATGACCAACATTGAACTTCGACATTCTCATTTTTTAAACCAGAAGCAGGTAAAAACTCTAGTGGATTATTACATTCTTTACAAATGGTTTTGATGTATGGTTCTGGTTTTCGAGAGGAATACATTTGGTATAATCGATTTTGTTTGTTTACAGGAAAAAGAAAAAGAAAAAAAAAAAAGAAAAAAAAAAATAGTAATGATAATTGTGCAGTTAAAAAGCAACTGTCGGTTTGTGAAATTTCATTTGTCGGTTCTTGCTTTTGAAGTATTTTACCAGAAGCTATAAAACTTAATCATCGTGCATATTCTGATGCGTTTATCTGAAATTTACGCAATAGCAAACACTTTTATATATAGATATAAAGATAAGTAAAGCGATATATTCAATAAATATGAAAATCCATGGAATATATCTTAATAAAGATTACAGATACAACCATTGTCCTCAAAACAGTAACAAGTCAACAGACCCATTTAGTTCATAAGCCTACCAAGATAACTGTTGCAGAAAAGGAACCCAAACAGCGAAAAAAAAATAACTTAAAGACAGCTGATTAGAGAAAATGCAACAATTACAGTGATAAAATAATAGAAAGTCCTTTGAACAAAGGAAACATCACTAAATTTGCAAAAGAATATTTGATTAACTCTTATGCTACCGAGAGATAGCGGAAATCTTATGAAAGGGTAGGGGAAGTATCATAAAAGAAATCAAAAAAAAAATAATTCTATTACTGTCCAGTATGAGAACTACGTAAAGGTCACGTTTGATGATAATCATCAGTTCTTTGTTGAAGACATTAAATTAAAGCTGATCAAATAATTTCAAGACCTTTTAATAAAATATGCCAATTTGTTCTATAATATCTGTGCAGAATTTCAAAGCATATTTGGTTATGACAGACAATCTACTTAAAAATCTGATATATACAATATTAGAATCCAAGTAATATAAAAAAAAATCTATCTAAAAGGTAGACAGATTTAGTTTAGTGAATACCGTCTATATCTTCATGAGTCTTATTAAGTTATATAAATCTGATAAGTATCAAAGTCTTTATAGGAAACTATAGCCTAACCTTGAGATAAACAGAAGTTATAATTGACTATAGGTAAAGAATGTAATTTTATTTCATTTCGTTAATAAATACATATGTTCTTCTTCCAGTATTATCAATATAAAGTTGTTTACCAAACTAATCATGATTCTTTTGTACTCAATTATAGCTTATGCTTTATACGACTATTTTCTTAATTGATATACATTTTATAATATCTAGAAATATGCTCCTTATAAGAATATAAAAATAAAGACTCATATTTTTTTTTTTTACCTATTTTATTTGTTTTTAGAATTAAATACAAAAGAAGAGGATATTTAACGTATATTTATATAAGGTAGGATATATGTATATGTGTGTATATATTTATATATATTTGTATCATAATATATAAATCAAAAAGTATAAGGTATATATATAAAGATATAATAATGACTATAATACAGAGAAGGAGAAATGATAAAAAAAAAATTATTTTTTCTTTTTCACTTGTCCTGTCCATCCAGGTTTTTCTACTTGATCGTATTTTTCCTTCCAAATCCAGGAATTTCCTATGATACCTTGTCCTTGTTTTTCTGCCATGCGGTAGTATTTGGCTGCAAAATATAAATCTTTTTTTACACCTAAACCATGCGCATAACAGAATCCCAAGTCATTTTGTGCATCAGGATCACCCAAGTTGGATGCTATTTGGAAATAGTACGTTGCTGTTTCTAGATTCTTAGGCACCTGATATTTAAATTAATTAACTTATCATAGATCTATATTTTTTTTTCTTTCTTACCCCCCATCCATGACGAAAACAAACACCGAGCTCATAAATGGCAAGCACTAGTTCGGACTTAGCAACAGAAACAGACTGAGCTATTCCTGTTTGTAAATCATAAACTGCTACTTCAGCTGCACTTTGTAAATATCGAACTCCTTTTGCTGGATCCTTTTTACATCCCCATCCATGTCTAAGTGCAATACCATAAAAAAATAGTCCTACCGGTGACCTTGATTTAGCTGATAATCTCCAATAATAGGTAGCTTTTTCTAATTCTCCTTTCTCATGATATTTCATTCCCAGTTGAAAATAAGAGTTTTCATCAAAATCATTATTATTATTTGCTGATGCCATCCCTTTTTGATCTTCTGATACATTATTATTATTGATATCAGAATGAACTGAATATAAACTTCTATTTTCTTGTGTGTTTAATGAGGCTGTTGTAGTTGAAGTCGAATTGAATGAATGAAAAGAATTAGATTCGATTTGAACAGATCGAGGTCTATATTTAACAAAAGGTTGGGAATGATTAAGCTCAAAAGCTGAATGTAGTATTGGTGGATATTCGATACAAGGTGTACTTATTGATAAACGAGGTAACTCTCCTGTATGTTTCTTTTTATGAAATAACGAGAATCTCTTTTTATTAATCTCGGAAGATTTCTGATCTTGACGATCTATAGAAAATGCTTTTTTTAGTTTATTCATATTATTTATCTTTACCCGCACACAAAAAAATATAAAATAAAATAAAGAATAGATAGCAAAAAGAAAAGAAAAGAAAAAGGAAAATAATAAAAAAAAACCTCGCATTTTTATTTCTACTAAATCTGATTTTACTTCTTAAATTTGATTGCAGCAAAGGCCTAACAGCCATAAAAGGTAATTTTGTTGATTAAATTTACATTATTTGTATGGTATTTTTTTTTTTTTTGCATATCCCTCCTCCTCATTTTTTAATCTATTTTAATGATCCATATTAAGTGCGGGTATTTTAATCGCTAAATTTGCCCGAATTTGTTTAGAATGTTGAAAAAAATTTTTGGGCACAAAGATGTAAAGAGATACAAGGAAGGGAAAGTCAGCGCATGAACGACAGTAACCAAAGGAGAAATAGAGAATTACGAAGAATAGAATAGACTGTGACTCTCTATTTATGTCAGGTTGCATCCATTGTGCTCCAGCTACTTTACTATTATTCAATCTTGTCTTTATATAGACATCTTATTCAGGTAGGTAATTACGAATAACTATCATTACCAGCTGCACAAGCACACTTCTAAATGTCTCTATTTCACTTTTTATTCACTTTTTCAAAAGCCTCATACGAATCAAGAATTAAGGCTGCTTTTATATGTCAATAGACGTACAAAGTATAACATATTAGATAATAGAATTATAAAAGTAGTCTACAAAGATATGCTCAATGACTCTTTGAGATATATTAGGTATCCTATAGTTTTTTTCTTTTTTTTTACGAAAAAAAACTTGAAATTATAGTAGCAAATTACATAAAAAATAAAGTGGAAAATTTAATATTACAAGCGGATGAAGAATGTGAGTCCCACTCTATGAACAATAAGTCATAATATTGTGTCACCACTGTCTCAATGTCCATACTTGAAAAAAGATAAAATAAAAAAAGGAGAAAGTATCAATTTTTGTTTGCTCTTTTTTAATACTTTTTTTATTTTTTGTAAATACAACATCCAAAATGCTTCGCCAATTGAATAATTTATCAAAATTTACTACTTCCTCTTTAAAATGTGCTGCCAATAACACAGCTGCAATCCTTATAAATCTAAGTGCTTCACCACAAGGCGATTCTTCTTTACCTTCATTACAACTTGTTACATATTGGATAGCTGAGACTCAAAGAGGCTTGGTAAACCAAAATATTATTTGCCCTATAGAATAACTAAAAAAAAAAGAAAAAAAAAAATAGGATGCTTTTTTCAATGACAATTATGAATTAGCTCAAACTATATTTTTACAGCATCATAAAGAATCACCATTTCATGCAGTTGGCTTTGCTTTAATGGCTTACATTGAAGCCATGCTTGGCTTTGAGTCTGACAAGATTCAAGTTGCTCTTGAACGAATCGCAGCAGCAGAAATTTTAGCTCGTCAATTTTTAAAAAAGGCACAAAAAAAAAATTGGCATCATGCAAAACATAATCACTTAGAAGAGCCGTCATTGCAAGATGCTGTTGTTATATCTTTTGAAGGCACTAGTGATTCTAGTTCAACGAAAAAATATCATTATTTGAAAAAAATTGATATCCTATATGAATTATTAGTTACAAGTTGTATGCTTATGTCTTCCACTATACAGTTTTTGAGAAACAGTTGGTTAGAATACATGAAAGCTGCATACAAACTTCGTAAAACTTATAAACTATACGAGCAAATGTTTGAAACTATTACAGGTCAAAAAGCATTATTATATGCCCTGAATCTAAAAAAATCCTCTGTAGCATCTGGGAGTCAACAACAAAAATCATTCAATGCGGCCACTTCTCCTCCCTTTGAACAATCACGATCTCTAGCAACTATTTTAACGAATTCATCTTATACCCGAAGCTCCTGGAATGAAAAACGATTGAGCCTTTACTATGTATCTAAGCCAGTTAACTTTGATGATAATACGAGCTGTAAATGTCGCCCTTTATCTGCTTTAGATTTGTATAAAAATAGAGGCATTGTACCTACATCATCTGATTCTTCGTGTACAATTATTGATAACACAATTGAAAGTGGAGTTTTTTTTGGCGTTGGATTATTTAGCTTAATTTTCTCCTTACTACCACCTCGAGGTAAATATAAGAAAAGAGAGAAGGATTTTTTTTTCTTCTCTTTTTATGGATAATATTATAATGTTTACTTTTATATATCTTTTTATAAATAGTCAACAAAATTTTAAATACATTTGGATTCCATTCCTCTCGACCTTTTGCAATTCATTTACTTCAACGATCAGTTAAAAGCCAAGGCTTGTACTCAACTTTATCTGCACTTTCATTACTTGTATATTATACCAATCTTTCATTATTTATTCATCCTCAATTATTACCTAACTCCCTTAGTCTTGAAAGCACACGAGAAATTCTTGATCAAATGAAGCAGTTATTTCCACAAGGCAAAATCTGGAAGTTGCTTGAGGGAAAATTGTGTAAAATGGAAGGGAAAACACGAAGAGGTGTTGAAATTTTGAGGGATGCGCGACGTAGAGAAAATGCAAGTATTCAAGTAGGATCATCTAGTTCGGTATTTACTACTAAAAAGAATGCCTTATGTGAATTAGCACAACTCCAAACATTAGCAGTTTATGAAATGGGATGGTAGAATAACATAGAACAATAATAATAATAAAAGCAACAATAACTTTTTTTTTTCTAATTATTTATTGTTTACTTTATTATATACATATATAGGGGCCAAATTTTCTTAGGTGACTATTTTCAAGCATCAGAAACGTTTTTTAGATTAGAAAGTATGAATAGTTGGTCAAGGGCATTTTATCGTTACATTGCTACTTGTTGTATGTTTGCTGATGAAGAGTATGACAAATCAGCTACAGAGTATATGGAAATACCAGATATTTTGAAGAGAAAAAGACATTTAGGAGGACGTTTATTACCGAACGAAATATATACGGAAAGGAAGATAAGACACTGGAGAGCAAAGTGTTTGAAGAAGCAAACAACAAAATGTCATGGTTTGACTGTAGATGATATAGTATTAGATGGTCCAATACTTAAAAGTGTTGTGGTTGTTCATCCTTTATGGGAGCTTATTTATTTATGGAATGGATTTTCTCAGTTAAATGCAGATATGCTGCAATCTATTAAACAATCTATAGAAAATACTTTAAATACTATTCATAAAGACGAAATGTGTAGTGATATATCTCAACTGTACTTATTATTGGGAGTTAGTGTAAGGGAACTTGGTGATTTTGATTCAGCAGACATGTATTTACGAAAATCAATACACTATGAAGATTATCAGAGCGAAGATCGATGGGTTATACCACATGCCCTTTATGAAATGGCTACTCTGTGCTGCTTCAGATTTATACAGATTAAAAAAGATCTGCATATGCAAAAGAAATTGTATAAGGAGGCACACGATTGGATTCATAAGTCAGAACGTTGGATAAATAATGAACAGCAACATTCTTCTCCTGAATCTTTAAATTCAGATAATACAGGTGATTCAGATTGGGATAGTCGACTTCATATTCGTTGTCAACTTTTAAAAGAGAAACTAGAAGATTTTCGATATTAATAAACATGATTATGTAGTTTTGTATTTTTATTACAGTGTCTTTGTATTTGAAAATAGAATCTCTTCCGTAAGCTAACATTAAGAAATAAGGTAAAATAGTAGCATAGGAAGTTTTTCATTGTAAAAGATAAAAAAAAAATGAACTGTGCGTTTATATATCTGTATGCACGTATATATTAAAATGAAAAGCTTCTTATACTACTATAAACTACTTACAAAAATTTACTTGATTGTTTATCCTACCTAAATCAATACCAGTTGGTTCTACTTCATATCCCAATGTGATAGATACTCTCAGCTTATGTTATCAGCAACTAGAGTTCCATAAGCTTGACTTTAACTTTTCGTAAGATTTTGAAAAATATATATGTATCACAACACAAGGCAGATTATGTGCTCAAATGAGTTATACACTTTTATTTAATAAAATTAATATTTAATAGTAATATATGAAATGTGTATGTTTATGTGCCATTTTTTTTTATGGCATACACTCACATTACAATAGAAAGAAAAAAAAAGTATTTGTAACAAGTATTTATCCCAAATTTGATTTTTTATGTATTACATCCTTTCTTAAAAAAGTATTCATATGATAAATGACTGCTTTTAATAATGTATATTTTTTTCCCATAATTCAAATAAATAAAGGAAAGCCCTTTTATTAATTATTATTAAAGAATAAATCAATATGGTTGCTTCCAACAAAGTATATGTTATTGGTGTTGGCATGTCTAAGTTTATTAAGCCTCGAGGCGAGGTTGATTATCCAGGTACATATACCAGTTATACAAAATATAAATAATGACTAACCACTGCTACTTTCTTTTATATATATATATATATAATAGAATTTGGGCTTGAAGCAGCAGTAAAAGCCTTAAATGATGCTAATATAACATATGATGCTATTGAATATGCTACTGTTGGATATGTTTATGGTGATAGTACAGCTGGTCAAAGGGTTTTATATCAATTGGGTATGACTCAAATTCCAATTATTAATGTTAATAATAATTGTTCTACTGGCTCTACTGCCCTTTATCAGGCACGTAATGCTGTTGCTTCCGGTTTAGTTGATTGTGCTATGGCTTTGGGTTTCGAAAGAATGGCACGAGGTTCACTTACCTCTACTTTTTCTGATCGCACAAATCCGTTAGGTAAAATATTGATATTGTTGCTACACAAACTTTTTTTTTTCATTGTTATATATTAAAATTTATTTTCTAGATCATGTCAATATAGTAATGATGCAAGAGTGTGGATTCGATCCTAAAGCACCAGCTGCAGCTCAAATCTTTGGTAATGCTGGTATTGCCTATATGGAGAAATATGGTGCTACGTCTGAACATTTGGCAAAGATCGCTGAAAAAAATCATCGTCATAGCTCAAAAAACCCTTATTCACAATTTCGTGAAATCTATACACTTGAACAAGTGAAGCAATCCCCTAAAGTCTTCGGACCGCTAACGAAACTACAATGCTGCCCTACTTCTGATGGTGCTGGTTGTGCTATATTAGCTAACGAAAACTTTATTAATAAGTATAATTTATGGGATCAAGCAGTAGAGATTGTTGCTCAAGTTATGGCAACCGATTCTCCTCGTATGTTGACAACTGATGCTATTGAATGGGCTGGTTGTGATATGACACGACGAGCTGCTACTGATGCTTATAAAAAAGCTGGTATCACACCTAATGATATCAAGGTGATTGAGCTTCATGATTGTTTCTCTGCCAATGAGCTTTTAACATATGATTCTCTTGGATTAACGCCAGTTGGTAAAGCGCACACATTAATTGATTCCAATGATAACACTTATGGAGGTAAATATGTTATCAATCCATCTGGTGGTTTAATCTCTAAAGGTCATCCTCTGGGCGCTACTGGTCTTGCTCAGTGCACAGGTAAAATAAGCTTACAAATATATATATATATATATATAGTTCTTCGATCTAAATTGTTTTATCTTTAGAACTTGTTTGGCAGCTGCGTAATTGGACTGGAGAACGTCAAGTTCCAGATGTAGAATATGCTCTTCAACATAATATTGGTTTAGGTGGAGCAGTTGTAATTACTATCTATAAGAAGGCCAATAAAAGAACTTGTCAGCCTCGCATTGGTTATAACCCTGCTACTGAAGCAAGATCTATAAACAAGGAAGATTATGACAAAGCTGCTTCAAAGCAAACAAATAGGGCTGAATTCTTGGAAGCTAAATTATAAACATTTTTATTATTTTGAATAAAAATAATATTCTGTATACTTTTGATTAAATAAATGTATCGTTTTATTTACATATTAGCTTGATACAATCCTTATTTAGCATATATTTATACTAGACCGAGATAGTTTATCATAGAGATATATGGTTTACGTTTTATATTTAATATTTTCTAAAGCTTGTTTATGATACATCGTGTAGGAACATAAAATCTATATGAAACTTATACAATAGAGACATAGTTCAATATGTGTCTTTTGTGGTAATAATATCGTTTATTATTATTTTTTATTTTATATCATAATTGATGAGTTTAAATAGTATAATATTCAAAACTAAGATGAGTAAACGATACTACGCACTTAAGTATATCTAATCAAAGTAGCTGTGTATAACGTTTAACGAATAATAGTATCGTCAACATCAGATTACTAACAACTGTCGCTTGTTATTTTATCAAACTGATCTTAGAATGTTGTAGTAAATTTTAGCAAAAGAAGAAAATTAAAATAATTGTGTCAAGACATGGTGCCTGAATAAACAAACTGTATTAAATAATATTGTCCGCTGGTGTTTGATTTGGTTGAGCCTTAGATGTCAAATACAGATTGGTTACTATTATTTCCCTTGGATTAAACATTCCTAATATTAGATCAAGACATCGATAAAAGATACTTGCTTAAAAAAAACTATAAAAGGAGCTGGTCACTTTGAAGAAAAAAAATCTTTGAATGGTCAGATTTTAGTTATTTAAAAAATAAAAAACAATATAACATATTCTTAGTTTTTTTTTTTTGTATATTATGCTTTCTTTCGTTCTTCTTTCACCTATCTAACATACTGATTAGGTTAAAAAGGGTAAAATAGCAAATAACTATGAAATAAACAACCGATACGCCAACAAGAATATCAGATTCGATCAGATTATATTATAGACAACCAAAGTAGAATAGATTCGATTATTAATGTATTACGATAGGTAGGCAAAAATTTAGAATAACAAGCATAACGTCCTTTATATCTAAGTTATTGAGAAGGAAAGTAGAATGAATATTTTTAAAAAGGTATGCGCCAAAGCTTTTAATAGAAGGAATTCATCCTTAGGAAGAGCAAAAAAAAATTAAAAAATAAATTGAACTTGTAGTATGCTTAATACTTTTGAATAGTATCATTGGAAAAAACGCAATACGAATAACAATTATAACAGAAGGTACCAAGCAAAAAAAACATGCGCAAAATTTAAACAAATAATAATTTTGGGAAAAGATTCAAATATTTTTTTAATAATTACGAAAAATAGTCACGTGCATTCAATACTATTGGTTATCGGTATTTAAATTTTATCTATTATATAGTATATAATAATTTTTTTGATTTTAAAATCAACAACAAGCTCGTTTAGCTCAGTTGGTTAGAGCGTGGTGCTAATAACGCCAAGGTCACAGGTTCGACCCCTGTAATGAGCAATTTTTTGTTTTCTGTTACTTTTTTACTTTATGGTGTCTTTTATTCTTATTTTCATGTTTTTAATCTGGGGACACTGTAGGTTTAATTAATTTTTTACAGTTAAAGTAAATGTTTATATTTTCTTTGATTATATAATGTTTCCTTTCAATATCAAAAGGAAAAGATGAGAGAAGAAATTAATTTTATATTTGGGCTGCCTTATCATTCCATGGTATTATTATTAGACTCCAAGATGGTGACATATGATCTTTTTCAGTAAACTGTCATGTCTGACTTTCTAGTAATAATATTTATGCGAGACTTCTTCTTCTGTATTTAATTTATATCTAATAGCTTCTTTTGTAATAACATAGTAATAAAGACATAGTAGACGGATGGTCTATATTCTTATTTAAATACATAATTATTTTCGTAGCAATATAAAATGCTGAAAAAAAAAAAGAAAAGAAAAGAAAAGAAAAAGAAGTTATAGTATATATTTCTATGTTTTTTCGATAATAAGTAATATATACAAAGACAATTGTTGCCATTTTTAATTTTAATGTAGCATGCAATATTGATTTTAGAGAAAAAAAAAGTTGATTTTATTAGTACGGTTTTATAAAAGTTATATATTTCTTTAATGTAATAGTATTATTCAAGTATAAATTGTTATGTAGTAGAAGTCTTTATTTTAGTAACCATATATGTATATATACATATATAAAAGAAATACATATGCTAGTTAATTTTTTACTATTACACGTTTCGATGCTGGTAAAGAATCTGATAAAACGATATATGGTTTATACTGACGAATTTTTGATGTATTATTTTCATTCTTTTCAAAAAGAAGTTTTTGATTTTCTTCTTCAGAAGAACTTCGTATTATAGGGGATATAGAGTTATTATAGCACTTCTTCTCATCCTCTTGCTGATGGGTACTTTCTTCAGAATTATAGAATATATCTTCATCCATTTTAATATTATCTTGTTTTACAATTGTTGAAGCTGTCGCTAATACTGGCTCTTTAATTTCAGTAATTGATTTTTTGTCATAATCATGTACAACACATTCTTCTGTAGGATAAGAAGAACGTAATTGTTGTATTATTCTACTACTTCCTTGAACATGGTGATTACTTTCGCCTTCTATAACAGCTTTTACTGCAAAGTCCACAAATAGTTCATCATATTTTGCAATTACAGCTGCTTTATCTTTTTTCTTGATAATTTCATGTATCAAGAACCAATCATGGGCATACTTTTCTTTGATTAGCTGGATATTGACCTTGCCATCTGTTTTAATATAATTGACCATTTCTACAACATCATCATGCAGGACTTCTTTTTCACCAATAAAGACAAGGACATGCTTTGGTAAAAATCGATCGAAATTCTTTTGAATATGTATTAAACGCATTATAGGAAATAAATCATCGTTCTCTGCTTCTTTTGTCTTTGATAGTCCCAAATATTCCTTATGAACTAGATTGGCTAATTGTAAAGAAACCATATCAGTTTTTGCATATCTTTTCCAAGACTCAGATGTTGTTTTAGGAGAAACAAGTGGAGAGGAAAGTAAGGCACCTGCAGGAAGAGGCAGGTCGAAATTTTCGCGTGGTGAATCTAGATTATTTAAGATAGAGGGAGAGTATGTTCTTATGAGTGTTTCTAAAACAAGTTCACCGCCTGCAGAGTCACCTGATAAAATGATCTTGGAAGGAGAAACACCAAGATCTTTAGTGAGGTAATTAAAAGCCTTAATACATTCATTTAGTGGGCCTGGATATTTATGTTTAGGAGCTAACCCTATTGTATATAAAAAATATAAGTTGGAAATATAACCTATATTACATATTTATTAATAATCTATACCATATTCAATAGACATGATACAAGCATATAAATTATATTTTTTCTTAAACAGACGCAGCCAACTAATAAATGATTCCATATACATAGCACTATGGCCTACTCTAAAGCCACCCCCTATTTTTCTATTCATGTTAGATAATATTACTTTTGGATATATATATATGAATATATAAATATATATAAGATAGATTTGTACCATGTATATTGAAAATAACAATATCTGACTTTTGTAAACGTTTAAGGGCAATATCATCGTTACATCGAATCATTTCAGACATAATTAAAGTACCTTTCCAATTTTCATTGTCAAATTTACGAACAAATCTTTTTTGATACCCTAAAGGACGCGTTAGATCTTTGATTATATTTCTTGCTATAGGTGGTGGCATGGTCAAGGTTGTCCTCAAAGTTTTCAGTACAACAAAAGACGGTGCTGTCTTTTTTATTACTTTGTGAATATCATCCATAATTTTATTTGATTCTTTAACTGTCTTGAATAATAATAATAATAGTAATAATAAAAGACTTTTTATATAAAAGCTTTTTACTATATATATAAACATGTATATTTTTTTCACACATGATATTCACTATTACATATTTTTTTTTTCCCTAATTAATTTTGCATTACATGTAAAGAAATTTTGTGTACTTTGAAATTTTAAGATAAAGCAATTAAATGTCTCCATTAGCATGCGTACATATATCCACATATAGACTATTTAAAATTATCTCTTTCAATTTTATAAAACTAATCAATCAAACACATGGCTGTACAAACAAAATGTTGACATACGACGTATAATGATATGAACAGTTATAAACAAAATAAATTGTTATATGAATATATACATATATATTATATGTAATAGCATTTATTGTTGTAAATTATTATCTATTGAAGAATCGATAGTTTTTTTATATGGAGAGTTTGACATAGGTTGTAAAATTAACGAAGAAATAGATGTCTGATGTGATGTATTTGTTGGCAGTGTATGAGCATTACTAGATGGCAGCGTTGTGGAAGCGGTAGGAACTGCATTAGGTTGATTAAAAGAATTAGAACTGTTTTGATGATCGTTTATCACAGATGCTAATTTTTCATTATTTTGAAGTTGAGAAGAATCATTAGGAACTGATTTTTGAGGTTCTCCTTTAATTGTATTGTCAGATATAGATATATTATTATTTGCTAATGGCATATGCATTGCTTGCTGAGTAGTATAGTTGAATGACATATTAGAGTTAGAATGAGATCGTGCAAAAGAGGTCTGCTGAGCAGATACATAGTTATTTATAGGAGGTGGTTGTTTAGGCAGATAGGGTAGCAGTGGACGATTATTTTGCATAGGAACGGTGTTGCCATTATTTTGAGCAGGTGCTATGTGTTGGTAGACTGAATTGTTAATAGGTGATGAATTTAGTGAGTCAGAACGATGATTATGATGTGAAGCTGCTAAATGATGACTTTCTCTAATTGCAGAAGGCTGTTGAAGTTGCCATGATGATTGTATGGAGGAGATATGTGGATTTATCGGCGCATATGACTGCTGATAATTACTATTTGCTATTGGTATATAATTATCAATTCTTTGCTTTTTATATTGTTGTATTTCATCCTCCTTTCTGTTTTCACATTTTTGACATATAAAATTAATATTATTCAGGTTTGTATCTTGATTCACTTGTCCAGATTTTCGAAGACATGCTATATGCTGCCAAGTTCCACATTTCTCGCAAGCAACCATAGGCGTACCATCATCCTAATAAATAAATAAATAAATAAATAAACAATGGTCACAATAAATCATTTCTAACTGATATTATACCAGATTCTTTCCAGATACACCACAAACACAATTAAAAGCCCATTCTTCTTCTTCCAAAGTTCTATTCTTTGGTTTTCTACCCCTCTTTTTTGGAGGAATTAAATTACCATGTTCATCATATTTTGGTCTTAAAACATATTTTCGTTTTGGTCTTTGTTCTTTATTGTCATTCTCTTTTCCAATGGTTTTTTTAGTGGAAGGCTCTTCTTTATTTATTGCTTTAGGCTCTTGTAAAATAGTCTTATCCTCTGAAAACCCAGTAGCATTTGTATTATCAGAGATTTCCTGACTTGCTTGTCGTCTTTCACGTGCTAGAGCTCTATGTTCACGTTCCATAATACGTCGTTCACGTTCTAAAAGACGCTGTTCTCTTGCCTTTGCCAACTCTGCCTTTTCTTTCTCTTCTCTTTCTTTTGCCTTTTGTTCAATTCGACTTGAAGCTCTTGATCTACTACCTGATTTACTATTACTTTGCAATTCATCTGTTTTCCAACTCTCTATAGAGGATGTTTCAAGTGCTTCTAATTCTTTCATCATAATGCGCGAACTTCTCTTTCTATTCCACATAGCCTCTTGCTTTTTCAACTCCTTCTCATGCTCTTCTAAAACGGGCAAAATTTTAGGCAATAGGTCATCCACAAGTAATTGATAGAAGCTTTGTTCATCAGGGTTTTTACTATTGGCGTATTTCAAGGGTAATTGCTCCCAATCATTTTTACTGTAACAAATCTAATCAACAAATAATTATCATGTTAAAAAAAAAAAAAGCACAAGTAAACTAAAATACGCCATTTTAAAATAGATCTATATATTACCAACTTCCAAGGTACCCATTCCTCTTCATCCTCACTTTCTTCATCATTTGATGGCTCTTTTGCATCACTTGAAACTCTAGTTGATCTTCGTAAACTTCTTCGAGATGAAGTTGTAACACGACTCTTTTTTTTCAACTTTGCTGATTTATTTATTTTAGGTTTTGGTGTTTCCTTATACAATCTATTATCTATGATAAAATTACATATTCAGCCCATTATATACATACATACATACACACATGCATATGCTCTTACCATCAAAAAG
This sequence comes from Cokeromyces recurvatus, assembly GCF_025118155.1. Classification (NCBI taxonomy): domain Eukaryota; kingdom Fungi; phylum Mucoromycota; class Mucoromycetes; order Mucorales; family Mucoraceae; genus Cokeromyces; species Cokeromyces recurvatus. The sequence goes on from NW_026251391.1 coordinate 805,649, forward strand.
CCAAAATGTACTTCCCTTTTTATCAAATCCTATAGGATCAACTCTCTAATAATTATCAGATTTACTATTGATAAAATAATATATATTAATATATTATGTTTACCCATTGCACTGAACCTTCTTCTGATTCCAAGTGTTCTCTAAATTTCTCAGGTTCATCTAATTGCCACTGATATATACAAACATAGAAACACATGTTATTAAGTAATATAATAAACATCTTATTACTAGTTTACCTCACATAGCAAATATAACAGATAAACTCTTGTATCTAAATCCATAGTAAAATAATTGACTAATTCATTTTGATCATTCGCTTGTTCATCATCCTTATTATTATTATTAATAGCAATAAATGGGTTCACACTTTCAGCTTTTCTTTTACTAAATTCTTTAGAAAAATATGTTTGCCAGTTCGACATACTATTCAAGTTGTATGTTAATGAGATGTATTCAATATTTATAATGTATAAAATTACTTTATAAATCGATTGCGAGTTAATAAACGTAACATTCTAACCATCAAGTCTTCAAATCGAATTCTTTCTGTTGCTTCTAAAATCATACGTTCAAGATCCTGACAAAATAAAATAAAATAAAATAAAAATAATAATAATAGGATTAAATAAATTATGCAAAAAAATATAAACTAGCCGTTGCACAAATACATTATTTCTTTTTTTTTTTGTTTTTTTAAAATGAATGAATTAAAATGATCCAATTCAAATTAACAAAATAAAAAAAAAAAAAGGATAAAAGAAACTGAATTACCTCAGTTTGAAATACATATTCATTATTTTCTAATTTATGTGAATAAATAATATCTTGAACTGATGTTGGCCAAGGACGAAAAGCAGATTGGAAGGTATGAAAGAATTGTGAAATAGAGGCGAAATTAATATCATTGCGTAGCTGATTAATGTCTGGTAAAGAGCTATTCATTCTTTTTTTTTTTCTTTCTTTATGTATTAAGTTGAGTAATGTTATAATTTTTTTTTTTTTTTTTTTATAAAGGAAGAAAAAAAATATGTGTATATTTGTATAAAATGCACAAATATTTAATTTAAAAAAGTAATAGCCGAAAGATATTCTCCCCTTGCAGTATTATTATTATCACTTTTTTTTTTTTTTTTTTTTTTTTTTTTTTTTTTTTTTTTTCACGAAAATTTTTATTTGCGACTTGTCTTAATTTTGAAGTTCAGTAATTCTTTCAGCTTAAAAGATTCTTCTTTTTATAAGCCAAGCTACTATGTAGTAAGTAAAACCAATAATCCTGACGTTTAAAAGGTATACATTCATCCTGATTCGCGTTCTCTACAAAATAGATAATTTAAAGGGAACCTGGTATGTAACATTTATCAACTAATAACTTAAATTATCAATGAATATTATAAGTAATGAAGTTAGCTTAAGATATTTGTAACTTGGGAAAAAAAAACGCTTCCTCCCCCTTCAAGTCATTGTTTAAATTAAAGATGGGTAGAGGGCATCAAGTATTTAAACATGTTCTATACTCAATTTCTATTTCAAAAATTTAAAATTTCATAATGATGCAAGTTCGACTTGGTTGTTTGATAGAATATACAAATTCGAGTATTAAAAGGCCCATATACTTCTGAATATCATGATAAAAAATATCTAATTTATACTATCATCATTTAAATTCATCAAAATACATTCATATAGAGTGAATACATCATTATGCTTAAATTAAAGAAGAAAACTCCACTGCTGCTTTTGCTATGATATTTTGACTGAGATTTATTAAAAAGCCACAATTTTTCTCTCTCTCTCTTTTTTTTTTTTTTTTTTTAAAAAAAAAAAAAAAAAACTTCATCACCTTCAGCAGATATACGATGGTGCAATCAAGAAAAGTAATTGCTTACAAGCCATTTAGTTATCATTATATTTAATTTTTTTTTTATTCTTTCTCTCTCTCTTTCCTCGATTGCATATTTGTAGATGAAGAATGCATCAACTAAAAACAAAATACCAGTGCAGAATCCAGCCAATGTGCAGAAAAAAAATAATAAAAAACGTACTAAAGGATCTTCAGAATTAGATAATCCTAAATTCGCTACAGATAAGGTGAAAAAATAAAAGAAATAATAATAATAATAAAGAAACTACTTTTTCGGTAGATCTAATTATGAATGCTCATTTGATTTCTTCTACATCCACTAGAATTTTATGCTAAATCTAATTGAAACAGCTGCTAAAAAGGAAGATGAAAAAGAAAACGAGAAATTAAAAAAGAAAGCCCGTATTGCAAAGATTCTCGAAGAAAAGAATGCGAAAAAAGAATTAAAAGTTGAAGAAAAGAAAGAGAAACTAGTAAATTTTTTTTTTCTTTTTGTCCCTTGAATTTTATTTGAATCAAAAAAAAAAAATGAATTTAGGAAAAAATTAAACAAGAATATCTCGAAGCCAAAAAGAAGAAGAAAATAGAAGCAAAGAAACAAAAGATAAAAGCAAAGATTGAAGCTGAACAACAAAAGAAGATGCCACCAGTAAGACAAATATACATGCATATAAACAAGTTGATTGATTACATAATATTATTATATTAGGCGCCTAAAAAGAAGAAAGTTAGATTTCAAGAATAAATAACTATTATAATGTGGAGAAAATAATATGATGCATACACATGGAGATTGAATATTAATTTTCAGAAATACATTTTTAAAACACACACACACACACATAAAGTAATGAAGTCGACACTTCTTTATTTTATTTAAATAAAGTATGGATTTAAATAGGTTTAACAAGATAAAATATATATTTTCTTTAACACCAAAATCAGTATTTAAATATAGAGAGTTTTAACAGTTGCCTCCTAGTTGTTAAGAACATAAACAAGAGCCTTTACAAATGAGAAAAGAAAGAATTTAATTCTATCCAGTCTATTATTCTGAACAAACTAGCGTAAACGAGCTAGGAATTTAGGACATGCGTTTAATAATTTCCAAGCCATAATCTAGAGACGACTTTAAGTGATCCTAAGCAAATATAAGGTAACTTGATAAGGGAATGGAATGAACGTAGCTTGAATAGAAGATTTATTTAAGCAATTTTCATTGTGTAGTCATTTTACGTTCTTTTACCAAATAATTTGCTGAGTGAATGTTACTTATTTCCCTATTTACTGGAGCTTTGGCCTTTTTTTTTTTTTCGGACTAGTTGAATGAAATACTCCGCCCATACATATTATTTACGAAAACTGATTAAGCAATAATATACAACTGTTTTTTTAAGACTACTGTCAGACGATTAAGATTTTATTTTTAGATATCATAGAATCACTTTCGAGTTGTTTTTCTTTAGACGTTTCTGCATTTTTTTTATTTTTATTTATTGGGCAAATATTACTAGTGTCCAAGTTGTCTTGGCTTTACAGACGAGCCAAATCTTTTGCCTGTAAATAATACTTAAGGTAATGTTTGAATTAAATGCTATAAGAGTTGTTGGTCTTTGCTTTCTTAAAAAAAACAAAAACAAATCGGCATACCATTTTGATTTTTATGCTGATATGACGATGCCTATATATCACCCTTTTTTTTTTTTAGTGACGTTAATATCTTGCTGCAAGAGTTAGTATATGCTCTCAAACATGTGTCCCCCAAACCATCAGGTTCTACAATGAAAGGTATGTACCCTTTTGTTTCAATGATTATCAGGGCAGACAAAGGTCGAATAAAGAGATGACCAACATCTTACTTAATAGAGGAAAAAAAAAAGTACAATAAAACCAAAAGACTGAATACAAGAAAGGATAGAAAGAAAAAAGGGATAAGAAGAAACAAGAGGACAAAAAGAATCCATACATTATATACGATGATAAATGTAAAACTACATCAAGATGGAATGAAGAATTCGGATACGGTTAGGATAAAAGACCAGATGTCAGGTGCCACAGTAATACTTGAGAGAGAAATCAAGCTTAGATCAAGAACTAGACTTCGATCGGTTATTGTCAGCATTAACAAAGTTAAAACCTCAAAAGTATGTAACTTCTGTAAGGAAACAGGGCTGAAGGAAACAAAGCTTCCGAATGATAAATATACTAAAAGTATTCTAAATTACAAAAAACTATCGTATACTTTGGAATAGAGATGTCAAATGCAAGCAAAAATAGATTAGACATGTCGCAGTCTATTTGGGAAGACCTGCTGTCTTTCAGTGAGAAATCACTGTAGAGGAAACTGTTTCGCTAGCAATAGTGATTTAGATATCCACAGGTAATTTGTCACTTGTCCAAAAACTCATAGTAATTCGTTTCATTTTTTTTTTGTTCCTTCTCAAATTGAATTCTTATTTGTCTTAATTTTTTTTTGTAATTTGTCTCAATTTCAAGTAATTATGTCTATGTCCCAAACAAAATAAACTATTTTTTCTTCGGTAAAATATATTATAGTTTATCCTTTCTTTTTTTGTTCTTTTCTCTGATAACTTCAACTCTCTTTCCTAAAAAGAAAGAAAGAAAGAAAAAAAAAGAAAATATGATAAAAATATTCTGAAGAGAAATGTTTCTGTATTATTAAGCTTTTTTTTTTTACAACGTCTACTTACAGCCAACAGTTCTTTATAAGCAAGTTTTTCTTTCTTTCTTTCTTTCTTTCTTTCTTTCTTTCTTTCTTTCTTTCTTTCTTTTTTTTTTTTTTTTTTTTTTTTTTTTTTTTTAAATCTCTTTCATTTCAACAAAAAGAACATAAAGAGAGGATACGGAGAACAGTTAATACCATTGATATAATAATAAAAGAACGCTTTGTAATTACTAGCTGCTTAAAGAAAATAGAGGTCAACAAAAAAAAAAAAAAAAAAAAAAAAATTGGGTAATTTTAAGTTTAGACACAGATGTTTTAAACTGTATCCAACATAATACAACTATCATCATCTTTATATAGCAAGTATAGAAGACAATACAAAATAGACCGTTATTATTATTATTTAATTGCTTAGTGTATGATCTCTAATATATCCATTTTTTTTTAAAAAAAAAAAATATAGAAAATATAAATTACATGTGAATGATGATAATAATATTGTTGGGTCTATTCTTTTTTTGGAAGATATTTATTGCTTTTTCCTTTTTTTTTAAAAAAAGAAAAAAAAAAAAAAGAAAATAACTGTCATTATTATGTAAAAAAAAAAAAAAAAAGATGAATATATTATGTTATATGTACAAAAGCAGAAGAATTATTATTCATTTTTTAATAAGCAATTATGTTATATGCATAGATAGTTGTTATTGATTTAAAATGTACAAATGTTATAATATGCAAGTGAATGGAGAGAGAGAGAGAATGATTATGTATCAATATCGATGAATATTTATAAAATGGAAGTTTGAACTTTCTTTGCTCTTCTTTTCCTAAGAGTGCCATTTGCTACTTTCTCTTGACGTGTTACACGACGAGAGCGCATCTCTGCATGACGATTGCGATAAGAGTCAACTGCACGCTGAATAAGACCTCGACGACCACAAAGTTGGTCTTCATTTAACCAACAAAGTTTCCAACCAAGCTTATTACAACTTGTTTCATATTCCCAACGATTACCGTCGTATTCTTCTCTTTCCACATTAGCTCTTGGATAAATCTATTATAGGATGATTATATACATATATATGCATATAAATACGAATAGTAAATTTTAATAATGAATGAATACATATATATAAATATACATATACATACAGCATTTTGAACTCGGAAAGTAGCAGGAATATTATCCAAATTTACACTTTCAACATCAGTACGAACTGTATATTCTTTTACGAGACGATCATGTGAATAAAGAAAAGTAATATGTTCAATACCGTCAATAACTCTTGCAACCGGTTCATGAGCTGATAAAGAGACTACAGAAGCAACAGAAGGGTGAGAAGATGCTCGACGACGATGTGTACGTGTAGGAGTAGAATGACAATCGGTCGATTTTCGACGCATAGCACCTCGACCTTTATTATTATTTGTGGATGTTGAAATAATTTCATTCGTAGATAATTTCATGATAGGTATCGAATTATTATTATTACTATTATTATTATTATTATTATTATTATTATTATTATTAGTAGTAGTAGTAGTAGTAGTATTAGTAGTGGTAGTAGTAGCGGTAGTTGTTAAATGATGAGGTAAATAATAAGGCATAGAAGGTGGTGTAGAGATAGTACTGTTAGGTGAATTACTACTTGATCCAGATATAGAAGAAGGTGGAGTTATTTCACGAGAAGGTTGCTGTTGAAATGAATTAACATAGGTAGGAAATTCATTATAGTTTATTGATTTTGAAGTAACAGGAAAGGATAAAGTTGAAGTAAAGTGATTATTATTGAAAGTGTTAGAAGGTGGTAAACAAACTGGAGGAGTAGGAGGAAGAATGAATTGCTGTGACTGAGATTGATAAGGCATAAATAAGGATTGAGATTCATGTTGCTGCTGTAAAGAAATATTGTTATTATTGTTATTATTGTTATTGTTATTGCTATTATTATTATTTATTATTGAGGGTTCCTCTTTAATAGTAGGAGGTATTTGAATATTAGAGCTCCAAGGAGTAAACAAGTTATTTAAAGACGAAACTATCGAATTATTTGGCTGTTGCTGTACTTGGTCTAGTGGCCAAATAGGTTGATCAACCAAACTTGTCATATCAATTTCTGTAGAGCTTAATACATCCATAAAATTAGTTTGTTGTTGTTGCTTATTATTTTCTGTACCGAGTAATGACCATGAATAATTATTATTCATGTATCGATTAGACTTTATTGCGTTATTCATTTTATCATCATAAGTAAAGATTTGGTCAGAAGCTGAAACTGTATTTATATATGATGAACTATCCATTATTACTACTTATGTCGATAAAAGAAAGAAGAGAAAAAAAATTTTTGTTAAGAATATATAAATCAACGAAAAAGAGAAGAAGAAAAAAAAGAAAAAAAAGAAAAGAAAAAGTAGAACTTTGAATAAGAATAGGTCTAGCTTTTTTTTTTTTTTTTTTTTTATACATGTATATGAATATTTATTTATATACAAATATACATTTATGAGTTCATCCATGCGTGCATTTTTTTTTTTTTAAATGCGAATAACTTACATAGAAAAAAAAAAAGAGGTGAGACGAAATGAGTCTGAAACATTAGTGGCGATTAAAAAAGTAGAACAGGTTTTACAAATTTGACAGCTGGTTGGCTAAAATTCAATCAATTATACACTGTATTTTTCAAATTTAATACCTAATATAATAAATGATACCAATAATTCTATAAACTATTTTCCATTATTATTAATAAAAGAAACAATATTTTTTTTTATTAATGTAATATGTAATTTATATAAATTTGTAACTAAAAGATCTAATAATTATTATTCTTCGTTATCCGGGTTAACACTATTTTAATTTCAGTTTTACATTATTAGAATTTTTTTGCCAGCTGAACCGATCTTATCCTAACAGGAATTTAGTAAATCATAGTCTTCTATTCATTCTTACTGTATATGCTTTACTTTTCTTTTTTTTTTATTTTAAATAGGCAAAATTATCATACATCAATTAAAAATATAGGTTCAAATTGCTTGCCTAATATCTATATATATATCTATATTTATACATATATACCTATATATATATATATATATATATACATTTATATACACATACATGTATCCATGTCATGTTTACAACGATTATTTCTTGATCCGTATAATAACGTGAAAATAAGTTACAAATGACTAAATCAAGTAAATCAATTGGTTGCAGGTATAAAATTCAATATCAGCTATACAAATATGTATTATCACTTAATCGATCGTCGTCCTTGTGATTTTAAACAATAATTTATCCGAGCTTTTTTATTATTATTTGACACCAGCATACTCATTATTACTGTGGAGTAAAAAGGAGAAAATCATTATGATTATTATTATTCAATAGATTCATTATAAGAAAGAAGAGGTCTTTGTATAGTAGAATAAGACTGCTGGGTTTTGAAAAAATATTTAGACGCAATTTTTTTTTCTTTTTTGCTAGAACGAGTTTTCTGTCAGTGAGACGATTTTGAATAATGATGAGACAAGAATAATTTTAGCTAGGACGATTCAAGATTATGGTGGCACTATCTTTTAAACCATTTGAGAAAAACGTGTGTAACGCTGAGACTACTATGAGCTAATGTGAAACTATTTTAAAACTACAAGATCCATTGAGCTGAAACTGTTTTTATTCTTTATTTCATTCACTACTCTATTCACCTAACAATGTCTTTTAATAATTATAAGACAGAAGAGTAAGTGCAATTTGTAGACTAATACACTACGTCTGATGAAGAAATGAGAGAAACGGACGAATTGTTAGACATAGATTATGTGCACGCTCAATACTCTGTAATGAACGTTACTAATATGAATAGTATGGCCTCTGATGAATTAGAAGAAGTAAATAAAAACTTAAGCAATTTACTAAAAGACATCCTCTGGATTCTCGTAACACCTTAACTCCTCGAATAATGGTCGCCTGTCAAACTGTATTTCTTAAAAACTGTGTTGCATGGATAACATGCATCCAAATACTTTTTCAAAGCCCAGTATATTTGGTCATAGTATGACTTCTGGTAAGGTTTATATCTCTGAAATTGTATTTCAAAGTCCTTTTTTTTTAGTCCAACTAGCCACACTGATTGATTAGCTCAGTAAAAGCTCTCTCTCTCTCTGGAAGCACTATTTTCTATCCTTTTGCCGCCTTCAAGAACAGCTTTCATTACTCACATTTATTATTGCAGTATTGTTAATTTTTTGTGTGTAGTAAAGTGTATTCAGCTTATTTGTTTTACTCTACTTTATTGTTTAGCTTGACCTAGCCATTCTTTAGCTTTTTTTTTTTTTTTTTTTTGTTACCGTGAGGACAATATTTGAATTGATGACTTAATCAATAGATATTATCTCCCAAAAATAAAATAAAAATATTTACTATAGGTATAAAAGGAAAATAAAGCGTGGCTCCGAGAGGATGTATTAAGTTGGAAGCCAGAGACTAGTTTAGTTTCGGCAGGTATCCTGATGTTTTTCATTTAGCTTTATAAGTAAAATATAAATCCTTCTAAAATAAATGCTTCAAATACTATAGTAGATTGATATAATAGGAAGTAATTAGCTTACTATTATAATATAATAACATTTATATATTCTCCATATTCACATTCATACACTTTGCGAAGAATTTTTGGGAGTGTCGAATTCATCCTTTGCAATTTTTTGATTTGATATCTAATTCTTCGAGTGTTTCAGTTTCTTTTTGTGTCTAATATTGCTTCTCTTCTGCTTCATGTATAGTTTTTGTCGTATTTGAAAAAGGTTATACACATACAAATAATCGGGTATAAAGAGATTAGAGTTCACATGCTCTACAACACACGAATAGAGTTATCAATTAATAATATTCGTTGAGTAACGCTTTAGTATAATTGTGAGTAGCAATACTCATGTACAGAAAGGTGTTAGAGTATTACTATATATAAATACACCTTTATTGATATAAAAACAACACGGTGCTCACTACAAATTGGAATTAATTAGTCTTAATACTCAGAAATTTCAACTTAAATCAAAACTACTTGTCTCTTGTACTTTAATAAAACCGTACACAGAATTTTACCTCCGCAACAACACTAAAAAACAAAACAAAAAACACCACCAGGTAGCCAGCCCTGATAAATCTCCTTAAATATATTGAACGACTTAATAACAAATACAGTGTGCAAGAATCATTTCTTATAGAGTCTACATTTAAACAGAAAATACATGAAATAAACTAAAAATACAGAGGGGAAAAGAATAGCTGATTTATTTATTTTTTTGAAATGATATATACAATACTATTATTAAATATAATCTATTTAATATTCCCACTATGTATTGACAAGCTATACTATTACTATGAAGTTTATCATTCAATGAGTCAAACTAATTATTTCTTAATTTGTAGCTCTTGATTCACATCGTCAATGATCATCTTTTCCCAGTCACCCATACTAACGACATCATCTGGATGCTTTACAGATCTTGATTTTGATAAAGCTTCTTGAACATATTCAGGTTCTTCCTCCTTTTCTTTGCTGCTCGCTGATTCCTGACTCGATCCATAGTAGGTAACATATGGCTGATCAGCATTCACAGAGAGATCCAAATTATCATTCGAATACTTCTCAATGGCATCTATCATAGATATTAACTTCATATGATTAAGTGTAACGAGCCGTTTAAGAGAAAGCACAATTTGAAGCAATTTGGCTGCTGCACCATAATGACCAGAGACAGATGAAATAAAAGCAGTTGCTTTTTTGTATACAATAAAGTGGCCAGATGGAAGCATGCGGGTTCCAAATACTGTAAGCTTTCTTTCCTGCCATTGGCATGTCACTGCTTCCAATTCTCCCACTAACGTGCTTGAGTTGAGCCAATTCGACCAAAGCGTCAACATGTTTCGCTGCATTTCTTTACCTTTTTTGAAATCATATAGGGCTTCTTTATCTGTTGGTTTCTCTTCAGATGTCAGATAATCCGATCCATCGTGATTATTACGAAGGATAAAATCCACACGTTGCTGGGCAAGATCCTTATTAGTTTCTTTCAATTTCTTGATGACCGCAGAACAGCATTCAGCCCTCTTAACATAAAAGGTATTGTCAAATAAGAATGCTCAATTCCAAATGAAGCTGTAGAGATTTGATCGTAGCCAACCTTCATCGTTAACATCGTTCAGCCTTTTTGAACGCCAAATATCAAACAGTCCATTTATTGCCGTTCTTAAATGTTTGATATTTTCCGACACATTATTATTTTCAAAAAGGGAACGTAGGAGCTTTTCTTCATCGTCTAAAGTGTGGCAAAGACCCAAATCAATTAGGATTCGTCGTTCTTCCAAAGTGACTGCAGATGTAAGACTGAAGTTGTAATGACTGATAATCATTGGTATTACTGATTTATACATTCTGGAAATTGGTTTCGTAAAATCAATAATATTTTCTTTACAGTCCTTGCTATTGATAATACACTTTAGAGCTTCTTCCGGTCCAAGATCCTTGAGAGCCATTCTGGACGACTCTTTGGGAATGAATGCTTTCTGTCTTTTTCTATTCTTGCTGCTTCGCAGTAAGTGTTCCTTACTCTGCCTTTTTGAATGCCGTTGTTTTGAAGAGGATGGCTGTTATCCTGTGGACGATGGCTGGTGATTATATGATGATTGTGGCGTTTGAAGTTGTTGTAGTTCAATTTAACAACTTGCGTTACTTTTCATCACCAAAATAGCATTTGTTTGCCTGTCATTTGTAATTTGGCTTTTGAACAAATTGATGACGTGAGAACTCTTCATCAACTTTGCAAGGGCTGGCGTTCTTCTCCTAGCTTCTTTGGCTTTATCGCAATCATGATGGTCCTTAAATGTGTTCAACACTGACTCGTATTTGCTTGATACAGTTGCCACATCGTTTTCTAAATCGACAATCAAATACTTTGAGAAGATTATTTTTACCAGCTCAAGCATATTCCAATCTGCAATGCTATTTGCATCTAGGAATGTACGAATGTTTTCTTCTACCTTTGCACTAATTTCAGAAAGTAAACTCAAGTTGGCGATAACCTTTTTTTAAAATGGGAATATGCAATACTTTTTTTTTTATCAATATGAACTTCAAAAATTATGACGTCACACATGACGTACGCTTAAACACACTGCAAAAAAAAAAAAAATATTTATTTTATTTTACTCAATAACCAACCCTAACTTTTATATACCAGAAACCAAGCGATAATGGGAAGAGAACCATTCTATTTATTGATGGTGGGATACAACTTGATTACATTCACATAATGTGGTACATTTTATATAACTTTATAACTAATTACTTAACAATAATAGTCTTTGATATTCACTTCATAGTCAGAGAAAATACTACAGTAATATCAAGTAATATTAGGAAAAGGTAGAACATTGTATTAAGATAGAATAAAGATGGAATCATGCTGTACATTTAGTGGATGAAAAAAAAGATCAGGCCAAACATCGGAAGATGTGCTTAAAGTGGAGAAGGTAAAGATTACCTCAAAGTTGCTCTTTAATTGAAGTCAGCCGTAATGTAATTGATTGGTTTAACGATTCCATTTGTGCTAATTAAATCTGTACACTTTTATAGAGTCGCTTGTTCTATGTGGATGTTAATCATTTATCTTGAAGTAAATGACATAGCTATTGATGCTTATCATTATAAGGTCCCTCTTCTTGAAGTAAATGACATAACTATTGATACTTACTGTGATTAACGTTACCAAGGCCAATTAAGAATTTCTTAGAGTGTTTAATCAAATTATCTTTAGCTCAATCAAAGCTTTCCATTTTTTACAGAAGGGCTCGAATATTTTTAGTAATCAATCAAAACAAAATGCTTCAGATACTATAGTAGGTTGAATAATAGGAAGTAATTAGTTTATTATTATAATGTAATAGCATTCATATATTCTCCATATTCATATTCATACACTTTGCGAAAAATTTTTGGGAGTGTCGAATTCATCCTCTGCAATTTTTTGATGTAATTGTTATTGCTGCTTTTCCAATACGGTCAGCTATTAGTGGTGTCTTGCGAACTTCTTTGCTTGATCTTTGTCCAATACTCTTCAATAGGATTTAGTAACAGTGAGTAAGGTGGTAAAAAACATGGCAGTATGGCCATGTTTACGGATGACATGCAAAACATTAGGTGTTTTGTTAATTGCAGCGTTGTCCATCACAAAATACATGCTTTTTAACCTTAATTTATTCAACAACGCCCTATTTCTTCAATAAATAGTAACAAATGACTTGAGTTGGTCCCATGAGGTGGGTCTCTCTTAGCACCAGCTATCTTTTGTTTTTTTTTTCTGCCACTAGTTTTTGGAATTTGCTGAGAAAGTGCAGTCAATTCATATACAGACATACAACCCAGAATATTCAAGTTAATACTTTTGGGTTGAACTTCCACTTCTGCGGGTGTTCTCCTCTTCGACCAGGCTACAGAGTGCACCCTATTCTTTTTGAATCCGCTCTCATCAATAAGTACGGACCTTCTTTTAAAATTGATACTGTTATCATTAATATACTCAACAAACTGTCTTCGCAGTTTCCTCAAATCTTCAGAATTATGAGCTGTTGTTCTGGTTTGAGTATGAGTGAGCGTAAATACCATTTTTTTTTAAAAATAAAATAAAATAAAATAAAATTGGTGTTTACTGCAACAGGCCGTGGCACTCAACTACTGGACACTTGTCTCACATATGCGGTCGAGGGTTCTTGATATAAGGAAGTTTTTTTAACTTCCTATTTTTACATTTGGGGCAGAACGACGACGTCTTGTATTCGTCCAACAAGTATACTTGTAACCCTTCTTTCTTCAACATCCTCCTTATACCAACACCTCTGATAGGTTCGTGATATTTTGTATTACTAGCGGACCAGTTGCCAAGAACAAGTACACAGTCTTCACCGAATTTTTGCTTTAACGTCTTTGGCAGACGGGCGTCTAATTGTTTCCTATTAATATAAGAAGAAAGCTTTATTTTTCTGAAAGGAAGTGATCCAGGATAATCACTTCGATAATAGTTTGAAAGGAGATCACTTGCATTCCGTCTTGCTTCTAAATATCTAGAGTACTTCTGGGGATCAACTGTCGAAGTGGAATGCGTAGTCAAAGACTTCTCCAAATCACTGACTGTCTTGGGCTTATTTTGCTGATGAAATTTTCTAAATTTTCTTGACTTTGTCTCCTTAGCCCTTTGATTGCTGGTGTATCGATATATGAAGCTATCGTGTCTTGATTCGCTTTTCTCGCCCATGCAAAATAACATATCCCTTCTACCAGGATCTATAAATACGCACTTGTTGGTGGTAAGTTGAAGCTCTTCGTTGTTCAACTTATCGATATATTGAAACTCGTTATTGTTTGTTGGAAAACGTTTACTGGTATTTCTTGTGCTGCCTTTGCTGGTTTCCTTGTTTTGTTTCTATATCGAGACCCTAACACCATCTGTATGGATCATTCCACGAAACTTGAGTGACTTTGCATCACCTTGATCTTTTAGGGCATACAGGAAATGTTGACGGCTTTTTCCCAAATAAGATTTTTATCTAGTTTTGATCTTTGGGAATCTTCCAAAATATTGTTATTCAATATCATAGAGTCAATGGTGACATAACATGGTATATGAGTTCGCCTCAATGGGAAGCATGCGAATGATTTGAAACCTAAACGTTCACACAAATCAGCTAATTTATAATATGCAATAGGATTCGCTTTGCAGTCATAATAAATATTGTTGTTCTTGAATTTATATTGTGAACTATAAGTGCCAAAAAAAAAATCTCGTATATGTGCGATCGCTTCTTCGGTTAACTGATCCACGGTTAAATTTTGGATATTTCCTGAAGCAACTGATAACTTCAATTGAGTGCAAGGTTGTGTTATCTCGTTTTTAATGATTTTTTAATCTCTTCTTCAGCCACTTTTTGCTTTTTCAATATTTCTCTTCTTGCCGCTATTCTGTCTTTTTGCTGTGCTAGTAAATTTACAAACGTCCTAAGCTTATTGCCAAATTGCAGCATGATGCCGTTTTTGTAGGCAGTATCTGTCTTTGCACACTCGTATGCAGCAATTTTTTGAGAATATTTCAATTCTATGGGGGTATAGCCACATAATCCGCACTATTCGTTCAAGTATTTAATCAAATTTCTAAACTCTGTGGTTTTAGTTGATTTTGTAGGTGGCAACTTCTTCGTGTGTTGCACAAGTGACGAAAAAAACTTGTATGTAGAAGTCTTTTTCAGCATATTTTTTGATATCGAACGCTTCACATCTTTTTAATTCACTGATGAATAAACCCCAAGCCTGCCCCTTCCATCCAAATGAACTCTTCACACGCTCACATAGTTTTTCTTGTTTGTATATATGAATAACCGTCTTCAGATGCCCCAAATCTATTGAAGATCCACTCTCTTATCTCTTGAACCTATTACCATCAACATTCCACACTAAGAAAATGAGAAAATCAATTGATGTCTGGCTCATACGCTGGCCTTCTCTATATGCAATACTGCTTGAGATGGATTATCTTGCTTCACTCCCAAATCCCTGAAACCTCTGACCATTATCTTCTTTCAATACAACAACGAATTTCTGATAGTTAATTATCATTACTTATACATACACTTTAACATTTTCCCTTTTATCCCAAAAGGGTTTTTCTTTCCTTTTTTTTTCATAGCGATCTGACCAGGGCAAAACAGTATATAAATGCTATGTGCTCATTGGCCATTTTTTAATTTTTAAATAAAATTCTTAATCGTATTATAATTTATCACATTCGAATGTCGTTCTGAGTATGAAAAAATAATCACGACTACTATTGGACCAAACGTATCCAAGTAAATTAAATAAACTTTGATTTAATATTAATTTACTATAAGTAAGCAGGGAGCTTGTTAAGATAACGAATGCTAGCTTATTATTGCAGATTAAATTAAACTTTTTATAGGTTCTCGATCTCTTCTAAGGCGACATATAATAAACTATCTTTTATCACTTTATGTTACATTGTCACAGAAGCGATCTTGGCCTTCTTGGCTCAATAAACATGACATTAATTTTAGCGTAAATCTTTATTCAACCCGTATAACTCTGCCACTTTCTCAATTGCTCTACAGGAATTGTTATATCTTAAGATAGTACAATTTATTACCTTGTTTCAGTCTTTTTGACTTCAATCCTTTCATCATTTCTTTGATAATTTTATTTATACTATAGATTCAATTTCCAAATCATTTGATCGTCATAAGATTACCCTATTGTTTTCTTTTTTTTTATTGATTTGTCCGGATTTTTATCTCTTAATCAATTAATATTTCAGAAACATTTGACTGTAGGTATTTTATATTTGATTCTGACACCTTACATTCGTACTTCTATAAACATAATAAAATTGAGTAAATTCAAGATTCATATGTCTGTTCTAATTAAAAATGAATAATTGCCTCTGAAACCGCTCTTCTACCATAACTATCTTCCTCGTCCTCACGTCTGTCCTCTTTTGCCACTTTTATCATCAGCTCATATCTTTCTTCCTGTCTCGTCTTTAATATGAGTACCATCCCATCACTATAAACACTTACTCGAAACTTATTTTTTAGCTTTACCTTCGCCACTTTTATTTTCGAAAGGCTTCCAAACAAATAAACAAAAAAAAAATTTTTTTTTCTTTAATTTCTTTTTATTTCTTTCATATATTAGAATTGTTTGATATCAATATTTGCACAAAAAAAAAAAAAAAAAAAAAAAGGGATCTACAAATGGATTCCTATTTTGTCATTTTCCTGATAGCTTTTCTACAATTGCTTGTATTCTTTGTTCCTATCTCACTCTATCTACTAATATTCTTGATCATTTTATACTTGTGTATACATCAAAAAGGAGAATTTCGGTTATTACATATATCAATGCACGTTTTTTTTTTACTCCTTAATAAAACCTTAAATAATATCCTTCCAATTTTGTAAAGTGTCATTGTTATCATATCTATTATTAGTCTTCATCATTTGCACCTACTACTTCAACAACTAAATTTTCGCCTGTCTTCTTTATGACAAATGGCAAACACGCTAGCAATTTGTACATCACTAAATTCTATCAAATAAAAGCTTCTTTATTTTGAAGAAAAGTGGACTTTTTGACAAAAGCCATCAGATTTAACCATCCTTCTTTTATAAATCTCCTTTTTTTTTTTTTTTTTTTTTTTTTTTTTTTTTTTTTTTCATTCCCAATTTGTTCCATTATAATTTTAATTATACCCGGTTTTCTATTTCTATTACTTTCCTTTTCTGCCATTTAAACAACTTTAAATAAATCAACACTTCTATTTCCTTAAAAAAAAATCAATTTATTAATAAAATATCAACAATTATTCCTAAATAGACTGTACAGCAATAAAATTTTATGCCTACTTCATATCTTGTGAGCAAATAGTAACCAGTGTCGCACAACAAAAATTATAAGTAATATTTACTTTTTTATTTTATTTTTATTATTCTATGTTTAGAATAATTATAAGAAAAAGTATAAAGATTGTAACACAAACTAAACTGGAATATAGTAAGTCCGGACTCAGTAAAAGCAATGTATAAAAAGAAAACCATAGCTTTGAAACTGATTATTTTTACCTTTTTTTTTTATATTTATAATCATCCTTTTTTTTTTATTTAAGAAAAAAAAGAAATAAGAATCTATATTTAACATTTATCCTTCCATTCATTAAAAAAATAACTCTTCGATTACTTTTTTTTCTTTTGAATATGTATATTAAGATTTTCGCCATTACAACGGCTCTTCTTCAGGTTGCTAGCTTTGCTCAAGCTGACACTACTAATAAATTGGATAGTTCTACAGTTACAGCCCAATTATCAAAGCCTCAAGACTATTGGAAGAATTTCAAATCCCTAGTTGATCCTAACAATATTACTATTCCTAGTATTCCTCAAACTACTTCCACTGATCCCAGTGTCCAATGTACTTATTATCAACCTCCTCCCAATTTTATTTTCAATCCTAGTGAATGGCCTAATCTATGGGAAACTGCTACATCGAATGGTATGAATGAGACTGACGAGTTTAAAACTCTTTATAACTCTATTAATTGGACCAGTGCTCCTAACATCCCTGTTCGTAAATTGAACCCGGATGGCTCACTTGATATGACGGGCTATGATGAAACAACAGATACTGACTGCTGGTGGTCTGCTACTACCTGCACTAAACCCAAACATGAAAACGTGAATGAAGATATTTACACCTGTTTTGAGCCTGAGACTTGGGGTCTTACTTATGATGATGGCCCTAACTGTTCTCATAATGCCTTTTATGATTATCTTGAAGCTCAACAAATCAAGGCTACTATGTTTTATATTGGTTCTAATGTTGTTAATTGGCCTTACGGTGCTCAGCGTGGTCAAAAGAACGGACATCATCTTGCTGATCATACTTGGTCTCATAAATTAATGACCACTCTTACTAATGCTGAAGTCTTGGCTGAACTTTACTATACACAAAAGGCCATCAAAATGGTTACTGGCGTTACTCCCAAGTATTGGCGTCCTGTATGTATATCTATATATAATTTCCTCTCCCCTCCTCCTCTTTTCTTTTCTCTTAAATAGGGAAAAGTTATATACATATATATATATATGTGTGTGTGTATATATGTATATTAATATTAATATTATTTATTATTAGGCTTTTGGTGATGTTGATGATCGTGTTCGTTGGATTGCAACTCAACTTGACTTGACTACTGTCCTTTGGAGTCTTGATACTGATGATTGGGCTGCTGGTTATTCCGAAAGTATCGATACCGTTAAAAGTACATATGAAAGCTACATTCAAATGGGTTTAAATGGTACCTTCAAAAATACTGGACAAATTACTTTGACTCATGAAATTAACAACACTACTATGAGTCTTGCTCTTGAATTCCTACCTAAGATTGAGGCTGCCTATCAGCATGTTATTAACGTTGCTACATGTTCCAATATTAGTTACCCTTATGAAGAAACAACAGTCAAATTCCCCACTTTCAATGAAACTATATCTGGTGAAACCTCTAACACCACTAATCCTACAGCTTCCTCTCCTTCAGCAACTATTAATAGTCAGAATGGTCATATAACTTCAAATGGTATTCACATTAATCCTAATAGTTTGGCTTTAGCTGCTTTTGCTCTTGCCGCTTATCTTTTATAAATTGAAGAATAAGTTTATAACTCTTCCCTTTATTTATTTATTTTTTTTTTCTTCTGACTCCTCTCCCTTTCTTAATTTATTTATAATTTTCAGGAGATTTTCAGATAAATCCAAATTTTAAAGTTTTAAAATAAGTAAGAGTATAAAGTAAAATTGGATCATATAATCTCATCTTAGATATCTGTAATAATAATGATAATAATAATAATAATAATAAAAAAGCATATTATAACTGTCCCTAAGATCAATAAGTAGCAAATTAGATAAAAAAAAACTGGATTATACATATAAAGACTTACTTGGAAATACGTTTTACTAAACTATTCGAGGTAAATAGCGTCTATTATAATCAAAATAGGTTATCTGAAATGGCAATAATAGTTAAAATTTGAAGTATTGTTATCTGTTGAAGAGAGCTCTAAAAAAGTAGTATATCATTTGCTGTTTTAGTAACATACAATGTGTACATATTATTAAGATACGTACTTATTTTTTCAAGGAGCAAATATGTATATAAGATAAATAACCATAATAGAATATATAGTGCACTTGTATAATAATTCTCTCTATAAACATATTAACAATATTTACTCTTGTGTAGAAAAAATGGCAACACAAGTCCAACACCTAAAAATTTATCTTGTTCTGCTGAATATAGATTCGTAAAAATAACTTTGTAAGATAAACTGGGGTAATGCAAGTACGCGTAGTAATTGATTCCACTCAGATTACACGTATTAGTTATGAATATATGTCTATAATGTTTAAATAATTATTCTCTTCTATGATTACGTCATCAAATAGAATTTATTATCATCCTTATTCACAAAATATATAAATACTCTTACATTATTAACCCTTATTTTTGTATAATTGGAATTGAACTTAACTCTTAATAAACTTATGGACAACTCTCAACGTACTTATTTTGTCTGTTTTCTTTTATTTTATTGTACTTCTCTTTTTATTCCTTATATATATTTTATTATATTCTTACCTGTAAACCACAACAACAACTTATGAGCCTAAGCATAAAATCTTGATTGACATAATGTTGAGACTCAATTAAAATGGGGGGGGGGAGGAAGGGTAACGATTCAATTTGCGGCGCGTAAACCACATCCAAGATATATACTCGGGGCATCTCTTACCAGTAAACTCAACAAATGATCCTCTTCCCAACCCCTCGGACCTTCCATATCAACCTGACTCGCACCCTTTTAATTTGGATACAATAACTGACTCCATTGCCCACCTACCGAAACAAAAGGCTCCTGGTATTGATCATATTAAGTTGATAATGATAACTCCTATTGCTGATATAGTTGCTCCCACCATCCTACTCTTGTTCCAATTATGTTGGAACTGGTCTTATACACCACTATTATGACGAATGGCACAAGTAATTCCTACCCACAAAAAAAAAAAAAAGTCCAACAGATCCAGCCAACTTTTGACCGATTAGTCTAACATCTACCTTAAGAAAGCTGTTTGAAAAATGCATATATCATGAACTCACTTACACTAGCCCTTCATTAGACATAACACAAGGAGGTTTTCATGAAGCTCGTAGTTCTCTTGACCAGGTCTTATACCTCACAGAACTCTGTCATATTCTACGTCAATACCATCGCTTCAAGCCGACGCTGCTTTTTCTTGACATTAAATCGGTATACGATACAGCAGATCAATCTCACACATGGCAAAAACTGCAACCGTTCGTACAACCCGCGATGCTTGGTATACTCCAAAGCCTATTTGATAATGTCCACATTGAAGTACTGCTGAAAAACATGGCTTCCTCTCGCTTCACCCCAATTACTGGTCTGGTGTATTATAAGGTTCAGGTTCTATCCTGTCACCGTTTTTATACTCCATTTATATCAATGAGTTACCAGACCTGCTTAGATCTCAATCACTTGCTTTAGATGATCTTCAAGATGCTACTCAATTTGCTCCAGTAATTACCTCGTTGCTTTACGCCGACGATGTAGTATTAATAGCCTCAGCTACTGCAATGCCATCATTACTCCGAATTTGTGAAGATCATAGCTACCGCCTAGGCTACCGATGGAGTCCATCAAAATGTGTTGTTGTTAAACCGCCCTCTGATGAACTGCCATACTACCTCTATGATACGCCTCTACCGAGCGAAGCATCATTCAGTTATCTTGGAATTCCAATCAAACCTGGTGGACTTACTGACATTGCCTCCCTCATCAATCTCAACACTAAAAAAAGCCAGATCATCTATGAATCAAATTTCCTCTCTTGGAGTCAATCCCAAAGGAGTTTAACCGCTTACTCTTAGTACGTTTCTACAGCCAAATGATACGAGCACAAATGGAATATGGTCTTGCTATCTGCGCCTTGAATAATAGTCACTTTACAAAACTTGAAGCCTGTCAAAATGAATGCATTGGACGTATTTTTGGTGGTTCTGCTAGATCATCAACTAAAGTAATGCTGCACCTAGTACAACAACCTTCAATGATAATCCGAGCTACTATTCTGCAAGCCAAATACCTTATTCGATCAATGCAAATACCGGACGATACATTACTGAACAAACTTCTACCTCATCTTCAAATGTCCAACAACCATTCTCAATGGTATAAACTAACAAACAGTCAGCCCACTCTGGAAAGAATGTGCCTCTATCTTGGACGAACTTGATAAAAAGGTTTTCAAACGACTCTGTCTGCGTTTTCAAAAAAAAAAAAAAACTCAATAGCATCACCTCTATCAGGGTTTAAATTCCAAGCTTTTTCGTGCATGTCGTCCTAATATGTTCATCGATCCAATCCTTTGGCTGCCCATGACGAATACGGAAAGAAATCAAGTCCTCCGCTGGCGCCTTGGTTGGCTACCTGGTGGTATACCTCGTCTATATCCCTACCATCCTTCTCAAATCTTCAGTCGTACTCATTCTATTGAGTGTCTACATATGCACCATCGACTCCAAATGCCAAGAACGATCACAGACCCACTCTTCTTCCTGCTAAACCAACTACCTACTAAAAAAGCTAAAATGCTCACAGGATGTGGCTCCTTGGACAATCCGTTGGCTAGTTATTTGTATCACTCTACATGAAATGAATTACCTCTATCATGAAAAGGCGACCTCCAGATCCTCCCTCAGAACCCAGTGCACTACTGGTGAGACAGTTACTCAACTGAAAAAGTGCTAACATCCTTGTACTGTCTCTGAATATTATCTTACTGACCTTTTTTTTTCCCAATTACTTTATTTCTCTCTAACTCATTATATTTATTTTATCTTTTACACATATACTTTTATCCTTTACCCTTTTGCCTCATAAGAGGGTTTTTCTTACTTATATACTATTAGAACTGATTAAGGCAATATAGCAGATGAAAAATGCTGTGTACTCATTTGGTCAAAAAATAATAATAATAATAATAATAAAAATTCAATTTTAAACGTAATTTCAAAGAAATAAGGAAGATTAAATTTAATGCCAGCAATTTTGATTTCTGATTTTTTTTTTTTTTATTATTCAGTGGAGTGGACCCCTCACTAATACTCCAGTTATTTATTTTTTTTTTGTTTTTTTTTTTAATTCCACGCCCCTCCCCTCTCCTCCTATTTTATATATTTTACAAGCTTTTCTCCGTTAAAGATTATATATAAAAAATATGGCTTCCAAGTATATTAGTTGTGCTCAAAACTACCTTAACAAACTTATAGGTAAATATTAACTAAAAAATATATATATATTTATATATATATTTATATATATTCATTTCACTTTTTTCTCTCCATTAACAAGAATATTCTCAATAGCTCTTCAAAAGCCTATTGTCTACAACACCAAGGTGGCCGTTGAAGTAGCTAAACAAGTTTATAAAAAGGAAGGCATGGCATTCCCTACTGGAGCACAATTCTCTGAAGCTCAACAAACTCTTCAAAACAACTTGAAGATCTCAAACTTGAAGAACTTGACTTCTGCTGATGTTGTAAAAGGAGGTGTTGTTCTTGCCGAGATTTATACCTTTTTCCTCATTGGTGAAATTGTTGGCCGTAGAAATTTGGTTGGTTATAATGTCAAGTCTGAAGATCATCACGAACACTAAAAAAAAAAAAAAATGATAATACATTATACGACCTTTGTTTACTTGTGTGTGTATGTTTTTTTATGTAATACAAAATTCCAACTGTTTGTTTTTTTTATTGAAGGAAAAGAAAAAAAAAATATTATTAAAAACAAGCATTTTATTTTATTTATTTAATTACATATCATCTATTCTATGTATAAACAGGGTGAATATTAGTTATAAATTTATAAACATGTATAATATGTGATTTCAAATATATCGAAAGCATTTAGTTCTTCTTTTGTCGAGCTTCGGCTCTTTCTCTTTCTTCTTCTTCTATCATTTGTAAACGTCTTCTCTTACGACGACTCATACCTTCATATTTATCCTGTTTCTATTAGAGAGAAAAAAAAAAGGATTAGAATTAAATCAAATAACCTACAGAGATTTTTTTTTTTCATTGTACCTTTTTAGTTGCCTTTTCTGCTACTGGCTTGTTATTACTTTCTTTGTTAGCCTTTTGTTTTTCAGCTTTTTGTTTTTCAGCTTTTGTTTGGAACCAAGTTCGAGCAGGTCTAGAATAGATTTCATTACTATGAAGAATCATGTTTTCAGTCTTTTTTAATCTCATTTCAGTATTTCTAATTGCACGTTCTTGCTTTTCTTCAGCTAAAACTTCTTTAATTTGAGGACCTAAGCTTTCGATCTTCTTCTTATAACGTAAAACCAACTCATGGTTCACCACACGATTCTTTACTTGAGAGCTTACAGAGGATTTGATAGCCATCTTTAACATCTTACGATCTGCTTCACCTACTAAGGTAACTGAACGACCATTGCGTCCTGCTCTTGCAGTACGACCCACACGATGAAGGTATTGGGCGAATTGTGTAGGCATATTGTAGTTAATAACTGTTTCAATACCCTTAATATCAAGACCTCTTGCAGCTAAATCGGTAGCCAACAAATAATCAACTTCACCATCTCTGAAACGTTCAAGGGCTTCAAGACGTTGTTCTTGTGATAAGTTACCATGAAGTTCAGCAGCTGATAAGCCCATTAAACCAAATAAAATCTTCATTTGATGTGCAGCTGCTTTAGATCTAAAGAAGATGATCACTTTCTTTTTAAATGTCTTGCGACATAATGCCATAAGGATAGCAGAACGATCTGCCTCACGTGCTTGACGAATACGTACAAATTCTTGAATAAGACGAGATGCTGCTTGGTTACTGCGATCAACAAATAAACGTACTGGATTATTCAATGACATACGAACTAATTGATCTACATTATCTGTCATAGTAGCCGAGAAAAGCATAGTTTGACGAGAACGAGGGCAAGATTTGACGATTTCATCCAATTCGTCAGCAAAACCATCTTCAAGCATACTATAAATAGAGCACATGTTAATAAAGTATTCTAGAGTGAATATATATATATATATATAGATAACTAACTAACTTACCGATCTGCTTCATCCATCACTAAGATTTCACAATTATCAAGATGGAAACCTGAGGAGTTACGAACATGATCAATTAAACGACCAGGTGTAGCTACAACGATATCAGGTTTTAATTTAAGTTCTTGTTCTTGAGTCTTGAGACTTAAACCACCAACACAAAGACAAAAGGTAATATCTGTATAATTGGCCAACTTGACAGCAACACTGTGAACCTGTGCGGCCAATTCACGAGTAGGACAAAGGATCAAGACACGTGTAGTAGGTGTTTGTCTTGGTCTATACAAAAGACGTTCCAAGATGGGTATAACAAATGCGGCGGTTTTACCTGAACCTGTCACTGCGCCACCACAAATATCTTTGCCCATTAATGCGACAGGAATAGTACGAGATTGAATATCTGTAGGCTTTACGAAACCGACACTAGACAAACCTTTAAGAATAGGACGAGAAAGATTCATAGAAGTAAAAGCTTCATGCTCTTTAACTGAAATTTCTGATTCGTCTGCAAAATATTCCTTCTTACGCTATAACATTAAATATGTATATATTTTTTAGGATTCTATCCTTACAAAAGTAAACAAAAAAAAAAAAAACCTACTTGAATTTCAGCTTCATCTTCAACCTCATCATCATTACTATCTTCGTCAATATCTTCAGATTCATCTTCTTCACTTTCGCTTTCGCTTTCGCTTTCGCTTTCGCTTTCACTTTCACTTTCAACATCTTCTTCTTTTTCTTCTTCATTCACTTCTTCTTCTTCTTCTTCACTTTCTTCACTTTCTACATTTTTAGCGCCTCCACCAAAGCCATCCAATGCCAACTCATCATCATCGCTTGCACCCACATAATCATCCTCATTTTCTTTATTTTCATCTTCTTCTTTCTCTTTATCTAAACTTTCGGTTGTCTTCTTAGCCTTGGCTTTCTTTTCTTTTACTTCTTTTCTTTTCTTTGCAATAATATCATCAATTGAGGTTCTTGGAATATCTCCCTATTTATTCATATATTATTTTTTTTTCAATGTAATCATTTTTTTTTGTTATACCTGTTGCTTTTTCAACATATCACGAGCAGCGGTAAAGTCCCAAGCATTTTGATTCATTTTTCCACCACCATCTAAAGAGAATGTAAAATTGTTATCGAAATCATCCGCTTCCTCATTATTTCCTTTTGCATTCTTTTGACTGTCATTCATGGCTTTTTTCTTTTGTTCTTTCTTGGTCTGCTTTTTTGATTTTTTTAAAGTCTTTTTCTCGACAGGCTCTTGTTCTGGTTCAGAAATATCTTCCATAATTTCTTCGGTAACAATGTTATCATCGTCATCGATGGTCATTACAAAATCATCAGTCATTTTCATTATTGGTATCTAATAATGATCTAAATAAATTTTTTTTTAAGCTTTTAGGGAAATGGCCTGAAATGATAGCCTAAAAAAGCTTCTAGTAGTATAGCAGGATAAAAAAAAAAAAAAAAAAAAAGATGGTCACAATAAAAGTCACACTAACATTAAAAGTCATCCATATTGCCCCACAATGATTCATGCAATAACACTACAGCTTTTTTTTGTTAACACCCCAATCTGATGAGGAATAAAGAGTTATTAAATTTCAGCTGTTCATTAGTTGTAGTTGTAGTTGTTTTTTTTTTATATGAAGACAACTCTATATTATGAGATCATATTTTTTTTTCCTTATTTTAAATTTGGTTCCGTTGTCCACGTGAGCGTTATTGTGTTAACCCTCTTTTACATTAAATCATCATCATTCGGTTTTTTTTTTCTTTTTTTCTTCTTTTCTTTTCTTCTCTAAAATAATTATGTCTAATTATAATTACATCATTAAAGTAAGCTTTATGACTGTATAAGCTCTATTTTATATTAACATTTTTTTTTCATTATGGTCATAGTATATTATTGTTGGAGATTCTGGTTAGTTGTTTGAATTTAGTTATTTTAACCTATTTGCTGATCATTAATATTACTTTTTTTTTTTTTTTTTTTTTTTTTTTTTTTTTTTTTTTTAGGTGTTGGAAAGGTACTTTTAACTAATAAATCCATACTATTACTCTTTATTCGTAGTTTATGTATTTTTTTTTTTCGACTAGTCTTGTTTATTACTTCAATTTACTGATAAACAATTTTATCCAGGCCGTGAATTGACGATTGGGTAAGGAACAAATTCATTCTCTCAATTAAGATATATATATATATATGTGTGTGTGTGTTTAAATATCAAGACTTATTTAGAGTCGAATTTGGTACTCGTTTCATTAAGGTAGCTGATGGAAAGCAGATCAAGTTACAAATATGGGATACTGTAAATAAGACATAGAATAGATCTATTCATGTACATTTAACTCTGATTTATTAGGCTGGCCAAGAAAGCTTTCGAAGTATTACACAAAGTTATTATCGAGGAGCAGCAGGTGCATTACTAGGTATAATTGACATAGAACACAGCCATTGTTTTTTAAACTAATTCATTTTACTACTACTTTTTCAAGTTTATGATATATCTAGACGAGAAACATTTGAACATGTTTCGACGTGGTTAACAGGTTTGTAATAAAATAAATGACAGTATATGTATATTTCTATATATATTTTCATACTCATCATCTGGCTATAATAGATATTAGAAACCATGCTAATCCTCATACAACTATTGTTTTAGTTGGAAATAAATGTGATTTAAATGAACGTCATCGACAAGTCACTCGTGAAGAAGGAGAGAAATTTGCTAAAGAAAATGATATTCCCCTTTTTATTGAAACTTCAGCCAAGTCAGCAGAAAATGTTGAAAAAGTATTTGCCGAAGCTGCAGAAAATATCTATGCAAAGATTAAGTCGGGTGTATTTTCACCAAATGAAGTAAAGTAGTAGTTTTATACATATTTGTATATATTCATTTATTAATCCATTATTTATAATTTTTTTTTTTTTAGACATCAGGTATAAGATTAGGTCATTCACAAAGTGCACTTGCTGATGAAGTAATAGGAGACGGAAGAGGATGTTGTTAAGAATTATTGTCTTTTTAATCTTGCTAATGTTTCCAACAGAATCATCCTTATACCTTCACTTGCATTTACTTGCTTAGCTTTGTTTATTAGATTCTGAATGGGAATAGTTGTTCCTGTTATCTAATTTTTTTTTTATACATATTAGATTATAGTCTATTAATCTTTTTTTTTTCTTTAAATATTAAACCCATACTTTTACATTTTCTATTCTATTTCCAGTATCATTCAACTCAATATGTAATACGGCTTCTATTGGTTTTGCATAAGTAATTCGAATTTTTGTACTTGATTCAAAATCAATTCGTTCAACTCCATACATTTGGTTACACATATTTACATAATCTATGTATCTATTTGACATCTTTAGTATCAAATACCACTTGACACAAAAAGAAAAGACTTTTTCTTTCTTTCTATACCTAAAATAATCTTCTTCGATTTGTTTATTCTTTTGTTGATTCATACTAAGCACTTTATTGGAAGTTTTTGTTAATTCCTCTGCTTTTTCATTTAATTGATTAACTTCTTCTTCTAGATCCTCTACAGTCCATTGTTGTTCTTCTATATTATCTTGCTTTTCAACAATGGCTCTATTTAACTTGGTTATTTCCTCTGTCTGTCCTTTTAATATAATCTTGGCTTCTTCAATCGTATATTTACTTTGTCTTGATATAAGTGAATCTATTCTTTTTATCTCTTCTTCCATGGCTGTAATCTGATCAAGCATGTTTGTTGCTTCATCAATAACATGAGTCGAATCTTTTCTAGCTAAAAGGAAAAAAAAAATAAATAAAATAAAGTAAGTTTACTATGTTTGTTGTGCAAACAAGAACTAGCTTATTTACCAGCCTCTAAAGATTGAGAGAGGAATTTGATTTGATTTTTGAGATCTTCTATTTGGAATGTATAACTATTGAGCTCTTCTTTTAATGCTTCAGCTTTTTGTTCAGATTCATTTAAATTCATTACAGGAAAAGGTGAGGGTTCCAGTAATCGTTCAAGAAACATTTGTTGTGTAAAAACCTCATTATAATGCTTTTGAAGACTTTGAAAATGATCCTACAATGTGTTATATAAATGAGTTATATATATATATATATACATCGACAAGTAAATGTGAAAATAAAAGTATGGTACTTGTAAATCTTTTAATTCTTCTTCAAATGCCTTTGGGTGAAGAGATGTATCATCTTGTGTTCCTGTCAAGAGACGAGCCTTATGTTTATATTCTTCTTGGCCTTGGAATAGATGAGTTTGCGTTTTATTTAATTGCTCTATTTCTCTACATTGGAAATAATATGAATACACTTTTTTTTTTTTAATCGGTATTGTTTATTCTATTACAATGGTAGTTTAATTAAACTGTCTGGCTTCACTGGTATTTGCATTGAATAACAAAATATATAAATATTTTTATTTATACTGAAAGAAAAGAAAAAAAACAAAATAAAATAAAATAAAAATAAATAACTTTATAAATTAAATGTGTCATTAATCAATTCAATGTTTAAATAAAATGTCCATAATCAATATAAAAAACACGCAAATTTTCATTGTTTGTTTATTATTTTTATATAGAATTTAAAGAAAGAGAAAAATTAGTAGGGAAAGCTTAGACGACGGTACCAGAAGCAGAGGCAATACGAGGCCACAAATCAGCACATTCTTTAGCAACAGGACCAGTAATGGCAGAACCTTTATGCAATTAAAAAAATAAATAAATAAATTAATAATACATTCATTTTTTTTCTTTTCTTTTTCTCTTTTTTTTTACCCTTCATTTCACCCTTGGGGTTAACAATGACACCAGCGTTATCCTCAAAGTAAAGGAAAACACCATCTCTACGGCGCCAGGCCTTACGTTGACGAACAACAACAGCAGCCATGACCTTCTTTCTCAATTCGGGCTTACCCTTCTTAACAGTGGCAACAACCATGTCACCACAACCAGCAGCGGGGAGTCTGTTCAAGTGACCCTTGATGTTACGGACGGCAATGACATACAAGTTCTTAGCACCAGAGTTATCAGCACAGTTCATGACAGCACCGACAGGGAGACCGAGGGTCATACGGAACTTAGTACCGGAAACGCTAACTATATATATAAAAAAAAGAGGGGAGGGGGGGAAGGAAAATATTTAGCATCATCATTAAACTACACTCTGATTTGAAGCATTCGAGATGATGACGATGATGATGATAATGTCATGTACAGAATGAACCCATAAAAAAAAATGTAGCTTGAATAACCCTTTTTCTTTCATGGCTCTTTATGTTCTATTTAATCGTTATATTCATATCCTCCTTTTCGTTTCTTTCTCTTTTTTTT
The DNA here is from genome assembly GCF_025118155.1 of Cokeromyces recurvatus. Classification (NCBI taxonomy): domain Eukaryota; kingdom Fungi; phylum Mucoromycota; class Mucoromycetes; order Mucorales; family Mucoraceae; genus Cokeromyces; species Cokeromyces recurvatus. Next base: position 835,343 of record NW_026251391.1, read on the forward strand.
TTTTTTCTTTTACTTGTAAAAAAAAAGTAATTTGGTCTTGAAATAATAAACTGTCCTTTCTATTATTTACTATCATATCCATCCATCCATCTAATCTTTTTTCTTTCTTTATCCAGTTCAAAAAAAAAATAAAATACTTTCTTTCATCATCTCGAATCCTTTTTATCTATACTTTACCCTTAGGCATTATGCAGAAATATAGAGAGAGAGGAAGATCTATCTCGTTTGATATTTTACTCCTCTTTTCTTTTGATTCATCTACACATACAATTTTCACCTCGCTCCCCACCCCCCAAATTTTAGCTTTTTTTTTTCGGGCTTTTTTTTTGTGAATCCGGAGCGTTCGGACTTTTATTTATTTTATTCATAATCAGTGCAAGCCGGACAAACTGTATTATATACATAAATATATGTGTTTTTTTCATGTAGATTGTATATCAATATAGCTATATCTTAAATGCTTAGTCTTTTCTGACAGGAAACACATAATGTTGATTTACGTATATTGAAGCCCTTTTCATATATATTCATAGGAAAAAAGGGTTGACGGATTGGAAGCCTTTCATTTATTTATTAATTAAATAAAAAAAAGGTTAGGTATATAAATAATAAACTCTATTTTTTTTTTTTTTTTTTTTTTTTTTTTACCATATTTTGCTTCTAGATGATACTGTTGTTGTTGTTGTCAAATGTGTCTTTTCATTATCATTATCATCATTGTTATTATTATTAGGCTTAACTACTTTTCTATTATCATAACCACCTTTTTTAAGGGCAACAGCAATAGAGAAAGAAGAGGAAGAAGGAGAAGGAGAAGAAGAAGAAGAGGAGGAGGAAGAGAGATGGTCTTTATAGTTATAGGCGGATATGAGTCTTGCTGTTAATAGACCAATGACTTGAAAACTTCCTCTCTTATGAGCTAAACTTTCTTTAATAGCTAATAATTCATCACGGCTATATTTAATAGAGGTTGTAGAAGAAGAAGAAGCATGATGATGATTATTAAATCGAGCATAGATATCCATGTCAGGGATAGCCCATGAGGGTTGAGGTCTATCGGAATTTGCTATATAAAAAGGATCCTCATCATCAAATAAAATAAGATCTTCATGATTTTTAAAAATGAGTTCATTTTCAGGAACATCTTTTTCTTGATCCTGTATTAATACTTGACTATCTTTCAATGAATGATCCCCTTCAATGATATCAAAAGAAGGAGGAGGAGGAGGAGAGATAGTTGGTTTATTTCCTATAGTCATGTCATCCCATAAATAGATTGAATTCTCTTCTTTCCTAACCTCTTCCTCTTCCTCTTCTTTTTCCTTTTCTACTTTATCATCATGAAATACATTCCATAAAGTGATTGTCTCTGGCTCTGGTTGTTGATGAACTTCTTCCCTTTCTGGAGGAGTCGTGATGAGAGAGAATGAGATATTATCTCGTTTATTATGATAAGGCTCTGTCTGTGATGAGATTGAGGTTTGGATCATGTGAGAAGGGGAGGAAGAGGATTCCTTACGACTGTAGATACTGTCCGCAGTTGTCCCATTAAAGGCAGTCATAAGCTGAGATAAGACATGATGGCCTTGTTGTAAAGTGGCTGACGGCTGTGGGTGGCAAGAAGTACTTGTGTTTTTGCTATCATTCATAAGAATAGGTGAACCAGGTTCTGAATTCAGAGAGAAACGAATAGTAGCTGGCTCTTCTACTCTACTTGATGTTGATTCTATTATATGTATGTATGTATATATAAAAAGTTCAATAATAAATAGTTATTCATAAGATGCAATAAAATATTGAATAACCTCTTTCTGCAAACCCAATCCACTGTGATGGGGCTCCCTTTAAGTTTGTTTTTAGATTACTAGGTCCTAGATCTTCCATCTTTATAGATAGATAGAGAGAGATATATATATGTATATTATATATAAAAAGAAGAGAATGATAAAGATAAAAAGGTAACTGATAAAGTAAACAAAATCTACTTTATATATCGGATGACGTTATTTATTTAATTGCATATTTTGATTTAACTGGCTGACAAAAAAAAAAAAAGGAAAGTTTACTTTGACATGTTTATCTATCACACAATTGTTTGTGTTATACATGCAGCAGCTAGAAAACAACAACAACAACAACAACAACAACAACAACTCTATACTTTATTTTGGAAAAAGGAGCAATAATTATCTTAGTCTATACATGAATGGAGTTTTTTTTTTTTTTTAGTTTAAAATATGAGCTCTAGCATTATCATTTATTTATTTATTTATTTTTTTTTTTAAAAAAAGGTACATGAAACCAAACTGTATAGATCTGTGTGTGTGTGTGTGTGTGTGTGTGTGTGTGTGTGTTTTCTTTTAAAAAAAAAACCTCCATTATTGTATCACAGTAGCAGCAAAAAAATATTCATTTTTAAATTTATCAAGATATAAGAAGAAACACATGTAATATACAATAGCTACAAAGTAAGTAATTCTTAACAAAAAAAAAAAAAAGTTGTAATAAATAATAATAATAAAAAAATAGGTATATATTAGACGTAGTAGAAAAAAAAAATACTTTAAAAACCAGCCATCGAGATTCGATTGAAATGCACAACTTGATTAATCATCATAGCGTCTACTCCATAACATTCTTGAATATGTCGATACGCTATATCTTTATTTACTTCTCCTGATGTGACAAGAATTAAACCACTTTCTTTTACTGTCTTAATTAATGCAGGAACTTGAACTAAAGTTTGTGCACCACAAATGAGACCTAATAGATTATTTTGTTTTGCAAACTTGACTGCTTCCTTTAAGGAAGAACATCGAATATCTATATTCTCCTCTTCCGTGTATAATGTAGTATGATTACGTTTAACTCCTCGGTGCATACTGAACCCGCAATATGTACTAAAGAAAACGGCATCTACATGTATTTAAATAAATATATATGTATATTCAAAAGATATCTGGGTTTATATACTTACAATTAGGTTGCTTCCAATTCACTACCATACAAATAGCTGGATTATAAGACGAAAAGAATAAACTTCGACTCGCTGTATCAGGAGATAATGAGCGTACATGATCATAAATACATTGAAGAATTGTATCTACAAATGTATTTCGACATGTTATATTGGTAAATGAATATAATCTTTGATCACTAGGTAAAGGGTATTTTAATTCAAGATGTAAGCCCATATTCAGAGGGAGTTTCTATATAGATGTATATATATACAAAAATGTTATAAATCATTATATATATATATGTGTGTGTGTGTGCGTGTATACATACTTTTAAAACTTGCTCTAATGACAAGAATGACTTGTAGTCATTTAGTTTTTGTATAATAAAACTATTTCCAGTAATAGGACAGGTATCATTTAAATTGCTTTGTGAATGAGGCCTTTTATCATTTAAGATAGCTTCACCCATTCGCAAAAATTGGTGTAATGTTAAATCAGATACAGCCAAATCTAAGCCTTGATAGGATATCATCCAGTTCGCAAATACAACAGGTACAAGGTCCTTTGTTAATTGAATAACGACACGTACATAATCTCCTGATAAGGATGATGCAGTAATAAAGGATGGAACTGTAGATGAAAGCGAGAATGAAGTGTTGGAAGAACCATTGACAGAACTAGTAGTTGAGGGAGTGATGGTTGAATAAAAAGTAGTTGTGTGTAGGATAGGGTCTTCATTCATTTGAGAAGAAGGAAGAGGCAAAACGGTATTGGTTGATTTCCAATAAGTTTCAATACGACCCCCAATTTCTAATTGCACACCGCGAAATGGACTGATAACAGAATAATCATAAGAGAGTTCACCTATCACTTTTAAATGACCATCTAATAAAGGTAGAGTACAATGACCCTCGGCTATCTTGAAATCGACAAGAATAAAAGTTTGAGGTAAGGCTACAGCGCGTCCCAAGACCTTTGAGCCAAATGTAGCTAAAATGTCAAACTCTAACAGAAAATCATTTAATTTATCTACTTGAAAGTTAAATACATCACGGTCATTTACTAAAGGTAAGATGACACTATGAGGGATCATGCCAGTATCAGGCTTGGATGAGATGATTAAACGCATAGAGGAAATTTGGGCATTATCATATAAACGGATAGGAGGTTGATGAAGACTGATTTGAACTTGGTACTTGCGATCAAGATAATTATGACCATAAATTCTAAATGGGATAATAGGGGGCGGAAGAGATAATGAAGGGATAGCATCTAATTCATTTTCTAAATCGGGTCCATTAAGGTCGTTACTACTGCTCTTCTGACTCACAAAGGGACTCTGAGATGCGGATGATGATGATAGAGGGGGCCTGGTTTCATTCATCAATTCGACTTCACAACCCGCATCTAACAAGAGTTGTACACAATCCATATGACCCTCCCAGGCAGCATAATAAAGAGCTGTTTTCCCCTTTTCATCCTTTGCATTGACCTTACAACCTGCATTGATCAAGATCCGCACACAACCCACATGACCATCATTAGCAGCCCAAAAGAGAGGAGTCCAAGAGTTATATTTATCAGGTTTATCAATATCTTCTTTCTTTTGAGCCAAGACACGACATAATTCTACATGACCTTGACGAGCAGCAAGATGAAGAGGATAAAGAGATTCCGAATTAGGTAAATTTTTAGCGCCTTGGTTATATAAGATAAGGGCAATATCAGTATGACCAAAATGACAAGCAAGCGATAAAGGGATATGATCGCCATCATGACGTGGTTCAATATTAGCATTTGCCTGAATCAAGATTTCAACACAAGGGGTATGACCATTCATGATTGCATAGATAAGAGGGGTAAAACCATCATGATCTCGATGTTCAATATCGATTGTTTGACAGGTTAAAAGAAAAGAAAGACAATGACTAAAACCATTCATAGTAGCATAATGAAGTGCAGTTCTACCATAAGCATCCGTAGAGTCTACTTTAGTTCCATGATGAGTACAAATTTCTAATAAATCCAATCTTCCGTTCATAGCAGCTACATGTAAACAGGAACGTTCCATAATATCATCCACATATTGAAAATCAACAAGATGAGTATCAATTAAGATGTCAATGATTTCTTTAGGAGCCTCAGAACAAGCATGCCAAAAGACGCGAGTTAATCTACCATGATCTTCATAGGAAGGATGTTGACGTATTCTGTCTAAAATTTCTCGAACAAGTGAAGTTTGAGTACTTGAAACAGCCTTAACTAATTCAAATTCAATATCATCAATTTCATCCGCATTATTGTTATTATTAAAGTGAGATAAAGATAAAGTATCATGATTGTTAGTTGAAGAAATAGGACTTATAGGTATACCCTCTTGAATATTAGCGAGTTCAATACGATTAGCAGAGGCCATATCGGATAATTCACATAAGATTTGAGTATTAAAACAAGGTTGAATATCAATTTGACGTGATAAATAAAGTTCTTTTGTAGATGATTTAGATCGTTTATCCCATTTTTTTAATATCTTTCGAAAGCCCTCATTATTCAATTGAACATATTTCTAATATTATCATTTAAATATATTCTATTCTATTCTATTTTCCTAACTATTACCTGAATCTTTGTTAATTCTTGTTCAAATTGAATAAAGGCTTCCTGTATTGCTTTATATAAAGTTGAAGCATGTTTCAATCGACGTGTATCTGATTGGAGGACCTTTTTTTTATCAATTAGAGTCCTTAGTCTAACTTTTAATTCATTTTCTTTTTGAAGATAAAATGAGTTAATCTAAAAAAGAAAAAGAAAATTAGACTTTATATATATTGATATATAGATATATGTGTATATATATGTGTATACATGTGTATACATGTGTATATATGTGTATATATGTGTATATATGTGTATATATGTGTATATATGTGTATATATGTGTGTATATGTGTATATGTATATATATGTGTATATGTATATATATATATATTATATACATATTTAAAGTCTTATTTGAAAGGAGTGTGGTACCTTTTCAAGTTCACGTTCTAGTTTAAAGAAAAAAGCAGCCTTTTGAGATTGTAATAACTTTGCTCGATCTTCCTCAACCCCAATAGGTGGTAAACCTAGTTCTCTCAAACTATCCGCAGGAGTTTTTAATAACGAACTGATAAACTTTTTAAGGCCCTTATAATCTAAATAATAAGGACTCCATTCTGTGAATTGTTGACTTTGTATTTGCTTGCCAAACTGAAATTTTGAAATGAATGAGTTAAAATGAGTAATGAGAAAAAAAAAAATAAGAATGAATCCTCATGATTTATACCTTCATTAAGATGACCTATTAATGATTTAGCAAAGTACTTGTAAAAAAGAAAAGAGAGAAAAAAAGATGTATTCTATTATCGTTTGAAGTAAAAAGAAGAAAAATAAAAATAATAAAAATAGTTATAAAAAAAAAGAAAAAGGGAGATCTTTCTTAGGTGATACAATTTAGATTTGTTATGTAATTTATTCTTTAATAAAATTGACAAAAAAAGAAGTGTTAGAAGTTCCATCTTTTATTAAACAATAAATGACATCTTTTAAAGAAGTAATAAAAAAGCCATCTTTAATATATTAATTTTAATCTTTTCATCTTTGTGAGGGAATCATTTAATAGAAGCAGCTAAACTTTTTTTATTATTATTATTACTAGGTCTTTTTATTCATCTTTTATACAAGACAAGATAATGAGGCAACAGTTGAACCTAGTCCATGTTTCTAGAGCAAATATGACAGGGGGAGAAGAAGTGAATAGATAAGTCGATATAATAATAATTCTTCTTAGAGACATGCGCTCTTTTAATGAGAGGATATATAGTAATAAAGCTTCACTATTTAGATTCAATGCCCTTTCGTATAATAATTAAGAATAGATGATAATCACATGTAATTATGCAAATTTATACATTTAACAACAAGTGTGATCATATGCATGTCTTTTCTATTATGGCTTTTATCTTTATTTAGGGAAATAAGGAGAGAGAGAGAGGTTTTTGTCTTTTTATTAAATTTAATTATAAATAAAGGGGAAACTTTTATGTAATTTGAAGAATGGAAAAGAAGAATAATCATCCTGTTCAGCGCTATAAACTAGCCAATAAAGTACCCTTTTATTTATTTTTATGATTGTGGAGAAGATATTCTTCTTCCTTCTCCACACAAAAAGCTGAATTTCAAATGTTTTTATTTTGTATTTGTATTTATTTTTTTTATTTATTATTTTCTTCTAACCTTTCAAATATACCCTCTAACAATAGAGACCCTTGTTTCAAATTGGCATGTTCTCAGCAATCAAAAAAAACATTTATCCAGCCATTGCGTTATTAACTATACCTGTTGGCTATTACATTGGAACAGAATTAAGAGAACGAAATGATGCTAAAAAAGTGTTGAAGGAACAAGTTTATGATGAAGATGAAATGAAGAAATTAAGACAACAACTTGAAGCATTAAAAGAAGAACGTAACCTGGTTCTTTCAAAGATGCAACCAAAAATAAAAGAAGAAGAATGAATTAAATTAAAAAAAAGAAAAAGATATACAGTGTTTCTTTCATTCATACTATTTATTTATTTGTTTTTAATTCACACTTTCCATATTCATCTAATTTCCTCTACTTCTTCTTCCGCCCCCTTTTATTTCCTAATATGTGCAACGTGTATAAAACTCCTTATTATTGTTACATGTATGCATGCATCTATCTACCCTTTTTTTTTCTCCTTTTTCGTTGTTTCTCTCTCTCTCTCTCTCTCTTTCTTTTTTTTTTTCTTTTTTCTTTGAAAGAATGTTAAAAAATCAAGGATATATGACTACTACTACTACTACTAATAAACAGCAATGTCATTCAAATTCTACTACTGTTTATGATAAAGTAAACCAAGATTTATTTCAACAAAACCCTATAGAAAAAAATAAAAAAATACCATCTATTACTACTATTTTCTTGTTACAATTACAAGCCCATGTTATCAAAAGACTTGTAGAATTATCAAAGAAAAAAAGAGAAAGAAGGATACAACATTGGATCTTGTTGATTCTTTTAGTTTTATTAGATAATATAGCACGTATCTTGAATATAGAAAATGAAATGAATAAAATAAGAATAATTGAAGAAGAAGAAGAGGATCATCATGCTTATGAAAGAGATAAAAAGAAAGGAAGCACGTCTACGAAGAAAAGATTTAATTTACCTCAACAACAAAAACTACGTAGAATTACAGGTCAACGTGAAATGAGTATGCATACCTGTTCTTCAAAGGAAACAAATTTAATGAAAGGAACTTTATCATTTACAACAAAGGTAAACTATAAATAAACACGATGATTATAAATCATTCAGCTTAAAATATGAATCATAATAGAATCAACATCAAAAACCAATCATATCAAAGCCATATGAACGTTGTTGTTCTGCTTGTACAATAACGAATCCATCCTAGTAGGGAAGCACACACGCACAAAATAAGGAGGTGGAGATAAAGTTGATTTTTTTTTTTTTTTTTTTTTTTTTTTTTTTTTTTTTTGTTACAATAATAATTCATTGTGATCAATTTCTTTTTCACTTTTTATTTCTTCTTCTTTTTTTTTTCTTTTACTTGCTTTATAATAATGGATAATGATAACAAACTAATTCATCATGGTTGGAAATCTTTTAAAGAAAATCGTACAAATTCAGACTTGTATTCAGAAAATACAGTGATTATGTTTGTACCTACTTTAATTGGTACAAGAGGAAATGGTTCTCAAATCCGTAAATTCTTTTTACATCCACAATTCTCTGATAAAATATGTATAATTCAAGAAACAGTGTATAATACATTGATATCCAATCATAAATTAATAGAAGAAGTTGTTTGGAAAGTTCATTTCAAAGGTTCTGAATGTAAATGGTTATTACCCAACCTTCAAGAGAATCATTCTATGGTAAAGAAGAAGAAGAAAAAGAAGAAAAGGATATTAACTTTTTTTATTGTTATTATTAGATAAATACAACGATTCAATTCCCTCTAGTAAGTCTTCTATCCCTTTTATTATTATTCATATTTAGATTTATATAAAAATAGACGCTTTCTGCTTCTTTTGATACAAAAAGTCATAAGATTGAATCCATTCGTTATTTCTGGGATCAAGCTTGTATTTTAAAACAATTAAATATGATGTCTTCTTCTTTAGTAGTAGGTGAACAACAAATTGAAACTCTTTGTTCACCTCATAGAGTACAATTAACAGGTTTAACTAATCAAGATGAAGTCATGATGAAACCTTCTTCTTCTCGTAATATCTTTACTTATCAACCTCCTCCTCAACGTCCTATGGTCAGTCCTTCTAATAAACTAAATTCAACTTTTAAATTTACTCATGATGATGGTACTAGTCAACAATCAACACATAAAGAAGCGATCTCTTCTTCTTTACCTGCTGCTGGTAAACCTACGCCTCGTATACATCGTAATGTCATTATTTAATAAACCTATTTTTATTTATTTCTATTCATCTACTTCTTTCGCTGTTAATAATAATAATTCAACTGCACGATTTAAATCAGATTTAGATTTTATCAATGCATCTTTAATATTCTCTCTTGAATAATTAGGGAACATGCCCAAGATTGTATTTATATCTTCTTCTTTAATCCTTTCTTCTCTTGGTCTCCTTTTACTATTTGTATTCAAAACAGGTAAAATATATCTCCATGTCAATCTTCTTATCCATTTAGGAAATCGCCATTGCTTTAATGTATTTATTCTATCATACAAAACACCTACAGTAAGACCACATATACAAGGGATCATAGATGATGTTGAATTTGTCAATAATAGCTACACTCCCCCCATAAACACAATGTAAATAAATAATGTGATTAGACACTAATAATAATCATCATACTACCTGTGTTGCTGCAAAATATGTATATGTTTTATCTGACATGGTTGTACCCAACATTTTCACTTGATAACTAGGAGGAATCATTTTATGAAATTGATACAAAATAGAAAATAGAATTGCATAACTGTATATTATAAAGGGTGAATAAAAGACGTTGAAGGGAAATAAAAAAAGAAACTTACGGTCCTGAAGCAATTGATCTAAATCCAATTCTAGAACCTACTGTGACAGATACACCTGCTTGTAATAAAGTAGATAGAACAAAGGATATAAATATAAAGGCCTAAAATATATATAAAGTTACATTATGATTTTTATCCATTATATATAAAAAAAAAAAAAAAAAAAAAACTCATTTACTGCATATTTTGCACTTCCATATCTTCTTTCAATAATTCTTAGCTTATAGATTAACCATGTTCCAATGACAGTTGTACCAACACTATTAAATGTCCAAGGTGAACTAAATATTCTCCACAACTATTCATGTAAAGATTCCCATTAATAATAATAATAATAAAGAATAGGAAAGGATAGAAATAATAATAATACTTACTTGGCCAGTTACTGTTAATTGAGAAACTTGAAGAGACATTCCAGATCCTGCTTTAATTATATAAGCTAATGCAGAACAACCACCTACAAGAGGCACCAAAAATTTGGTTACAGGTGCATTAAGGAAACCTAATATTCAAATAAGTAATTTAAATAATAAAGACTTGGATATGCATCAACATATTATTACCTGAAGGTCCTTCTACATTCATGTTGTAATGATGATGATTTATGTTTCAGTGCTTTTTTTTTTTTTAACTGGTGAATTGTAAGTAAAAAAAAAAAAAAAAAAAAAAAAAAAAAAAAAAAAAAAAAAAAAAAAAGAAAAAGAAAAAACAGTGAGAAAATAAAATTGTATTCATAAAATTTAAACTCATCACCTTTTTTTTTTTATGCTTATTTTGTCAAGAGAAAATATAAAGAGTGTAGAGTTTTCCCACTTTCCAAATAACATGTTGTAAATCAAAGATAAAAAGTAATAGTCCATATTTGCGGTACAATGTGTTCTATCCAAGGAAACATTTTTTTTTTACAGGTGAAAAAAGCCTTTATTTATTTATTTTATAGCATATACTTTAGAGAACTACATGCGGTATCAGTTGCTATATATCTTTTTGTTTATCATTGAGTTGCATCTACTGTTATTGCCCATAAGAATTTCTTACTGTACAAATAAACATAGATGGATTCATAAATTCGAAAAGAATATCAGAGAGTTGATTCCATGAATAATAGATAATTTTTAAAGCGATAGTTAACAGAACCTTCCTACTATTACTTTAATTAACTATACAAGTTAATTGCCTCTCAGAGATATGCAAGAAGCTTGAAATAGTATATTAGTTTGGATGCTACTAGTGTAGAAACTTTTTGAAAAGTTTTCTACTTTTAAATCATTTTCAAATTGTTACAATAATAGACACAGTCTGTCTGTCTGTCTGTCTGTCTGTCTGTCTATCTTCTCTTCCTCCTCTTTCAGGCTTTAGTTTTAGAATTTAACATTAAAGAAAAGGCACTCTAATATTTGTATATATTATGTCTAATAAATATTCTCAAATCAATATTCCTTTATTTGTCTAAAATTAGATAGAATGTCTCGCCGCCCGCACGTTATTTAAAATTTAAAAGTCAGATATTGTCATGTCAAATTAAACGTTGCAGGGACTGTATAACCAAGAATAGCATAAGATTAAAATTTAATCCAATCATATTATAACAATTGTATTGTTGTTTGATATATTGTCAAATTAATCTAGCATGCACATAGATAATGTTGTTTAACCCTAATAAAAAGGGTATTCCATGTTTCAAAGCAACAATTCTATTCTGCTGTAGTGTACGCACTTGATTTTATATATGCTAAATAACAAGGAGTAAAACGAATCTGTAATAAGAGTGAGAAATCTCCTTCCCCCCCCTAAATAATATTTCCAAAAGTGTATATTATAATAATATATAAAAAAAAGAGTCCAATTCTTTTCTCTTTCTCTCTCACTTGTTATTTTTTTTTTTCTTTTTTCAATGACTTATAAAAATAGACCCATTATAAGAATTCTATTAGTATCATTTATTCTAATAACAAGCATATATACATTCATACAAATCTTCTATTTCAATCATACAACAAATACTTTAAAACAATCATCATCAAGATTTGAAGATGACTACTTTTATTACAGCAACTCAGTATGGCAGCATACAAACCCTACACATTTAAATTATCCTCATAATAGATTTAAAGCTGCTTTTTATACATTTGTTAAAAGTGATCGTACTTCACTTACAAAATTACGTTCAACTATTCGTAATTTAGAAGATCAGTTTAATAAGAAGTATCATTATCCTTACATCATTTTTTCTAATGAAGATTTGAATGAAGAATTTCGAGAATTAACAAGTTCGATAGTGGCTGATTCTTCAACTACAATACGTTTTGAGAAAGTGAATGACGATTTATATGGTTATGGACCTAATACGGATTTAAAGAAAGCAGAAAAAGCACGTAATACTTTAAGTGATATTATGTTTGGTGATAATGAAGATTATCGATTTCAATCAAGATTTATGGCTGGTACCATTTATAGGTAAATGAAAAAAAAAAAAAAAAGTAACAGAAATGAATACATGCATGTATAGTTTTTTTATTGACTTTTATGAAAAAAAAAAAAAAAAAAAAGACATCCCCTCATGCAAGAATTAGATTATGGTTGGCGATTTGAGGCTGGAACTGAATATATTTGCCCTATTAATGAAGATCCATTTCAATTTATGTTTGAAAACAATAAAACAACTTCATTTTCGATGGCTTTATATGAATATCGAGAAACAGTTCCTACTTTATATCAAACAGTTCTTGATTACGCAAAGGATCATATTCATTGGATCCAACCTTTTGGTGACTCGAATAATCTTTGGCATTTTATTTTGAATGAAAACAATAAATTCAATTATTGTCACTTTTGGAATAATTTTCAGGTACACATTCGTCATTTATTATTGTTATTATTATTATATGTGTATTTAAATGTTGTTGTGTATTAGATTGCAAACCTTCATTTTTATAAAAGTGAAAAGTATCAATCATTTTTCAATTATTTAGATGAAGCAAATGGCATTTTTTATGAAAGATGGGGCGACCCAATCATTCAATCTTTAGGAGCTGTTTTATTCTTAAAAAAACAAGATGTTCATTTTTGGGAAAATATAGGATATCGTGTGTCTGATTTCTTTACTCATTGTCCTTTAGAAAGATCGCTTTATTCGAAATGTACTTGTGTTCCTGAACACAGTTTTGATTATAACGGTTATAGTTGTTTAAGGTTTTATTAATAAAAAAAAAAAGGAACTATATACTGATTACGTTCTATTGTTCTTTTTATCTAATTCAATTAATTGTTTCCCATATTCTCTTTCTTTACTATTTAATTCTTGAATCTTATCCTTATTTTTAATACATGACGTTTCAAATTGCCAATCTTCACCTTGAGCAAAATGAGTAAACTTCAAGTATCTATTTTCCCATTTATTTTTATTTCTAAAGACGCCTCCATTCCACCACCAGGGTTGATTTTCTGTGTCCAAGTGAAGCAGATTACCACACACTGTACCTTCTGCACCAGCATCACCTAAACCACCAATGACAGCACCCACCGATTTGACAAATGCATAAGGTGACTGAATCATTTCAAATCCAATCCAAAATGTCTATTATTATCCATCAAATAAATTATTACTTGATACAACACAATACAATTTTTTTTTACCTCTTTATCTCCATGAACATGCTGATAGGAGACATGGTCCCTTTCATTTTTATCATTCATTTTACAAGTAGCTAATAATCCAAATAAAGCCTTTCGTTTGTTTATCACGACAATTCCAGATTCTTGTTCATGAGCAGAGGTTGTCTTCCACCATCTCGATTGCTCCACAAAGGAACTATAAGTAGGTAAGAAAGATCGAAGCCAGATACGACCTTGTTGAAAGTCATTAAATAAAGTACGATCAAAGAAGAATAAAGCCCCCGTAGCCTCATAACCTTTGTCTTCAAAGAATGTTTCTGGCTTTTTAAACATAAAGACATCAGCATCCATGATCAAGACTTCTTCAAAACTACTAGCTAAGATGGCATAAGGTTTAATTTCCCATCCATTAAATTGAGTATATTTATTATTAATTCGCTTTGAGATATTGATGGTGGTTACATTAGGGAAGGATTCAAAGAAGGCTCTATTTTCTTTAGATAGATCTGATTCATCAATATAAAATAGTTCAATAGGCATATCTGACTTGAGAATATTTCGAATAGCTGGAATTGAAACACGAGCGTGTCGAAGATGGTCATCGCTTACACACATGACAATACCTCGACTATTTCTATTAGACGGTTTATTCATCTCAAACACATTCTTCCAATAAGGTCGGATCCAGGGGAAAAGGATTTGTTCTAATCGATTATATAATTGCCATGTTTCCTTATATCTTTCACTAACAACATCTATTCCGTCTTCAGCAATTAAAGGATCCAAGTATTCAAAGAGTGCTTTAAAGGTACGTTCCTGAGTTGTAAGTGTTTTAAAATTTGGTATAATTTCTGGAATCGTTAATAAGTCTGACTTTATATTCTGTCCAATAGGTGACTTTAAGAATTGAAGTGTGTCCTCTGTAAATTATAATCATGGTTATCACATTTTTCCTTTTTTTTTATCCAAATTTAAATGTATTACCTGTCCAAGGCTCTAAAGTAGATGGTACAGCAATATAATACTTGTCAAGTAATTCTTGATTTACAGTGTCATCAAGTGTCAATTCTAGAAAATAAAAAAATAAAAAAAAAATTTTTTTTCTTTAAAAAAACAAAACAAAAATACGAATAAAATTTATACTATTCTTATTTTACTTGGCTCTAAAACAGATCGATTATCTAAAATCCTTTGCAATCTTTCTCTTTTTAACTCCATTAATAATTTCTCTTCTTGCTCTTTTTCTTTCTGAAGTGCTATTCTTGCTTCTTCTAGTTCTCGTTCTTTTTGAATTGCATTTTGTTGTTGAATATCTAATAAATAATGAAATAAAAAGAAAAAGCAAAATATAGCAAGAACAATGAATAATAACCGAATAATCCGAACACGATTTGTTTGCATTTATCTACTATATAAAATATGTATATATATATAAAAGAGAGAGAGTGTGTGTGTGAGTGAAAGAGAAAGAGAAAGAGAAAGAGAGAAAAAAGTACCGAAAAGGAAATTTATAATCAGCATTTAATAATAAGCTTATTTTTTGTAGTGGCAATAGTGTGTCACTTGTAATGTTATTTCTTGATTTATGTTATCAAGCACTCAAAACAAAACAATAAACAACATATAGAATACTTTCATATTATATCCATTTTTCAATACTTGAATGATAATATCACATACACGCATAATAGAAGAAAGAGTATGAGGAATACGATAGACTCTAAAATAATCATTTCTTTTTTATTGCCACGTTATTTACTGTTTTTCTTTGAAATAAGTGATTGAAATGAAACAATTTATATAATACACGTTTTAGATACGATGCAAGAAAAAAAAATAAAATAAAATAATTACTACTTAAAGTACTAAGGACTGCTTTGTAATAAAAATCAATTTTATCCTACTGTCAATTTAAAACAAGTAGCACTTGGCTGACATGCCTATCAAGAAAGAAATATTATCTTTACCAACTATTATCAATCTTAAATCTTTGTTTCGAGTAAAAAAAGTAACAGCAGATAAAAATTCTTTTGTTTTTTATTTTCTTTCTTTTTTTTTGTTTTTTTAGTTTCTTTCTTTCTTTCTTTATTTATTTATTTAAAATGACTAACGTTAACCGAACAAATACAATTAGAATCAATAGAAAGATGATAATGCATCTTCTCTTCCTTTATGGGAATCTTCTTGCTTGTGATATTCACAATTTTTACAATTTTGACGGGATATGAAACCTTCCGAAAATAAATCATATGTGGTGTTTTACTGTCTTTTGATTCCACACCTTTGAAGCCATAACAAATCAACAATTACATCTTATTGGAAATAGTCATCTATCGCTATTCCATAGAACAAAAGCTATTTAATAGGGAGGAAGTTTTTTTTTTTCTTTTATTAACAAAACAAAAATAGGTTCAGTCATATTATTATTATTATCATTATCAGTGCTAATTAAATTTAGTAAGTTTATCATATGCCTTCTCGCATGATAAAAGTCCTTTATTAAGTTCAATAAGTCTATCATATGTCTTCTGCCATAAATGGAGCCAATTTAATAGAATAATCATGGTTCTTATCTTGTTACAGAATAAACCTTTGTATCTCGTCGTTATTTAAAAATAACTCGCCCTCTTTATTATTATATGCATATAATCTTTTACTTGTTGTTTAGATCACTGTAAGCTTGAGACAATGGTGAACTGTTTTATCAGTTTGTATATAAGTATGTATGTATATATATATATATATATATATATATATATATATATATATTTGTATGTTGACTAAACTATCTACGTTATCTTAGAGTAATTGTCGTTTTATATAGTAAACAGTATTCTCATCTCTCTTCTTTTCTTTCCAATATGTTACTTTCAAGCATATTGATTATATAATTTATTTAATATAAATAAAGTTCAATTTCTTCATCATTCATATCTTGTTCATCTACTTCTTTTCTGTCTAAATTAGCTTGTGCAAAACAATAGACATCTCCATAGTCCTCGCGGAATTGAAGAGAATTAGCCATACTTCGAATATATCCTGGTGTCCAATTCAGGATATCTTGGTCTTTAAACCCATAACTCTTTAATTTATATAGTGCAAATTTTGTAGGGTCCTTCTTGCTGTCGGGTCGTGTCCGGTTTTCAATATGTTCTTGAACTAGCCTGAGATCATTTTCTATTTGCTCATGTAACTCCTTACTTTTCCTAAATACGCCAATCGTATACTGTTCGGGTCTTAACGTCATCATCGGTGGCTCCTCCTTATCCTGTTGGCCAAAGGTCTCTAGGATGTCACTTAAATAATAATGTACATACTTTCTTGAAGCTCCCTTTATCCATCCAATATTCTTTGCACATGCAAATAAAAAATCAACATATTCAGCGTATCGTGACAGGAATGAAGCCAATCCTGAAAAACACAAGGGAAGAAAGTCGGCCAGGCGCAGATGGTGTGTACATGATATCCTTCCACGTTTACGACCCGCTATCCCTAGCTCAACAAAGAGACATAAGCCAGAAAGGATGGCGGTTACGGTGATCGTCGGTCGCGCCTTTTGTGCTAGGTTTAGACCATATAATTCGCCTAGCTCTATCAATGCCTTTGTCTTTTCTGCAAGTTGTTCGATTGTAAAGAACGGCTTCTTCTGCTTCTCCTTCTTTCCTACACGACTCACCCTATTCAATTGATTTATAATCGCTGTATAGACACGATCTATGAAATAATCAACTTGTTCTGATGTCCTTTTCCAAATATGAACTTGAGAAGGCTGTCGTTTTGTAATCGTAAAATACGCCTTTCTAACTTGAATTATATCAAGTGGTAACGTAAAGTTTTCTATAAAATCGTTCAAATCCCATTCAGGTTTCCATTTACGACTTACTAAAAACGCAACGCAGATGGCTACCTCTGGTACATATCTATTACTAAATTCAGAAACATTTTCCTTTATAATCTGTTTCCCACTTGTAATAAGATCTTGTGGGAATTCAAAATAAGCTGCGGTTACTCTAAATTGATTTACAAATTCTGTTTCTCTTTTATTCGTCTATATATATATATATAGATATATATATAAAGAATATAAGCATGTGAGAGAGATGTAATATTTATCATGATACGATTACCTTTTCAGCAGCTTCAGCAATGGACAATGGAATAACATCATCTGGACATGTAGATTCTGTACTAAGAATGTTTTGCTCATGAACTAGACCACATTGAGAACAACAAACGGAACTATCAATGTCATTAATGATTTGTTTATCACTGCCACAATTTGGACATTGCATGATTTTATTTCAAGAATCGTATAGTTGTCTCAATTGTGTATTACATAAAATTAATTTTGCTGCCAAATAATAAAATAAAGGAGGACAATAAAATTTCTCCTACTTTTTTTAAAAAAAAAGAAAAAAAAAAAAAAGAAAAAACTACTTTTTAGAACAACCAATCAAATTGTGAATAATGAGGCGTAACGAATTTGGAAATAAGCTTCATTTAGTTTATATTCAACACAGAAATACTTTAGGCGATAAAGATCAGTATAAAAAAAAAATAAGGCTTAATATATTATATGTATTCAAACTTCTTTACTTTCTTTATAATAAATGTATATTTTAAAGATTGCTATGAAAATAGAGACGTAGGTCAAAAAAGGATACTCCTCATGTATTTACATTGGTTCTATCACCCTTCTCACTTGACTGCAGATTTAGAAAAGTACGATCACAAATATCCCTTCTATACTGTTACTTGGCCCTAAAGATGACATTTGCTAATCTCAATAGAACTAATGGTCATATTGTACATACCCGGTAACAGATAAAGTATTGTATGATGATTCATATATCTGTTTATAGATCCAGCTTTGGATTTGGTCAAAAACAAAACCAAAAAAAAAAAAAATGTGTGTATATGCTTTTTATGATATACAACTATAAACATATATAAGGGAAGGTTTAATAAAACACATAGATTGTTATTACTTTCTTTAGTATTTAATAATTAAGCTTGTTGTGTGTGCGTTTTATATACATGTTTATACCGAGGAATAGACTTCCCGGAATAGAATCCTCGGTATCTTTTATATTTGAAAAAACTGTACCTGTATAACCAACATCATTTATGCTGATCATAATAAAAACTTAGTTTGTAACCTTAAAGTTTCATGCATTATGATTCAACTATTGAATCATTTTGGTAACAAACGTAGTAGCATACAAATGACATGTATAGAGGAAGTAGGCATCTATTTTTTTTTTCTCTCTTTTTACTATGATGAATAGAAGAACGATATAACTTCCTTTAAAGAAATTTAATTAGTTTTATTGCATGATAATTATTACATCCCTAAACTGTTCTTTCTTAACAAAATGAGAGAAATATTATAAAAGTTTTAATCCATAATTGTCGTGAAACTCATTTAATATGAGGTTCATTATATCATTACCATAATTAGTCAATGAAAATGTATCCAGACGGAGCGTACCTTACCAAAAAAAAAAAAACTCTAGAATATGCATTCAAGTCACATGATTTAACCAATCAGATAGTATTAAAAAATTTCATTCTTTTTTTTTTTTTTTTTTTTCTTCAATTTAAACACATAGAAGAGTTTTCTCCATCAATTAAATTACCAAGAAAAAAAAAACACTCACATTCAAAATGGCGAAAGCAGAATTTATGTCACCTAAAGATATTGCTAACCGTATGAAGGTAATAATAATAATAAAACTTTAATAATTAGTTGTATTGTGTAGAAAGAGATTTAACTTGTATCTATTTCTTTATTATATAGGCAAAAGGTCTTCAAAAGTTAAAATTTTATTGTCAAGCTTGTCAACGTCAAATGCGGGATGAAAATGGCTTTAAATGTCATATTATGTCTGAATCACATCAACGTCAAATGCTATTAGTGGCAGATAATCCAGGAAAATACGTTTACAATTATTCTCAAGAATTTAAAAAAGAATTCTTAAACTTATTATCTCGTCGACATGGTACAAAGCGAGTGTTAGCGAATAGAGTATATCAAGAATACATTGCAGATAAGAATCATATTCACATGAATGCTACAAGATGGACCACATTAACTGGATTCTGTCATCAAATGGGCAAGGAAGGTATTCTTCGTGTAGATGAAACAGAACGAGGTCTGCATATTGCTTGGGTGGATAATAGCCCTAAAGCACTTGCTAAACAGGTAAATAGACATTCCATATCATATGAAATAAATCCATTCATAATTAAAATATAAGGCTAAAGGTAAATTCTCTAATAGGCTGCTATTCAAAAGATGGAGAGAGCTAGAAAAGACGACGAAGAAAGAGATTTACAATTGTTAAAAGAGCAGATTGAGAAGGCATCTAAAGTAGCAGAAGAAAAGGGCATGAATACAACTGAGCCAGCACCAACTGAGTTAAAACGAGAAGGAGAGCAACCTATTAAACTCAACTTATCATTAAAGCCAACTGCAGTAACTACAGAAGCGCCTATTTCTACAGGTTCTAAAATGATGTTAGGTGGCATGAAGAAAAGAACTGGATTATCAGCTCTAGCCAAGAGATCTTCTACTTCTTCTTCAAATAATAATAACAATCACACGAGTATGAAAGTAGGTGGTATGATGACAATGACAAAACGTAAAGCATCACCTAGTAAAGATGAAGAGACAGATAATAAAAAAATGAAATCATAAATGGCTAGATATTTTTACATTTTATTTCTATTTCTATTTACAATGAGTTGAAACAATAATAATGAACTTGTTTAATAAGAGAAAACCTTAAACGTGTGGCCGATGTAAATGACTGTTTCTTTGTTATACAATGCAATTATTTTTCATCTGCAGATATAATCATATTAGCCTAAAACGCCTATTTTTCATTTTCATTCAATAACCTTTCTTTCACTCTTTCTTTCTCTCTCTTCTTTATATATACGTATGGTAAATCCATTTCGAAAAAGTTTTAATTTTAGTCATACTACTAGCAATGACGACACTTGTAAGAGAAGCAAAAGACATTCTTTAAGAGTGATTACTAGTAAAATGGATGATATAGTAGTAGATACGATGATGACTAAGGATTATACATCAGCACAGTCTCCTCTTCTTATAGCCAACAGCTATAGTTCACCAGCATCCAGAATGCGTCAACGATTATCCTCATTTTTCCGTATATCATCTTCTCCTACAGCTTCAATAATCACAAAGGAAGCCCATGAAAACATGAGACATGATGTGATGATAAAGAAACCATACTCTTTATCTCTCGAGTCTGATCACCAACAACAATATGATTTAGTTATGACTTCAACACCTTTGTTAGTAGATGATAGCCATTCAATAATAACAACGAGTAGCGACATAACAGATCCTGCGCCGCCAGCTTCCCCTATGACTATGACTACTGAAGTACGATTTCAAGAAGAATGTCAACGTCTGAGTCTACCTTCCTGTTGTACATCTTTTTTAGCATATCAAGTACAACACATCCTGGGATCAACTTTAGATGAAGTGGATGAGGAAATTGATAAAGATTGGGAATGCAGTCGAAATAAATTAAAACTATCTTTAACTTTATTAAATAACACACACATGAGCAAATTCATATATAAATAAATAAATAAATAAATAGTGTAGAAAAAGTTCACTTTTTTTTTTTTTTTTTTTTTTTTTTTCCTGAACCTAGATATTTATGTAACGGTTACACAATCACTTATGTCATGTTATTGGTACACCTTTTTTTTTTCTATGTACGTGCAGCGTATTGAAAAAAAAAAAACAGTTATGCTATTGTATACATGAATTCGCTTTATTACGTATTTCATATGTGTAGTGTTTTATAATAGATCCCATATTGAATAGAGGATATATATATATATAAGTAAAACTAATAGAGTGGAATCATGGAAAAAATAAAAATAAAAAACAAAGTATTATTTTAGATCTATATCTAGAAAGACAAAAAAAAAAGTTTATACATAGATTAATATAGAATGAATAACTCTTTGCGACTATATACACAGCTTGTAGGTACATTTATAAAGATGCTTGCACATTCTTCTTTATAAGATTTAAAGCAGAACCTGCACGAATCCATTGAATTTGGTCTTTGCTCAAAGTATGAACGACATCAATAGAGAACTTGGTTCCATTTGGTTTAGTAACTATTAACTTGACAGGAGAACCAGGGGACAAGTGTTTTAAACCTTCTGTCTCAATCACATCCCCTCCATTGATCCTTTCATAATCACTCTCGTTCTTGAACGTTAAGGGTATAACACCTTGCTTCTTCAAGTTGGTCTCATGGATACGGGCAAATGAACGTGAAATGATGAGGGGACTACCTAAATAACGAACCTGTAAGGCAGCATGTTCTCGTGCTGATCCCTCACCATAGTTATGGTCAGCTATCACTGTCCATTCCATCCCTTGTCGCTTATACGATTTTGCTACCTCTGGGATCGTGCCCTCTCGATCCTCTCTCACGTCCCTCACCAGATTGACTTTGCCGTTATCCGCATTCTGTGCTCCAATTAAGGTATTTTCAGCAATGTTCTGAAGGTGTCCCTTATACTTAAGCCAAGGTCCAGCAGCAGAGATATGATCGGTCGTACACTTCCCCTTGACTTTAACAAGGACTTGAATATTCTTAAATTCCTCCCCATCCCATGGACTGAAGGCCTCTAAGGCTTGAAGACGTGAGGAATGAGGGTCGATCTTGATCTTCACAGATGGGTCAGGGGTAGGCGTAGGTGAAGGCGGTGTATAGCTGGCGCGTCCTGCATCAAATCCTTGAGAGGGAAGATGATCTCCAGAAGGAGGTTGAAAACGGAATTCTTTGCCATCTTTATCTTTTAAAGTATCTGTCATCGGATTAAATGATAATTTCCCACTAAATGCCATAGCTGTAACAATCTATTATAAGAAGGATATAGAATGGAAAAAAAAAAAGAGAGAGAGAGAGAAAGAGAGAGTCAGCCAATATACATACATATTATAAACATATATGCATTTTAAATTACCTCAGGAGAAGCTAAAAAGTTCATGGTTTTAGCATTTCCATCATTACGACTACGGAAATTACGATTAAAAGAAGTTAGAATAGCATTTTCTTCTCCTTTCTTTTCAGTACGTTTCCACTATGTATATACATGAAATAAAGAGTTAAATTCTATATGCTCTATTTCTTTCTTTCTTTCTTTCTTTCTTTCTTTCTTTCTCACACACACACACACACACACTCTATATATATATATATATATATCTGTATATCTGTATATCTATATATACCTGTCCAATACAGGGACCACACGCATTAGCTAACACTTGACCTCCAGCAGCTTCAAATATTTTCTGTTGACCATCACGCTCAATCGTTGCACGAATTTGTTCAGAACCTGGAGTGACTAAGAAGTTGGATTTGATTTGAATACCAGCATCAATGGCCTGCTTAGCGATGGAAGCAGCACGAGACATATCTTGATAAGAGGAATTAGTGCAACTACCAATCAGGGAAGCCGATACTTCATCCTTCCAACCATTTTTAGCGACGACCTCTTTAAACTTGCTTAAGGGTGTACTTAAATCAGGGGTAAAAGGGCCATTGATATGAGGTTCAATCTCTGACAGATTAATTTCAATGACTTTATCGTAATAGGCATCCGGATCGGGACATAAAAGGGAACGAACATGAGCATCTTCTGTTGCTTCACTGACAGCGTGTCGACCGGTGGCATTTAGATAAGAACGCATGCTCTCAGTATAAGGGAAGACCGAGGTGGTAGCGCCTACCTCAGCACCCATGTTACACATGGTAGCCATACCTGTGCAGGATAACGTCTTGACGCCTTCACCAAAGTATTCAATGATATGTCCTGTACCGCCCCTTACTGTCAATAGACCTGCCAACTTGAGAATGACATCTTTAGGACTTGCCCATGGATTTAATTGACCTGTCAACTTGACACCAATGATATGAGGTGCCTTTAATTCCCAAGGGATATTAGCCATTGCATCGACAGCATCTGCTCCACCTACACCTATAGCAATCATACCCAAACCACCTAAGGAAAAAAAAATAAATAAATAAGGAATTCTTTCTTTTTAAATATATATATATATATATATTACCTGCATTTGGAGTATGACTGTCTGTACCAAGCATCAATCCACCAGGTGCAGCATAATTTTCCAAGACAATTTGATGAATAATACCACTACCAGGTTTCCAAAAAGCAATACCATATTTTTTTGCAGCACTCTCCAAGAAATCATATATTTCTTTATTGGATGAAATAGATTCCTGAACGTCTTTATCAGCGCCTTCATTAGCAGCAATCAAATGATCGCAGTGAATACTTGTAGGTACAGCTGTTGTAGGCATACCAGAAAGCATAAATTGAAGAAGTGCCATTTGAGCAGAAGCATCTTGCATAGCGACACGATCTATATAAAACCACATAAATGTTATAAATAAATAAATATATATATATACATACATATATACCTGGTGTTAGCTTTAAATAAGTTTCACCACGAACGGGAATGGTTTCTTCTGGATTCGTTAAATGAGAATATATATATTTTTCAGCCAAAGTCAATGGACGATTATCTAAAATACGCTTAACAAGTTGAAGATTCTTGGTTAATTTAGCATAAGGAGGTGTAATAGATGTACAGTCCTTTTCAATAATTGGGTTATGTGTTGTTGCTAAAGATCGTTGACTCGTCAAACGATAAAAAGCTCTTTGAGTAGCCTAATTTCCACCAAAAAAAAAAATCAAATTAACATGAACTTGTATCATATAATATGATTTCCCTATGCTTTCATCTATTACCTTACGAGTCTGTTGACTCAAATATGTAGTAAGCATTTATTTATATATTTATTTTAAAAAAGAAAAGAGTAGAGTAGAGTAGAGTAGGGAGGAAAAGGGGTATTTACAAAAAAAAAAAAAAAAGCAAGAAAGAAATGAATGAATCAGATATAACATCATTTATAAGGAAGTAGCAAGAAGAGAGGGAGGGAAGGTGAGGGGGGGAGAGAGAGAGAAGATGATCTTCCATCTATTACCTGATTGGGAAGTATGCGGAGATTTATCTTTTTTTTTTTTTTTTTTTTTTTTAAGAAAACAAATATTTTTAATTTTTATTTTTATAATTATTTGACTGTAGAAGCTGCTGCTGCTGCTGCTGTTGTTGTTGTTGTTGTTGTTGTGTGATTTAATGTAGATGAAGAAGGCACTGTCTTTGGCTTATTCATAATGTCATTTTTATTGGATGTAGTTGCCCCTTTCTGTCTTTTACGTTGTTTGGATTCAAATTCATGCCAATCACCATTGATATCCAATAAGCTTTATTTAATAAAATGAATTAATATTATGTAATCATAAAGAATACTATATATAATAACTTACTTTGCTGGCATAATAGGTTCTGGTAATTCATGTTTAAAATAATTAAACTCTAATGCTTCTGTTGCTGACGGTCTCTTTAATGGGTCCATAGATAAGAGTGCTTCAGATAATTCTAATGCACCAGGCGATAATAAACTATATACACATATGATAAATGATGATTACAATTAGCTTAGCTTAGCTTAGTTTAGTTTTGAACCTATAAACACACTTACGATTCAAAGGATTCTCTAAACTTTGAAGCATAATTTTCATTGGGACGTACTAATTCAAACCATGGCAAATCTTTTACAGTGGGCCAAGTCTCTACAGAAGGTGTTCCCATAATTTTATATATACTATCTAACTGACTCACTTCATCTGTTCCATTAAAAACTGCTTTCCCTGTAAAGAACTCCAACATGATACATCCTACACTCCAAATATCTACAGCTGGCCCATAAGCAGTTGCACCGAGCAATAATTCTGGTGGTCTGTACCAAAGTGTAATTACTCGATTGGTATAATCATGAGCTCTATTCTTTTCAAATATTCTTGCTAGTCCAAAATCTGCAATTTTTAATTCTCCCTTATTATTTATCAATAAATTAGATCCTATTGTAATACTACTCAGTTAGCTAATTCAAAACAGAGTGTGAGTGTTTAAAAAGAAAAAAAAGAAGGGAGAGGGGGGGGTTTACCTTTAATATCTCGGTGAAGTATACCCATATGATGTAGATAGGCTAAACCTTCTAACATTTGCTTAACTAATGACTTTGCATGAGCTGGTTCAAAATTGAAATTTGGATGACCTAATATACCCGACAAGTCGTGATCCATGTATTCTAATACCATATATACAGAGCCTTTAGCTACCATAATTTCTTGTAATTCTACAATACGTTCATGCTTTAATTTTTGTAAGAGTTTAATTTCTCGCATTGCTGTAATTGGAAACTAACAAAAAAAAATATAGTTAATAGATGCAATTGAATAAGCAAGTACCTTATTTATTTTAGTTTATTTTTTCCTCAAGTCCTTACTCCATCTCTTTCATTTTTCATTCGAATACGCTTTAAAGCCATTAATTTTCCTGTCTTCCCATTACGTGCCTTATAAACCTTACTATTTAAATCAAGAAAAAAATAAGTTTTACCTTTTTCATATATAACTTTATATCCTATATTACCCATAAGTTCCTTCTCCTACTTGTCCAATCTTTTCGAATAATAAAGAAGGATCATCTAAGGTTTGACATGGATATCCTACTTCTTTCAACGTCTTTTCTGGTATGTCTTCTGATAAGTGATTCTGTTGATGATTTTTTCCTGTAGATGATGAAGTAGTAGTAGTAGTAGTGGTGGTGGTGGTGGTCAAGGTCTTGGAAGTATCTGCAGTTGTCAAAGTAGAGGGAGGTGGTGGAGGTGGTGGAGAAGAAGAAGATGATGATGACGTCGCTGGTTGTGGATTATAAGTAGTTTGAATATTTTGTTGTTGGGGTATTGCTTGTTGTTGTTGTTGATAATAGGAAGGATCATAATAACCATAATAACTATTTGGGTCCTGGCTTTGGTAATAATGTTGAATATACTGTTGATATTGTTCATCTGTAAAGTTTGTACCATAAGCGTTATTATAATCTGTCACTGACCAACCATAATAGTGAGCCCATGCTATTGCTGCAGCAGTTGCCTGTTGTTGTGGATCCATTTGTGACTGATATGAATAATGTGGATGATAATAAGCTGCTGGTGCAGTAGGTAACGAGTCATTGGATATATCTGTCACGGCTAAAGTAGTTGATATCGCAGAAATTGTTTGTGATGGATTTGTTGCATTCAAAGGTTTATTTATCATTATATCCACTTTGGGTCCTGTTGGTATAACATCAGCATTAGTAACATCGACATTATTCGTTTTAACTTGTTCGCGTCGATGATAAGATGATCGGTTTGATTCCTTTCTACTACTGCTACTTTTTGAATCTCTATCTCGACTTGATCTTCTAGTTGAAGAGGAAGACCATCTGTCACGACTTCTATCACGATGTCGACTACTACTTTCTCTATTATATCGTCGATCATCTCCATAATTCCTTCGCTTGTCACGATGACTACTATGATGATGTCGATCACTGCTACTGTAATATTCATCACGACTTCGTTTTTCTGAAGTATTTTTCCTATCTGAAGATTTATCTCTTGATTTAGAATAATTACGATCGTCCATGTCGTTGTTCTTTCTTATTAGTAATTAGGTGTTTGCTTTTCCTTTTTCTTGTTCAAATAAAAAAAAATATATATATTTATATATAATACAAACTATTTATATAAAAATAAATAACAAAAAAAAAAAAATAAGGAAGAAAAAAAAAAAGAAGGGTAATTCTTCCTTTAAAATGAACAAAATAAAACGTTATTGTAGTATTCAAAGATTTATTGAGGTTTTAACAAAATTTTAAGGATGGAGTAGTGACGAAAAAAGAGTCACGTTAATGAGGTATTTTTTTTTCCCTCTTCGAACAACAACAATGGTAACCAAAAGCAACGACTTTTTTTTTATAAAGCTTATAGCTGAAAAAAAAAAAAAAAAAAAAAAAAAAAAAAAAAAAAAAAAAAAAAAAAAAAAAAAAAACTCAATAAACTTAATATTTGAAATAATATAAATACATGGTTACATTAATTTAGATAGAATGTATCGATATTGGTAGTCCACTGAAGAATTTTGAAACAAAATAAGCTATACATTTAATGCTTCACTTGACAATTAACCTAATGTAATAATCAACACTCTAGCTTGTCTTTAGTAAAATTGGATAGTAATTATTGTTCGTATCGGGAGAATTTTTTTTTTCTGAGAGAAAGAGAGGATAACTGAAAAAAGAGGAAAAAAAAAAGAGAGAGAACACTGCAAAGAGGTTAAAGTATTAAGATACGTTTAAAGTCGAATTACAGCCAACAATGATTGTTCTTTATCTCTCTTTTACTGAACAAGATATATTCATGTGAATCGTTCTTCTTATGTGTATATATAAAAAATGCAATAATAAGCGAATTAATGAATTAAAACTGGCAGCACTTTATCATCGAAATAATCACAGTGTTCAAAAACCTTGAATTGCCTATAAAAAGATTGCTGTTAAGAGTTGGGGAGGTTTTTTTTTTCTTATAAGAAATGATAGAATGATTTAACATGACAAGATACGACTTGTAAATTTAGTCATTTTCTTCGGAATATGAATGTTAGCATATAAAGAAAGATTTTATTATTTTGTGTATTTCATTTTCATTTTCTTTTTTTTTTTCTTTTTATTTATTCCAACAATTCATACTGAATTATAATAATGTCTGAAGCAGCGTTTCCTGCTTTAAAAACAAATAATACATTTGTTCTTGATGGAACAAACAGCATTGAAAATAAAAACTCTAAAGTGAAAAGGGATGGTTTTTATCATTCACCCATGTCATTACTTGCTCTTTTAGAAACATTTCAACAAAGTGATCATAAACATGTCTTTAAAAGTTTTATTTTGGATAATAAATTCGAAGAAAACAAGTCTGATATGATGAGTATTCAAGCCGATAATGAATTAATTGAATCAGTAGAGATAATGAATAATACGGAAGTAACTAGAACGACACGTATTATTTGTCAAACGTGTCATGTCTGGTTCACTATAAATCATACTAAACTGAATAGTGAAGAAAATAGATGCAGTGGTCTTGATTATCCCTGTCATCATTATCATGCACAAGGTTTTAATGTATATCAATGTTGTGGCTGTGACTATACAGTTGCATTTGAACTACAAGAACCCCTTTTACCTATAAAATTACTGGAACGATTAGAGGCAACACGACCTAAAGCAAGGTCTTATGCTGAACTTATGCAACAAAACAAAGATCAACCCGTCACACCTACTTTAGTCACTACCTATTCGACTCTCTTAGTTTACCTTCAAGACTTACTCAAGGGTATTAAGCGTAACATTAATAAAAATAATCCACATTTCTTGGCTCGCGTTGGGCTCGATGATGGCAGTCAGGCATTATTAGAAGAGATTGGATTTCAACTTGAAGATAATTACTTTCTTCCACCTGATGTAATTCAACCCTTACGTCTTGAACAGATTGAACAAGAAATTTTACTAGCATTAGATGTCTTACGTCAAGAGTTGGGCTCTACTACAGTTCCTTTCACAGCCAATGGAATGACGATTAAAGTAAAGACAGCGGATATGCAACATGTATTAGGCATTATATCCTCAATAGAGACACGATATAGAGTTGAAGATGATTATGTCAATAAAGCTTATACCTCATTCGGTCTCACTTCAGGGGCATCAGATAGATTAGTAGAATGGACCTATAAGAAACTAATGAATGAATCTATTGTAATTATAGATGAATATGAAGCCATTGATCATTTAGTTACTATTGCCAATTATACAAATTCAACTCTATTACAGACATTAATTGCATGTGAACGAAGTAAAGGAAAGATAGGTAGAAATGATATTGGAGATGCATATGCTTATTTTGGGGTTCTACCCGATACAGCGGATGATCGATTATTGATTGGATTATATCAAATAAAGATGACAGATGAGCCCTTAGAAAAGAATACACATCAAGATAAATTAAAGACAATTGCCATTGCAAGACATAGTTCAGAATTAATAGATTTTTTAAAAAAAGAAAAAGGAATTCCATTAACAGCCAATATAAAATCTGTTGAAGACATATTAGGTGGTAAAGTATAAAATGAACTTGGAGGAGAAAAGAGAGAAAAGAAGGAGAAAGAGAGAAAGAGAGAGAGAGAGTTGTTGTTATTTGACTTGATATATTGATAGTTTATTAGTACCTGCTCAAATGATAAATAGTCAGCAAACAGTGTAAGTTTTTTTTTTTTTCTTCCTCTTATATAAATAATAAATGCATACTAATAATAATACCTATTTTTATAAATGGAAATATATTTATTCTCATTATAATAGACCTGTTGGCTTGAATAATATCGGAAATACATGCTATTTTAATAGTTTATTACAGGTAAAGAAAAAAAAAAGATATGTACACGTACAAGTGTCATTTTTATTTAAATCCTGTTATAGTATTATAATACTTTTATACCTTTTCGTGAAACAATGATTCATAATGAATTATTTGTTGAAGATGAAAATAGTGAACCAAAAAAGATTGGTGGAATTAATGTAGATCAATCAGAGATTCGTCGTGCAAAGAAGTGTAAGTTAAACTTGTATATGTATATGTATATAAACTCATCTTTCTTCTTCTTCTTCTTGAATCATAAAGTTGTCAATTTACTTAAAGAACTCTTCTTAAATCTTCAACAAAGTCAAGAAAAAGCTATTTCACCTCAATATGATTTGGCTTACATGGCATTATTAAATAAAAAAGAGGATGATGAAGATGTAGATGTTCCAGACACAAATGAAAAGAATACAATGAGTTTACAAAAGACAGCTTTAGAAAGTGAATCTTCAAATACGATAAGACCTCATTCACCACCTCCCTCCTATGATGAATTAGATGATGAAAGACAAGGTAGTAGTAAAGGAGTAATAAAGGAGAGACCTAGTGTGGACACAATGATGTTTGGTAAACAACAAGATGTAACTGAATGTATGAGTAATGTCATGTATCTTGTTGAGGCAGCACTTAAACCTTTATCAAAGACAGAAGATGGCGAACAAATAGATGATATGATTCGTCGTTCATTTTATGGAAAGGCTAGACAAATCCTTTCTTATCGTGATAATATGACACAAAAGATAGTCAAGAAAGAAATGGAAGAGGATTTTTCACATGTTATTGTAGATGCATCAGAAGGTAAAGATCTTTATGATGGATTAGACGAATATTTTTTTGCAGATCAAGTAGAGAATTTCCAAGGAGGATGTGAAGTGACGCGTGAAGTTACTGCGAAATCATTTCCACCTATTCTTCAAATCCTAGTCCAGGTAAAATAAGAGATTCTAATTGAAATGAATAATAAAGGTATTCATATGTGTATATGTATATGTATATATATATCTATATATACATCTATATCTATATATACATCTCTTTCTATATCTATATCTACATAGAGAGTACAGTTTGATAGAGCTACAGCCAATATATATAAATCAAACGCGTATATTCAATTCTATAAGACTATCTATTTAGATCGATATGCTGATGAAAACTTTGAAGCTTTAAAAGAGAGAAGAGCTGAAGTAGCTCTTTGGAGAATGGAAATGGAAAAATATGAAAGACAAGTAGCAAAATACACAAAGTCAGAGGTAATAGATAGGGATTGTCTTTTCTTTTAATGATGTGTTAATAAACTCGAAATAGATTTGTAAAATGCCTATACCTGATTTATTAGAAGCATCATGTCAAGTATTGGAAGAATTTAAAACTGAATGTCCTACAGAAAAAGATAAGGAAAGACTTGAGCATGTTTTAGATTTTATAAAAAAGGAATCTAAAGAAAAAAGAGAAATCATTCAAGAAGGAACAAATAAGATACAAGAATTAAGATCTAAAATACACAGTCAATATGATGATTATAATCAAATAGCTTATCGTTTACATGCTGTCTTTATTCATCAAGGACAGGCAAATTATGGTCATTATTGGATCTATATCTTGGATCATAAAAATGATCAATGGTGGAAATATAACGATTCGTTAGTCACTAAAGTACAGGAAAGTGAAATATTCCATAATACAACTGGCTCTACTGCCAATCCTTATTTCTTGGTCTATGTAGATGAAAGTAAAATGAATGATTTTGTAGAAACAATCGTGACAAGAAAACCCACCAATCATATCATTGCGGATGCTGCATAAGAAGTTAAAAATAGAATTCACTCTAATGGAAATAAAATCATTGATTAATTCAAAAATAACCCTTCTTCTGTTTCTTTTTCTTGTTCTTTTTCTTTTTTTTTTTTTTCCCCATTTAATAATGAATCCTTCAGTTCCACCTACACTTCCTCCTGGATGGTATACATATATATACAATCACAAAGAACTCCCTTTTCATAGTTAAGGTTCTATTTCATTTTATTAGGATTGCACTCTGGGATGAGACTTCGCAACGTTATTATTATCTTGAACAATCAACAGGTACAACACAATGGGAAATCCCTACTGGAGCTTCAAAGGCATCTGAAGCAGGCGTAGGAAATAAGGGTGAAGCATACAGCTACAATAGTAGTGGATATCCTTTACAACAACAACAACAACAACAATATTCAAGTGAAAACAATTCATATATGGATTCTTCTCCAGCTTCTATAAATACCTCTTATCCAACTCAGAATAATACGGATCCTACAATACCCGGTGAAGAAGGAGGAGAAAGAGGAATTGGGAAAATATTTACTGGTAAAGAAAGAATACATTAAAAGTAAATTATATTCATTTATTATTCTTTTAAGGCTTCTCTGGAGGTGCCATCACTGGTAGTTTACTAGGGTAACATGATAGGCTGAACTTTTTTTTTTTTTTTCACTAATAAAACTAATTTTGTTAGTTATGCGGCAGGAAAATATTTTACAAATAAACATAGTCATCATCAAGGAGGAGTAAGTTTAAATAAAGGATTTATATAAACTGATCTAAACATACTCGATTGTATTATAGTATAATCAATACCCACCTCCACCTCCTCCTCCATTTAGTGGTGGCAGCTTTCAATATGGTCAACCTCATCAGCATGGTCATCATGGTCATCATGGTCAGCACAGTCAGCACAGTGGTCTTCCTGGTATACCCGGATTTCCAGGCTATAATCCACCTCCTCCTTCAAATTATGGTAACGAATTTGGTAAGTTATAGATTCATCTTTTTTTTTTAAAAAAAAAAGTCGTGTCTAACTTGTATTTTATATAGGCAAACCACCTCATAAGCATAGTTTTTGGTAGTTTATACAGCAACAACAACAAATCAAATTATTTGTTTTTTTTTTCTTATAGTTTATTATAATATATGTATTCACAACTATTATTTTATGCAAACCTAATATTCATTTGTTTACATCTGTTGTTTATTAAAGTTCATAATAAAAATGTGTGTTTTTTTTTAGAACATACAATGATAACAGGTTTTATATACCCTTCAAACACCCTAGGTATGCACTCTAATAATGCGAAGAAGAAAACAGTTATTGTACTGTTGTCATCATTTTAAGTAGCCCTTTTTTTTTTATTTCTTTTTTATTATTATTTAATTAATACAATAATGAAAGATACAAGCCTTCAAAAACTTCAACCTTTTTTATTATTGTCTAAATCAGTCAAAGGTGTTGCTAATATAAAATTGATTATGGATGCATTGAGTGCACCTGGTGTTTTTGTTTTTACAGAATTATATGAATCACCTAATTTAATTGAAGTAAAAGAAAAAGAAAAACAGAGATATTTTCTTTTTAATATAACATTTCCAAAAAAAAAAAAAAAATGATAGGCATCTACATTACCAGAAGTAATGCCTTATTATACTTTACTTGGTATTTTTCTTTATGGAACATATAAAGATTATCAAGGTAATATACTATGCAAGAGAGACAAAAAAAAAAATACATTGAGAATAATAATTTATTTAATACAGAAAATAGTTCAAACTTACCATCATTAAATACAAATCAACTAAAAAAACTAAAGCTTTTGACCATTGTCACTCTTTCAGAATCACAACAGGTTATACATGTATACATATTTTGTGTATGAATTCAAATTCTAATTTTTTTTTTTTATTAAACTGCTTAGACACTTTCATATGATTTATTACAATCATATCTTGATATACCCACAGTAAGAGAATTAGAAGATTTAATTATCGATGGCTTTTATCAAGATGTGTTAAGAGGAAAGTTGGATCAAAAGCAACGTCATTTACAAGTCATGTATAGTATAGGTCGTGATTTAAGACCTCAACAACTAGATGAAACCATGAACGCACTTGCTGCATGGTCAGCTAGCACCATTCGTTTATTAGGTGTCTTGGATGCAAAAATCGCAAGTCTACAAGATTCAATTCAAGTTAATGAACAAGATCGTGACGATTATACAGCAAAGTTGGAACAATTAAAACGGGATGTTCGTTCTAATGTTAACTTGAAGAAAGTAGATACTTTAGCCTTAGATGATTCAATGCTGAAAAAAAAGGGTTATATTAATTCGCCTGATTATAATGATGAAAGAATAAAGAAAAGGTAAACAAGAAATTAATGATAAAAAATAAACAGGAGAAACAAGTTTATTTATTGACTTGTTTATTTTTTTTTTCTTTACAGTAGAGCATCAAAAAGATTTATGGTTGGCAAATCTTGAAGGACAGGGAATATATTGTATCAAAGTTGTTTAACATAATTTGCTATTAAATAAATGAATAATGTTAGTTAATATTTAACGGAAAAAAAAAAAAAAAAAAGAAAAGTCTTTCATATATTTCATGCTATACCTGGAAACATGCCGATTTGATCACGGAGGCGTCCTTTCCACCAATCTTGCGATTGTTCAGTTTTCTCAATAATCTCAATGATATCCCCCATACGGAAAGAGAGGTCCCCATCTTGAGGTGCATTCAAGTCATAAAGTGCCTCCACATACTCTTTCTTGTTGTTCATACCAGCTGGTGTACGTTTACTAGGTGGAGGTGGAGGTGGTGGAGCACGCTTCTTTTTAACTAGACTTGATCTATCTTCCTTTTGTTGATCCAAAAAGGGAGATACAGAAGGATTAGGTGTACTTTGACGAAGACGCTGGTAAGTAGAACCAAGCTCTTCATTTGTGACAGGGGGTGTGACAGGTGCTGAAGGTGTACTGATAGTCGATATAGATCCAGAGGAGATGGTTTTCTTTAATTCATATCCAGGACTAGGTCTATTATTATCAGATAGGGTCTTTTTAAGGCTTTGTTGTTGATTGATTGTATATGTCCGAGGAAGGGTAGTAGAGCTGAGTTCTTGTCTTGGAGGACGAGCAGGTAATTGAGCCACTTTATGACTACTAGAGACATAGTTACTATTTCTCTGAGTTAAAAAGGAAGGACGAGGTGATAAAGGGGGAGGTTGTTTCGTTACAGGACTTGAAAGTGATCTATCTCTTCTTATAGTAGAATAAGAAGAAGATAGACGTCTGTCAATGGCATCAGATGCAATGGAAGAATTTGAACGACTTCTATTTATAGGTGGTAAATTATTTTGAACTGATAAATAATTATCATCCTCTTCTCTTTGATAAGAAGTTCGACGAGAACCAATTGAATCTATATTATTATTATTCCACCAACATTCATAAGTCATAATTACTTTATTTGATTAAGTAGTAGTAGATTTTTTTTTTTTTACCTCTTCTACTCTCCCAAGGTTTTAACCCCTTTTTAAATAAATCTATCATGTCCAGCTCCTCAGTTACATTCCTTTCTTCTATTCTTTGCATATATCCCTCTTCAATCGATAAATCCAAAGTAGGAAAGTTAGGACCATTATGTTGAATGACTTCATGAAGTCGACCATAAAGGCCACCCAGTATACGGCACTGAATATCATAAAAGACTTGTATGATAGGTTCAATAAAATCAAGTGTCATATCCAAGAAATAAGCAAGTTCTTCCTTTAGCATTGTATTGAAATAATCATATTCATGAGCTGCATTATCATACTGAGTCTGTAATTTAAACATGTGTTTTTCTTCACTAGGTGTAGGTTCACTGATAGAAGAATATTTCAAATATGAAATACGATGTCGATCAAAATCGATTAATTTATGCTGTCGTTTTACAATCGTTTTATCTATAGTCCTTGTAATCATTTGATATTGATCGAGAGGTTGAATGACGCTTGCATCCAAATCATCCTAATAAATATATAAAAAAAAAAAAAAAAAAGGGGAGAGGATATTTATATATATATTCAAAGATACAAAATGGTATTGTATTTTTACAAGTAAAGACATATTTTCTTGTCTACAGTAAGTCATTGCAGTCGCATAATCTTCGAGGGCTTGTTTCATTTTAGGAGACATGCTATTATAGTCAAAATCACTCTCTGACTGGAGTCCACATACTTCAGCTAAAAGGGTTGCATTTTGTGATTGACAGTTCAACATGCCTAACATGAAATAAATAAATAAAAAATAGATAAAAACACACATAGATATATAGAATTAGCAAGCATAGTGTAGCAACAACAAGAAAAAACCTAAATGAATTTACTTGCTAAATTATCTCGGTATGTCTTTACTTCTATACAAAGTTCATTGACAGAATGAACATATTCTTTATATTTTTTTTCGAGTACAAGATAATCTAAATCCTGAGTAACATCTACATTTTTTTTTTTAATAGTTGGGTCTTACAGCAATAATAACAAATTTATTATAATTATTATTATTACCGTCGCCACCGTTTCTAGTTTTTAATTGATGCGGAAGTCTTGATATTGTTTTTTTAACGCCTTTCCTTTGTACAAAAAAAAAATAGTTATTGTATATCCATCTACATTGCCTTCAAACTGCTTACCAACTCATATCGTATAAAACAAACAAATAATCGAAAAAGAAAACAAAAAAAAAAAGAGAAAAAAAGTAAGCACAAAAGTGAAAAAAAAGAAAAAAAAAAGGTCAATAAAAAATAAAATAGAATAAAGACAGAAAAGGAAGGTCTTGCTGGGGTTTTATTATTTTTAGAGAAGAGAAGAAAAAAAAAAAAGGAAAAAAAGACAGATAAAAAGCTTAAACGTTTATATATTATTTTAGCGCTAAATGCAATAAAAGTGGTAAACGCGTTTGTTTATTTTAAAGACAAATTATTATATTTTGATTATACTTAATTTAGTAATTTTAGAGAACAAGTATAATAACAAATCATGAATACAACAACAAAAGTTAAACTAAAAAATGGCTCTAATCAAGCCAATTCATTTAAACAAGTCTCGCGTATTATTCCAATAGTAGAGAATAGAGCAGTAGTTGCTGTACTAATAAATTATGAAATATTCCATTTTATATTCTAACTGTATTAGAAAAGAAAGAAAGAAAGAAAGAAAAAAGGAGGAGTTTTATATATTTGTTCTAATTAATTAATCAATCACAGCAGTTTAACTAATAAGAAACAAAAAGCGTTCATTTTTCTTCGTTGTAATTCATGATAGTGGCTTAAGTATCATGATTACACTACTCTTAAATCTTATTTTGTCCGTCCATTTGTAAAGTATGATTTGAAGCCTTTAGCTAATAAAATACAAGAAATCTTTATATTTTGCTTTTATATTAAAAGTGATATAAAACAAGTTTTAATGAAAACGAAATATGAAAATCAGATTTAATATTTAAAATCCTCGGTGTGTTTATTTTATTTTCGTCAGTTACCATCAGAAGTACCTGTAAAATTTTAATCATCATTTTTTTTTTCATATCATTTTCAATATTTGTGACTAAAACAAAGCAACTATTTCCTTTAATTTATTTTATTTTTTTCAACATTGAATCAATTGACTTTTTTTTTTATCTTTCATGTAATTTATCGACCTTTTTTTAAAAAAAAAAAAAGAATAAAATATACAAGAGAAATAAAAAAAAAGACAGGAAAGATACTTGAATGATAAAAAAAAAAAAAAAAAAAAAAAAAGGGCAAATAGATTGTATTGTCACAAAGTATTAAAACTTATGAAAAAAAAAAAAGAAAACTAAAAATTAGATTTTTTTTTAGATCTTTTTTCGGTCTAGAAGAGTCACATCAACAGATATCTGACTTTGAATAAATAGTTTCAAAAAAAAAAAAGCCACCCTAAAATTTAAATATAAAAAGGCTATCAAATTTGTAAAATTTTTAAAAGAGGGGGGGTATATTATTCCTCCCCCACATATAAATTTTTTTTTTTAATAATAATAAAACCCTAATTTTATTTTAAAAAATGTCTTCTACTTATCTTGATGCTTCTACTGCAAATGCTGTATTAAAAGAATATGGCCGTCGTGATGGTTTATCTATTGAAGCTTTAATGGATGAACAGTTAAGTGGTGGCTTAACATATAATGATTTCTTAATTTTACCTGGTTATATTGATTTTGCTGCTGAAAAGGCATCTTTGGAATCCAAGATCACAAAGAAAATTACCTTAAAGACACCTTTCTTGTCTTCCCCTATGGATACTGTCACAGAGGCTGAAATGGCCATTTCCATGGCAGTAAGTATTTTTTTTTATTTATTTATTCTTTGATTTGTGTGTGATCGAGTATGAGGAAAAAAAAAAAGGCTGGATTTTTTTTTTCTAAAAAAAAAACCCCCAAAATTTTAGCTTTTAGGTGGTATTGGTATTATTCATAATAATTGTTCTGCTGAGGAGCAGGCCAAGATGGTCCGTACCGTCAAGAAATATGAGAATGGTTTCATTGTGGATCCTGTTGTTTTATCTCCTGATCATACAGTTGCCGATGTGAAAGAAATTAAGGCCAAATCTGGTTTTTGTGGAGTTCCTATCACTGGTAAGTTATTATTGTTGTTGTGCATATGTTTATATGTGTATGTGTATGTGTGTGTGTGTGTGTGTGTGTGTTTCATAAAAAACACCTAAATGCAGAGTGTGGCTTGAGATAGTTACACTAATAATAATAATATTTGGTTTAGAAAATGGAAAGTTACATAGCAAGTTGGTTGGTATTGTAACTGCTCGTGATATTCAATTCCATAATCAAGATGATACACCTTTAAAGGAAATCATGACTACTGATCTTGTCGTGGGTCGTGAAGGAATTACATTGTCTGAAGCCAACCATATCTTGTGTGCTTCCAAGAAGGGTAAACTTCCTATCGTTAACTCTGAAGGCTCTCTTGTTGCTCTCTTGTCTCGTTCTGATCTTCTCAAGAATCAAAACTACCCTAATGCTTCTAAGGTGGCTCAATCTAAACAACTCCTTGTAGGTGCTGCTATCGGTACT
The DNA here is from genome assembly GCF_025118155.1 of Cokeromyces recurvatus. Taxonomy (NCBI): domain Eukaryota; kingdom Fungi; phylum Mucoromycota; class Mucoromycetes; order Mucorales; family Mucoraceae; genus Cokeromyces; species Cokeromyces recurvatus. The sequence goes on from NW_026251391.1 coordinate 874,386, forward strand.
CGTCCTGATGATAAAGATCGTCTTGCTCTTCTTGTTGAGGCCGGACTGGATGTTGTCGTTCTTGATTCCTCTCAAGGTAACTCTATTTATCAAATCGAAATGCTTCGCTGGATCAAGCAAACCTATCCCAATTTGGAAGTGATTGCTGGTAACGTCGTGACTCGTGAACAAGCAGCTAACTTGATTGAAGCCGGTGCAGATGGTCTTCGTATTGGTATGGGCTCTGGTTCTATCTGTATCACTCAAGAAGTCATGGCCTGTGGTCGTCCTCAGGCTACTGCTGTCTATCGTGTCTCTGAATTCGCTCGTCGCTTTGGTGTTCCCACCATTGCTGATGGTGGTATTGGTAATGTCGGACATATCATCAAGGCATTAGCTTTAGGTGCTAGCGCGGTGATGATGGGTGGTCTTTTGGCAGGCACGACTGAAACTCCTGGTGAATATTTTTATCATGAGGGACAACGTCTTAAACGTTATCGTGGTATGGGTTCATTGGATGCCATGAGTCAAAAATCAGGTGATAAGGATGGTGGTAATGCTGCTACAAAACGTTATTTCTCTGAGGGGGACGCTGTAAAGGTTGCTCAGGGTGTTGTTGGTAATGTTGTTGATAAGGGTTCTGTTCGTAAATATATTCAATACCTTGTTACTGGTGTTCAACACTCTCTTCAAGATATTGGTTATAATAGTGTTAATGGAATGAAAGATGCCGTGTATGAGGGTAAGGTACGCTTTGAAAAGAGAACTGCTGCTGCTCAAATGGAAGGTGGTGTTCATGGTCTTCATTCTTTTGAAAAGAAACTCTTCTCTGCTTAGAATATTTTCTATATCTATTTATCTATATCTATATCTATATATTGTTTGCATTTATTTACTTGTATCATTTTTTTTTTTTATTTTGTTTTAAAAGTGCATTAATAAAAAATAGGTTTTCCTTATTTATAAAAAGAAAAAGATAATAGCTGTTTATTAACATGATTTATTGCAATAATTTGATCAAACAATATCTAAACATAAATACCTTTTTTTTTGGTATATATCCTTAATTTACCTCTTTAGGTTCATCTCTAGTAATGCTAGCTGCCACTACTTCTAAATCATCTATTTTTGTCCAAAGATGACCAATAAAGAAAACAAAGAGAATAGCCAAAACAGCTGGTATGTCAACTGTAAAAATAACAGCGCAACCAATAACATTCCCATGAAGTCTATATTCCTTAGCAGGCAAAAATCCAAGTACAGTCATAGCAATAGTAGAAATTAGGCTGGCTAGTGTATAGAACAAAAAAAGAAATCTTCCAACTATTCTTAAAAGTTGCTTGAAATAAATTGCTAATAAAGATAGATGAACTGCTATAAACCCCCAACCTGATAAATAGATAAATATCACTCCATTTTTACTAATAGCATTTATTCCAGTTAATGAATTTAATAGTGTTACAGCAAACCCTGCAGATATCGTTATTGCAGACCAAAGAAAGCCGACATAGATCACGCGTTTACCAACAAAGGATAACCTTACAAGCCGTGTTTCTAATAGATTAGGATCGTCATTACAACTGGCTTCATAACAATATCCTTCAAGCTTCAAAAATGCAAGAAATATGGAAATATATGTAAATGATATACTAATACTATAAAAGACATAGAATACAGTTTGTCTCTTCCATAAAATACTATCATCTGCTGTTATAAATGTTATAGCTGCAGATATTATACCTCCTATTACAGCCACCATTGATGTATAGACAATAGTATTATTATACAGTTTGTTTTTAAAAATTCGAAATGACATAAAAATACCAGCTGTAGACCAAATTACAAGAGGTACTAACGCAATACAATAGTCATTAAAAAAACGAACAAACGAAGGAAACATAATGTGTGATATGAAAAAGAGAAAGAGCGGGGGGGGGAAATCAAACAGAATTTATATATACTAATTCAAGTTAATATGTATACTAACAATGAAAATTTCTTAAACATATTGAAGCACTGGGTTCATAGTTTGTTAGAAATGAATAGGATTAGTTACATTATATAAGATGCTTATTCAGTTAAAGGGATTATTTAACCTTATAGGCTCAACCTGATGAATATGCATATTATATTCATTGAAAAAAAAAAATAAAATAAAAAAAAAATAAAAAAAATAAAAAAGTTTTTATCTGTCATCAATAAAGACAAATTCATTTATTGCTTAGAAACAATATCACACATGAAGATTTTTGCGCTGTGTTTGTGTTAGCTTTTTATGATTCATAATGACTAGAGAATGCATTATATATGCATATACACATATATTAAATCCCAGTAACTAGAAATTAAATCATAGATTATTATATATTACTTCTTTTTTTATTAGATATAAATATATCATTGAAAAAAAAAAAAAATAACAATAACATTACACTCAATGGCTAAAGAATCTTTCAAGTTAACAGATTCCCTATTAGCCAAGTATTATTCAAAGGGGATGTTACCTCCAGAAATAGATAATGAGGGAAACATAGAATATAAGGTAATCTTTATGATCATTAAATTTATGCATCTTATAAACATTTACAATCCATAGCTTAAACTATTGAATCCTTCAATTGAACGTTTAGAGCACCTAATAACGCAAATGAAGTGGAGGTAATTGAGTCATCGATTCTTAGAGTTGTAGACTTGCATATTTAACGAATTGTTACGCATTTGATATATTATCAGACTCTCTGAAGGTAATGGTGAAGCAATTTATGAAATCGGCATAGATGATGATGGTACAATTAAAGGTAAATATATGAGCAAATGTGAATTAACGATAGAATGATTTTTTTATTAAACAAATAAGGAAAAATAAACTATAGGACTGACAGAAGAAGAGATGGAAATCTCAGTTAGAACCCTAAGTAAGATGGCAGCTGTTTTAGGGGCTGATATTTCAGTCAAACGTCAATATACATTAGATCTTATTTTCGGAATACAAAAAGAAGGATATTATGTGGTAGAGATACTCATCAAAAAGAGGCCTCATGATAATTTCAGCAATAATCATGAGGATGATCGACGATTTACAGATTTACGTATTGCCTTAGTAGGTGGATTAGGTGCGGGCAAATCAACATTATTGAGTTATATAACATATGGTATCAAAGATAATGGGCGTGGTAGTGCACGTCTCAATTTACTGCGGCATCGTCATGAACTCGAATCTGGCCGCAGCTCATCGATTTCTCATGAAATTATTGGTTATAATGCTGATGGCCAACTTATTAACTATGCCACTCAAACTCAGGCTCGAACTTGGGAAGAGATATGTGAATTAAGCAACAAAGTCATAACTTTTCTGGATACATGTGGGTTTCCTAAATATCTTCGTACAACAATTTCAGGCCTCACTGGTTATGCCCCTGATTATGCTTGTTTAGTTGTTGCAGCTAACGCAGGTAGATTAACAGAGATGACACATGAGCATCTATCCATTGCTGTTATGCTTGACCTTCCAGTTTTTGTAGTAATGACTATGGGTGATACTGCAACACATAGTCAAATAAGAGATACACTTTGTGACTTATTAAACTGGCTAAAAACTTCATGGATACATAAAGTACCGGTAGTTGTGCAGACAGAAGAAGATGCTATCACTTGTGCTTCCTACTTTTCTCGACATGGTGGTCCACCTGAACTACCTATTTTTTTAGTGTCGAATGTAACAGGTTCTAATATGAATTTGTTATTGAAATTCTTTAATTATCTTCCAAAACCAGAAAGATTAAATTATGATGAATTATTAGAAGAGCCTGTTGAATTTCAAATTGAAGATGTATATACTTTACCAGGTAATGGCTTCATTATTCTCTCTCTTTTTTTTTAAAATATATATATATATATACTCATACATTTTGAAGATGCTGGCATTGTTATTGGTGGTGTACTTTGTCAAGGTCGTATCAATATCAGAGATAATGGTGAATATTATTTAGGCCCTAACTCAAAAGGTAAATTTATCAAAGTAAAAGTTATATCTATTCATCGACATCGTGTATCTGCTCGATATGTTCATTGTGGACAAACAGCCACGCTTGCTCTTGGACATATTCAAGACATAGTAGCAAATGATGTTAATTGGAAAATCCACAGAGGAATGGTACTGTTAGGGATTGATGATAAACCCCCTTTGTCTTATTTTGAATTTGAAGCTGAGTTAATGGTCTTATATCATTCTACGGGTGTTATTTCAGGTACATGTGGAATGATTCATTCTGGCTCTATAAGGCAACGTGCACAAGTATTATCTATAACATCTGCTTCCTCTAAAATTCAAGCGGAAGATACAGATGACAAAACTTTGAATACCACTGTTAATTTGAATCAATTCCCTTCCGAGAAAAAGGCAAATATGCCATCATTAACCAATAATTATGCTAATGCAATTTATTCTGGAAATCAAGGAAGATGTATATTTCGCTTTCTGTATGAACCATGTTATTTACGACCTGGTTCACGAATTCTATTTATAGAGGGTAAATCAAAAATCTTGGGCCGTGTGATACGCTTAATTGGTACTAATCATGAAGACTCTTAATTCAATGTGTACTTTTATTTTTTTTTTTTTTTTTTTTTTTTTTTTTTTTTTTTTTTTTTTTTTTTACTTTTTGTTTTTGTAAATGTACTATATATTAAAATTTATTGTTGTGTGTTTATAGAAAAAAGTCTCACTATTTTGGCCCTTTCTTGTTATATAGAGAATTAGTGTAATAGGTTTTATTTATATTTTAAAGGATATTATACTTTTCCTTATGTAAAAAGCTCTTATATATTGTAAAAGACAATTATATCAATGAACTTCAGCATATAAACTATGAAAACATTAGTTGTAGTATCGACCCTTTTCTTTTTTCTTTTTTGAAGAATTACCGTCTTTTATTGTGTTTACTATTATACTCTATTATTAATGATAGGGGGTTTTTTTTTTCAAATAAAAGTATGTGCGAGAATAAGATTCTACACTGGACTATATATTTATTATACTTACACTCCTTTTAATGATGCTAAAATAACTAGCTTAATAGTCATCAGCACAATAGCAACTCATTGTTATCTTGAATAAATTAATTTTTATATTTGATATACTAAAGGTTGTATCCTTTTAGATAGCATATAATCATTAACTTTATATATGTCAATAGTTATAAGCTTTTTATTATTTGGATAAGTTGTAAAACCCTTTCTCAAATATGCCTAACTTTCTCTTTATATACATATTAGTCTTCATACACTTGTAATCAACAACTAACACAAGGTTTGTTATATGAAACAAAAATACTTGAGGACACTCCAGACACAATTAAAAAATAAGCATTAACCAAGTATATCCCTTTTTTTTTTGAAGAAAAAAGAATGAAAACTCTGTCTAAACAGAGATAAAAATGTCTATCGTTCTTCAGTCTCTATGTTGACCTGCCCTCTTATTGATAAAACGTCACATATAAGGCATTCGATACCAAGGTAAAGCAAAAACAACTATTGGCTGTATTATACATAATGAATAAATTATATAATAAAGCAAGACTCTATTCGTCAGTCTCGGTCATCAAGGAATAATTTGTCTAGAGTTAATGTCCCTTATTTAATCCCGTGTTTTTAGTACCTGGATTTTATCAACTAATTTATATACTTTTTCATAATCTATGAATTCAAGGATCCTTTTTCTTTATGGCCTTTTCTTGCTTCTTTTTTTTTATTTTATTTTTTATAATATTCTGATCTTTCTTAAAAAAAAATCGAGATTTAGAGGAAGCAATACTATTTTATCCTTTTTATTTAATCATTGCGCTTTAAAAATAAGTAAATACATTCGGCCTCCATAATAGGTTTACTTCTATTTGTCTCATTACTAAAAATATAAAGATTTTAATTTTGATGAAGAACAAAAAAAAAGATATATCAGCAAGTCCTGTAAAAAGATTCTAAAGTATTTATTAAATGCACTTGATTTTTTTTTTCTTATTTTGTTTTGTTTAGGTTGATTTGTACGACAGTATAAAATAAGACATTTTTTTCCCAAATTAAGTATCCAAAAAATTTTGAATCTAAAACAAGTTCATTTATTTTAGGATAAAAACAAACAACCTTTATTTTCTTTTCTTTTATTTTGCTTTATTATTTATTTTATTTTATTTATTTATTTATTCGATTTTATTTTATTTTTTATTTTCTTTAAGAAAAAAAAAAAAAAGTTAGAATAACAGAGAAAAAAAACAAAAAGATACCCATATAATGGATTATTTATACCAATTATTTTGTATACCGAAACCACCAACACTTGGGATTCATGATCTAAAGAAAGGGAACTTTAACCAGTTTCTGGATACATCTATGAGATCAGCAGAAAGTATTCAAAAAGATACTGAACTACAAGCAGATGCAACTAAAGAGATTTCAAGATTAATTGCCTCTAAGAGTCATAGTGCCTCAAATACTTTACGTACAATTAATACTATGTTTGAGAGTGCCTCTAAAGTCTGTCATTTGGACCGTGAGCGTGCCTTGATTGAATGGCTTCAGGTCTGTGTGTCCACTGCTGTTAAATTTGGGTTATCATCAAACTCCGTACAAGATTTATATGCTTATTATTCGGAAAAGCCGCTTCCTGTCAATCCGACTACTGCAGAGAGTGATAAAAGCAAGAATATCAAAAAGCAACCTAAAAAGAAAGTGGCTGAATATGAGTATTGTGAAGCCGAAATCTCTTCGGATGAGGATGGTGGTAATCGTTATGAATTCATTGGAAGCTCAGACGATGATTATGTTCCAACTGATCAAGATGATCTAATCGTTCCTTCAGGAAGGAAACCTAACACTAGAAAATCGAATACCGCTAGTACAGTAATTGAAGTTCAAAAGACGACAGCTCCTAAAAAGAAGGCACAAACGAGAAAGAAAAAGAATGAAGATCAATTAGTTCCTACCTCCGGTTCAAAGGTATCTAAGGAAGCTATCCTCCCCGTTCTAAAAGAAGGTGCAGGACCAAAGGCAGTACAGAAATATTTTGTAAATCTTGATACAAAAGAGATTGGACTTACTTCGCCTGCTTTATCCGTTTTATCTAATGGATATTTTGCAAGAGCTTTCTTCTTTCCATCTAAAGATAGTTTCAATGTAATAATAATGTATATAAATCATGTCTTTTTCTTATAACTTGGATTTAATTTATAGGCATTCATATCTGTATTAAACTCGGCAATAAAAACAATTGATATATGTGTGTATGCATTTACAGATGATGATGTGGCGAATGCGTTGATTGCTGCCAAAAAAAGAGGCGTATCTATTAAAATTATTACAGACAATCAACAAGCAGCTGGTAAGGGTGCTGATGCAAAGAGATTACAAGAGGCATATAATATTCCGTACAAGACAGATAGATCGTAAGTCATTTAACATAACTACATATGGTATCAATTAATTCTCTCTCTCTCTCTCTCTTCTTTGTATATATAGTTCTGGGTATATGCATAATAAATTTGCTATCATAGATAGTACCACTCTTATTAATGGCAGTTTCAATTGGTCGAAAGGGTAAATGAATTATTCTAAAAAACAAGTACATATACATACATATATATCTTCATTTACAATATAATTTGTAAATCTATAGTGCACGGTTCAAGAACAGAGAAAATATCCTTATTACAAATATACCTATCTGTATCAAAGAATTTCAAAAACAATTTGATGCTCTATGGGAAGAGTTTTAAATATGTTTAAATATAATACAGGTATAATAATAGAGTCTAAACTTACAATTAATGCAGCTAAAATGTTTAATAAGCAACTAATAAATATTATAATATTACTTTGTATCACGTGATCGTTTCTCATAAAAAAAAAATAAAGTAAAATAAGAAATAACATAATTCTTTTATATATGTATATTAATGTACTATACTGCACAGCGAATAAAAAAAAAGCAAATAGCATACTTTTATAATAACAATCCATTGTATACAACAAACATAACCCCTAATAATAATGCCGCTTTTCTATTTGCGCTACTATATTTTCTAGAACTGTCATTACTATGCACAGCAAAAATAGAGCTTCCTCCAGAAGGACGAGAGTTAATTACACTAGTAGAAGAAGGAGTAATTTGAGGAGCGTAGGGTCGAACGATGATAGGGATTGATGTATTTGTTTTTGAAACGGCATCATTAAATAAAACAATGTAGTTTCCCGGTACCGCATTCTTTGGGATTGAATACTATGAATAAGATATCAATTTAGTTTTTCTTCCATTATAAAGTACTTTTGTACACAAATATTGATTTATAAAAAAGCTGACTTACACTGAGTTGATGCTCATAGTAAACAAATGTATTATGAGTTCTTCTAAAACTAAAGCCCTGAGAGATATCTGCGTTATTTGTTACAACAGCACCAGTAAAGTTAAGTCTTGGGTCCTCAGTAATAAACGAAATAGATAATGATAATACTAAGGGTAGATGAAAGGGAAAAAAAAATAAAAGTCAAAAAATGCATATACATAAATATATAAATAACTTACATTTAGGTAAATCTGCATTATCTGGCAAAGTGTAACTAATGGGTAACATTTGACCTGCTACGTAAAGCCCATTGGGTTCTGGTAATGTTACATTATAAGTAAGTGATGGTGATTGAACCATAGCAAATACTAAGTCAATACAAATTAAAATAAGAATAAATAATTTCATTTTTATGCTTTTTTTTTTTCTAAATATAAAGAAGAATAAGAAAAGAAGAAGATAGAATAATTCTTCTTATATATATATATATACATATATAATATGCGTGTATATGTGAGATTCTTTTTTTTTCTACTTCAATACTACTATGTATTGTTGTATAAATTGTATATCCCTCTGCATACGTATAAATGTATATTGTAAATAATAAACAATCAGTTTTTTTTTTTCGCTAGATACTTAAAATAACACACTTGCATTGCATTTTAAACTTAAGTGTGTTATATTAGTAATGTTAAGAAATATATATATTTATATATGCATATATATTTTTATATACATATATTACATAACTATAGATAAAATGAGCTTTTATTTTATTATATTTTTATATATTAAAGGTGAAAGTTATAGGAAGTGTAAGAAGGATTATTTTAATGTATAATTTCAAAGCTTTACTGATATATAGTTTTATAGAATTAAAACAAAGTTCTACAGAGATTTGTTTTTTATGACAAAGTTAACATGTATAATGCACATACATGTATTCGTTTTGTATTACAGCCATAAAGATTTGAGTTGTAACTGAATGATATCTATATATAAGTTTACAAAATGGATAAGATTTAATATAAAGCATAGTGGTTTGATATAAAAGTTAAATAAGTTAAACATATATTTTTCTTAATAAATATTTTTTTCTGCTTGTAACTAATTTATTTAATAAACTATACCTATGTATATAATATATACATATATATTCGTATATATGGTTGTGCTTTTTATGCAATACAAATTGACACTTGATATCTGCATATTTTTATAATATATGATCTCAACTACTACTATTACAGACTTTCTAAGCCAATTTCGGAAGAACTATGTTTTATATTTGAACTAATTTGTTTCTGTAGAAATCATATATCTCATCTGTAACTTTCTATTTTTTTTTTTTTTTCTGCTATAAATAAAATCTAGCCTTAGCAGTATTTCTTTTGTTAAATTTAGAAAGTTATTCAATGTGTTAAAGCAACTTGTAATTAATATTGTAATGTATTACAGCATTTATATTCTATATTTATATTGTTTTTTTTGTTTGAAAGATAAGTAAGTTTAACATTCTATTTATGAACGACGACTTGTTGTCTAACAGAATAAGGAGTGTTTTTTGTCGTATGAAGCAGTAAATATTTATTTTCTTTTTAGGCCAATTAAATTAAAGCTAAAGAAGTTCTTGAGAGAATTGGAGCAACTTTTAGTTCATTCTTTAATTTTTACTTGATTCTTTATTACTGGTTGTTGTAGTTTTATAAACAAAGCTGAAGATTAGTGTAGCATCAGTATTTGTAAAAAATGAGTTTATACTTTTTTATTGCACACAAGTCCGAATAATTAACGAATTAACGTTAAATTTTTTGATATATGTATTTATAATTTTGAAAATTAACTTGTTATAGAGATTTAAGATCTGATAAAGACATGTCTATTATTGCTTCCTCCAGTATAAATTTTTTTTATTATCGAATAAGGGATCTTGGTTTTTATGGATAGAAACGGTTATCAATGTAATATTTTCGGTTATACACATATAATAAGAAAACTTGTATTTAAAAGTATTATAAAGTTACCGAAGAAAATATATCAGGCGTATTTTCCTGTAATCCTTCTCAATTTACAATAAAGGTAATTATAAAGTCTCTGTTGTAAACAAAAACATTGAAAAATTAGTGCAATCAACCAGCTCTAAAAGTCGGCTATTTTATTGTTAGTTTTAAATCATGAGTAGTTTATATAGGAATATCTAAGGTAAGAAATGATTTAGAAAACTATTTATATATGACTGAAGCATATTCATTATTGTTAATAAAGCGTATAATAGTTTTTAAATTCAAAGATTTTGAAGAAATATAAAAGTCATTGAAATCCAGGTACTAAAAATCTGGGATTAAATAAAGGGAAATAAACCCTGATTACCTAATTCTGATGTTTGATAAATTAGTGTTCGATATCAGATAATTACACCTTGTCCACCTGTCCTTTTCTTTATTTTTTTCTAAAGGTGATAATAGCTATATAGAAGTCTATATAAATGTTATTTTGTTAAGAAATCAATAATAATAATATTTCTAGGATTAAAAAGCGAATCGACTCAATGAAGCACATTAAGATATACAACAGCTTAGAGTAACGCCCTCTAAAATACACAATAAGTTCGGGAAAAAATTATACCATGAAAAGCCATTAACAGTGATAATTAGCGAAGATTTAATTCAATCCTATATTATATATATATATTTTATATTTATTTGGGATATAAATTTATGGAAAGTTACAATATATTATAATGAAATGAAATAAGCTTCAAAATACTTCGTTAGTCTACTTCAATATATAATAAAATACATATAAACAGTTCTTTTAGAGCGTTATAAACAGTTAAATTCATATATGCGCTGAGAGGCATCTAATATATGATCTCAATCATAAATCTTTATAAGCTTTCTAGAAAAAGTAATATAGACAAAAACCATATTTATACCTTTATTTTCATTATTAAAACGACATTATTATCAGAAGCAATATTTTAAATTCGAATATATACTATATCTTAAAGTCCTTCTGGAATCTGGAAAGTTTACAGTGACTATATATGTTTTTTTTATAGCACCGAAATATGAGATGAGATCTATGTAATGGCTTTTTGCAGTTTGAATATATAAAGAAACTTATTCTTCTATGACTATCAGCGTATTACCTTTTACCGTATTTAATTTCTTTTTAAATATAGTACCATTATAATTCCAATTTCCTGATATAAACAGTTCGTCTGCATGTGATATTGATGAAGCATAGCATTTATCAACTGATGATCTTTTGAACATTTTGTTTATTATAGATTGAAGTAATCTAATTCTTGTCCTTTTTCTTCCTTTCCATACATAACCAATTATTATTTCGTATACGCATGACTTTAGATTATTTACAAGTTGTTAGAATCTATATACGTATTCTCTGATTCTTTTTTATGACATTGTCTACAATAACTTTATCAACAGTGTCATAATTGTACGATTCAAGACTTAATTGAATTAAATAAATAGCTACAATAAAAATATATAATGCATTTCTATGATAATTTTGTCTATATATTTACCTTTGCACGTAAAAGCTAGTTAATAAACCCTGCAACTAAAAAAAAAAATATATAAAAAGCAGCTTTTTTTTTTGAAGATAAACTAAGAATGAATTGTCCATTATACTAATAAAGTTTTTATTTTGTTCTGTGATTCTACCAGAGGATATACTCATACCATTTTTATATATTTTAGCTAATAACTACTCCCAATTGTATAAGACATTATAGTAATTATCTGTATCGATTGTCGCACTTTTATATAAACAGTTTAACAAACGAGAGTAGACTTCCTATTCAATCCTTTTATCCGCTATGTCATCCAATACCTATTCTTTGTTGTTTACTTATCACTTAAGCTATACATTGTCAAGCTCTATTCTTCTGACGCCTTTGCCTGGTTACCTCGGGGTATCTTAAAACTATATAACTTCTATCCAAATGACAAATTTATCTAATTCCATACTTCTATCTATTTAAATATACATGCCTAATACCGTCAATAATCTTTTATCATTTCTACTTGATCAACTTTCAAGCAAACGTCAAAAGTCATGTATCGCATGAAATAATTCCACTATTTCTGTATGGACTACTATTTGCCGGCCTATAATATATATAGTCTTTGAACTTGATTCTATTTACCATTTTAAGATCCTTCTTGATACTAACCTGGTCAAGCATTTATACAATTACTTAATAAAACATCTGAAGATATTCTTCTCTTTCCTTCTTTCCTTCTTTACTTTTTTTTCCCATTTAACAATCAAAAGTTTTTCTTAGCTTCTTTATTTTTTCCCTCCTTTTTATCTGATGACTCTAGAGATGCAATATTATTTTATTATGTGCTTAAATAGGGTTTAAAATATTTCATTCAATAAAAATAAGGGTAGATACAGCCAATTAGTCCAATATAATATATAAATGTTAGAAGAAATAGATTAAGTTGGCCTAAAAGTAATTCAAATTTGTCTCAATTCTCAAAATAGAGCACCTGTATCAAATTACACTTCTTTTTTCTTTTTTCTATTATATATTAAGAGCATTTTTTAAAACTTTTGCTTTTTATATATCTGAAACTGGTTTAAGTGATCCTATTTTTTTTTTCTTTTTCTTTTTTCCACTTTTTATTTTATTATAAATTTTATATTTACAGTTTTCTCTTCAGAAGTTTTGAAAGATCCGTATAATAATTGCAACATTTTAAAATTAAACATATTACGATTGTCAATTGAGGAATTCAATACAGTAAATCTATAATCAAGATTGTCATTTCTTTCTTTTTTTTTTTTTTTTATTAATTTTATTGTTTATTCCACACAATAATACTACGGCATATTATCATCACCATTGTATTCATTGTGTAAAGTGATACAAACTTCAATATTTTATCAGTTACCAAGTTAACCAGAACAGCAGTCATAGCAGCACTAAAATTAAAGGAAATGTCAATTGAATATAACAGTATAGAGGAAGAAGAAGAAGATCAAAGTGAATCTTTGAATAACAATGATCGCTTATTGTTAGAAAATAAAGTAAAATCTCTATTTGATTTGCCAGATTCTGAAATATTACTTGACGGTAAATAAATTTATTAACATAAAGTTTTTTTTTTTTTTTTTTTTTTTTTTTTTTTTTTTTTTTTTGAATGATTAATAATGGCCCCGGATAATAGAATTTCCGTGCTATATAATTCGATTAGTTACTCTTCCTGGATGGATGTATCTTACAAACAATTATATATGTTTTTATGCTTCATTACCCAAAAAGAAGGTAGAGTATATTATGTATTACATTATGATGTAGACAAAGATTGAATAAAATTTTTAGAAGGGTCCACATAAGGCAGGTTATTTATCCAAGAAGAATCACAGGACATCCCCTCGTACATATAGATATTATTTCGAGCTTCAAAACCATATCTTGTCATGGTATACATCAGCAGAAACCAAATATTTACCACTTAATAGCATAGACTTGAAATGCATCAAGAAAATAGAACCATCAAAATATAAAAAATTTGGTATTCGTTTAACCTCTAATAGTTATCATCACTATACACTTATAGCAGATTCTGAGCTCTCACAACGTGAATGGATGGATGAATTGCAAAAGGGTGTATTTATAGCACAGCATGCTGGTAACAGCGTTCGAATTATTTTACCTTTCTCAAAAATAATTACTATAGATAAGCCTTCAGTATTTCAGTTTGCTACTAACATAAGAATTAAGTTTCGAGAAGATCTAAATGAAGATATACGAGAAGAAGATGTAAGATTTTATTTATTTTTTATCAAAATCGATTTAATTATTAACTAGCTTTATTTTCTTTTTATTTTTTTTATTTTTTTTTTTTATCCTTCAAATAGTATTATTTTGCATTTTTTCCAAATATTGAAAAGGCTTATAAAGAGATTGTTCAGGCTTGGTTGATTGCATATAATGATACAAGTGCGTCGGATAATAATGCTAAGAAAGATGCTGACCAACATAGATCATCTTTATCATCAAATAATGGAAGTTTTTTACGTTTTGATAATTTTTTTGAAAATATTCCTCCTGGGGCATTACCTACTATGTTAATGGGAAAATTAATGAACATGACAAATTTTTTCCAGCAGAATAATGATCCGTTCTCACAAAGAGCCAATTCTGAGCCGTCCAACATGTGGAAGACTCAAAATAAATTAGTTCCTGACGAAGAAGATGAAAACGCTAGTGATCAGACAAAGCAGTTGGAGCCTGAAGGTTCATCTACATTACCTTCTTCAAAATCCCCTTTTACCTTTAGTCATAAAGATACAATGAATATGGATAAGGAGGAAGATACTCCCATCGTTTTATCACTCATAAAATCTCCAAATTCATTATCTTCCCTATTAACCTCTAAGATGAAGCTAACTTCTACTAATGACTCGAGCCCCACTTCTAATATAAGTTCTCGAGAGAATCTTAACAAGGCAGAAGCATTACCACAACAACAACAAGGAATAACTATTCAAAAAGAGGATAATAACTATAATCAATTTCTTTCTACAGATACCAACAAAACTAAAAGTCGTTCTAGTTTACACTCCATTTCTAAATTACCTCAAGTTATTAAAAATCAAATATTTCATTCAGATACAAGCGTTGAGCCAACAAGTCCACCTCCAACTAACGATTCCATGACATCCAACCTTTCAGCAGCGACAGTATCAAATCACCAAAACCAATCACAAAACCAAAGCAATATACCATTACATACTCGTAATCGTAACTCATCGCTAAGTTCATCTATTCGTCAACATATTTCTCCTCTTTATTTATATAATAAGATGAGTGGCAGCAGTAATAATAATAATAATAATAATTCAAACGATGGTATAGCTATGCCAAGTAATCCGTGTGGTGATATTTCACTTATCAGTCATAACGATACACCCATACCTGCTTCCGAAGAAGCAGAAGCAACTCTTATATCTACCACTAATACTAATACTGATACTGATACTACCAACTCGAATACTGCAAAAAAGAGGCACCGTGTAAAAAGTATGCTAAGTAAATTAGCACCGGGTAACATTGATTATTATTATAATCAAAATAGTTCAGGTGAAACTCTGTATAGACAACCTAAGGGTCCTATATGGATGAATGACCAAATACTTCAATTATTAACTGAAGCAACTCAGAAGACAGATATATACGATACTGATAATGATGAAGATGAAGATGAGGTTGATAGTGATAGTGAGGAAAATTATAAAGATGAAGTAGTTGCCAAGACCAACTTATTGATGGAGCTTCAGACAAATAGAATGCTTCAAGATCAAAGCTTGAGAGAGGAAGAACAAAAATATATGAATGAGCGCCTGAATGCTAACTTTCCAATGTTACTTAAAAATGAAAATGTAGAAGCAGGTAATGCTACATTATTTTTTATAAAATAGTTAATAAAAAAAGACTCTTTTTTGATTAATATACAATATTTTATAGTATTTAAAGCTTCTTTTTGGCGAACAATTCCTCACTCTGGCAAAATATATATGACAGACCATTACTTTTGCTTTAATAGTAAAATTTTAGCCGGTCAACAAAAATTAATAGTACCTTGGCGAGATGTGATCCAAATTAACAAAATAAAATCTAGAAGTTATTATTTAATGTATGGCATGTCAATGATTGCGAAGGATATAAAAGGCGAGGTAAAGCTAATAGATATAAAAATATAGTATATTTACTAAAATTCTTTTTTTTTCACTTGACAAAATGAAAAGATTTACTTTGATTTTTCATCAATTGAACTACGAGACCATTGCTATTCCGTATGCCAACTGAAGACCAAGGAAAAGATAATTTCTGATGCAAGGTAACAAATATATATTTGTATATGTATAATATTTCATTTAATTATTAAATATCATATACCTATAGTTCAATCATCTCAAATGATTCATTTGTAAGTACATCAACAAAAAGTTTATTTTTAACTAGACCAAATCATATCTCTCCACCAAGCGAATATGGTAAGTGAATCAGCTTGTAATATTAATACATATAGATCCATTTATATTTAATTATACTATAGATGGGCCACCACTTTTATCTTCATCTTCTATAACTTCAAGCCCTTCATTAAAGTATAAAGTACCTGAAAGGCCATTACATATAACGTGTCTAACGATTGGGTCACGAGGTGATGTGCAACCTTACCTTGCTTTATGCAATGAATTAAAAAAGGATGGCCATCGTTGTCGTATTGCCACTCATCCTGAATATAAAGATTGGATTATACAGCATGATATTGAATTTAAGTCCATTGGTGGTGATCCTGGTCAATTGATGGTAATATTTTTACATGGGCGTATACATATAGAAATTGTTCTCATTATACAAAATTTTTATTTCATAGAAAGTATGTATAGACAATAGCTTCTTATCAGTATCATTTATCAAAGAAGGCACCAAATTTGTAAGTAACAACAGCATATGGAATGGAAATAAAGAATAAAAATAATTCATTTATGTTATAGTTTTATAGCTGGTTTGAGACTCTATTAGAATCAGCATATGAAGCATGTAAAGGAACTGATGTTATTATTGAAAGCCCTAGTGCAATGATAGGTGTTCATATGGCCGAGAAACTTCAAATACCTTATTTTCGCAGTATGCCATTTCCTTTCACTCGTACAACTAAATTTCCTCATCCTTTTGCTGCTCAATCCCCAGCTGGAGGTCGTATCTATAATGATATGACCTACGTCATGATTGATGTCGCCTTATGGGCAGGTACATCAAAATATGTAAATCGATTTCGTCGCGATGTACTAGAGCTACCTCCAACTAATCTGGATCGACTTGAGCTCTGGAAGGTTCCCTACATTTATTCTTTTAGTCCTACTGTCGTACATCCCCCTAAAGATTGGTCTGACTATATACATTGTACAGGGTATTGGTTTTTAGATAATCCAGACCTAAAATGGAAACCTGATCCAAAGCTTGTAAATTTCTTGAATAATTCTGACGATAAACGACCGATTGTTTATATTGGCTTTGGATCGATTATTGTTCCTAATGCAGTTGAGACAACTCTTACGATTGTAGAGTCTGTCCTTGAAGCCAATATACGAGCGATTATTTGTAAAGGATGGTCTACACGTGTTACTACAGAGAATACTAATAATAGTATTAGTAGTAGTAGTAGTAAAAAATTAAAGCATAAGAAATCCAAATCAGTTGGGGATGCTGGAGCAATAAAACAAGCAAATGATGAACAGGAACAAGACAGTGAATCGTTATTAGATCAGTATCCAGGTACTATTTATCACATTGATTCAGTACCGCATGATTGGCTTTTCCCACAAATCCAAGGTGTTGTACACCATGGTGGTGCTGGTACAACAGCTGCAGGTTTACGTGCAGGTTTACCTACTGTCATAAAGCCATTCTTTGGCGATCAACGATTTTGGGGACAGCGTGTTGAAGAACTTCAAGTGGGAATCTGCTTGAATAAGCTAACAAAGCATTATTTAACAGAAGCTTTGATAACAATCACGCAGAATAAATCTCTTATCTCTAAAGCACAGCTTATAGGAGAAACTATAAGAAAGGTTAGTATAATAAGCACTTGTTATTAATAATGCATATATATGTATTAACTATTTTATAGGAGAATGGACCGAGAAACGCAGTAGAATGTATTTATAGAGAATTAGAGTTTGCAAGAGAACAAAGAATAAGGCCTCAATAACAACGGATGTAATTATATATTATTATTTTTTTTTCAAGTATATCTGTATTCAATTTATTATCTTACATATTTTAATGTAAAAATGCTAATCCATTTAATAAAGCTTTCATCAGTTTATGTAATATTTAAACTTTTTTCTTTTTTATGTCATAATAACTGTGAATTGTTCATTCCGTAGTTGCACTTTGCATCCTAATATTCTTGTAACCTTGTACTTTTCCTAATTAAAATGATTCTTAATAAATACCTAAAGATTGATTAACTGGCAGGAACGCTGATACTTCCAAGTAAGTAGTTACTAATAATAATATTAAACTTTTATATATATCATTCAATACCTCTTTTGTTTTGTTTATGATAACATCATTGAACTCATGTTTAAGGCTATCATAGAATCAAAAAAAAAAAAAAAAAAAAAAAAAAAAAAAAAAAAAGTAGGAATACTGTAGCTACATTACATTTGAAAAAATATTATTTTATATCATTCAATCATATCTGATGACTTGATTACGCTTTCATTAATGATTAATTCTGTACGTAGTCACTGTATTTATTGCCTGACTTTACTAAATGAAGAATTTTATTTTTATCTTGTACTTTTCCGTTAAATAATTAACATATACGGGTCAACTACTGTGAAAAGTCTAACATATCATTTAACCCAAACTACTAAGGTTATTTATTCCAAATCGTGTTATACAATGTAGTTATGATAAAGAGTATCTTAGTCAATACCTTTTGATAATAGGCCAATATATTAAATGTATCCCATATTCTTATCTGCTCTGGCTCCTTTTATCTTAAAACGGATTAATTTCAACTATTTTTCTCTCCATTAATATCTTTGTCTTTAATCCCCATTTATTACCAAAATATAAGGGTATTGACTGTGTACGCATATAGAATTAAAATATAATGTATACTCTAATAAACTATAAAGAAAAAAAAAGTTGCATTTGTTAAAATCAATATGCAATAGTAGTTTTTATTTATAAGACAAAAATCAAAACATGACAAAAAAAAAAAAAAAGTCCGATATGATTGTATTTAAAATGTGCTTATTTGACCAAATTGTTTTATTCACTTTACTTTCTATTATTTATTTTCTCATGTCTTTTAAATCAAAGCAAAGAGCAAAACATGGACATTTATTTGGAGATGGTAATTGAGTTTTTATTTTTCTTCTTCTTATTATTATATATGCAGTACATATACATATACATAGATATGTATATATATATATATGTGTGTGTGTTTTTATAACTCGAAATAAGATGAGAAATTATTAATTTTTTATTTTGCCATTAGATCCCTTAAATGCAGCATTAGTTTCTACTTCAGATGATCCACTTTTTGCTCCCACAAAAAATGCTAATAGTCAAAATAATAAGATAAATTCATCCAATTCTAATGATCCATTATCTCACTTAATTGATCGGAATAACGTTTCTTTAGACTCGAGTAACAGTACTCCTGTCAGCACAACTTCGTCCCCGCGTCGTTCGCATAGCAAAATGAATGGTCATAGTCAAAATAGTAATAGCAGCAGTAGTCTATTTGGTGATATTGATGTATCAAAATTAGGGACAGGTAATGGAGTCAATAGAAGAGTTAGTAGTAGTACTTCATTACGTTCTACAGCGACTTTAAAGATAGGAAAACAATTCGACATAGAGGATGAAGAAGATTTATTATTTGGAAGTCGTAGATATACAACAAGGCCAAAGTCAATCAATAATAATAAAACTTCATCAGATTCTATCAAAAAGAGCTCAACAAATGTAGAAAAAATAGAACCAGCAACTAGTTCTACTGCTGCTCAATCATTGTTACAAAACAAAGTCAAAATAGAAAAAGAAAATAAAAAGGAGAATGAAACAAAAAAGCTTCCTATTTCATCAGAACGAGAAGATACAGAAAGAGATGAAAGGCCAATAAGTTCAGCATCGTCTTCATTCTTTAGATTCTTCAAGTCTAGCAATAATAATCATAAAATAAATTCAAAATCATCCTCAAAGGCTTCCTCCATTATTTCAGTAAATGCAACTTCGCCTACTGTAAATAATAATGACATTACAAGTAAAGAACCTTCTTCACCTATCACTTCTTCTACAACATTACCAACAGAAACTATAAAATCACCACTTTCATCATCAACAACAACAACAACTATGCCTGATCTGCAATCTAATAAAATACAATCAAAACCTATTATAAACGAGAATAGTATTACTGAAGAAGAATATAGCAAAAGACAGCCTATGATTGAAGATGAAGCAACAAGAGCATTTGCGAATGATGTCATATCATTTGAACCTATCATCCCTAAATCTGATTTTTATTATAGAGCAATTTCACCTGAACTAACAATGGATGTGCTTCACATTACTGATACCAATACGATTCATAATAACAATACTAATAATACTAATACTAATAATACTAATAATAACAACAAAAGACCTATAATGACCTCGATAAGTACGCCTACTACAATGTTGACCAATAATTTAGTAGAAGACCCATGGTCAGAAATACCTATAATAAGTAAAAAAGACCTGATATCAAAACAATCACCGAGTCATCAAGATAACTTTGTACCTGGAATGAGTTCTATTGAAGTGCCTATCATTACTACCGAGCCTTCTATAAGCTCACCTTTAATTGTAAAAACTCAAGATATTGAACCCCAAAAACGTAGAGCGTTTGCAGATTTGATTGCAAGTTGGAATACAGGACAAAGAAATAAAAATATAGAAGATTCTAATCATAGTCATCAGTTTTTTGAACATATTGCAGAAGAAAGTCGAGATATAGGATTTGCAGGTATTGAAGGAAATAAAGATAATACCTCTCATAGTCAGAATCAAGTTATACCACCTATTATGGATTGGACTGAAGAAGAGAATCCATGGAATTGAATGTTATAATAATAATAATAATAATAAAAAAGGAAAAAGAAAAGTATGTATGAAGGCTACTTTAAGTAAAAGTCAATCAAATAGATACAAAAAAAAAATAAAGATAACAATAATTTGAGATATTTTTATAATAATTAGTATTTATTACATAAGATATTTTCATAATAATTAGTATTTATTACATAATTCATTCTTTTCTTGCTGTTGATACATTTTTAGTAGTTTTTCCAAGTCTTCAACTCTTTTATGATATATTTGAACTTCTTGTTGTAATTGACGAATAAGATCGACTGACTTTTTCAATATGAAACCTTTATTTGGCTTATTGTTCGTAGTATTATTACTATTATTTCCTCCTCCTTCTAATAAAAACGTTTCTGGTAATAAACTACATAGCTCCTGAATTCTTTCATTAATATTATCTCTCCGCCTTCTTTCTACTGTATACATTAATAATAGATAAATTAGTAAATATACTATATACACATAGATTTTTTTTGTTTATTAATATATACCTGCATTATGAGATTCTCTTCTACGTCTACGTTTCTCCATTATTAATTGCATACTAATAACGAATAATAATAAATACATTATCTTTTTTTTATATGTATTTTCTATATTTACTTACTTCATTTGCATTGTGTAATCATCTTCAAAACTTCTGGGTAGACTATTATTATCATTTTCCACTTTAATAGCATTGTTTGTATTACTGTATGCTTGCTGCGGTGAGAATGGATGATGTTGCTGGTTATGTTCATAATAATAGTCATAGGCCATATTGGCAGGAGCAGATATAGCTATAGAATGATGATTTGAATCAAATTGATGGTTACATCCAGGTATAAAGATAGGCTGTTGTTGATGATGATGATGATGATTTTCTAGGTTAGAAATATCAGTGGCGTCTGAAGATCGACGATGTTGCATATCCAATGGATTATTATTATTATTCTATATATGGCACTTAATACAAAGTTACAAAAAAAAAAATATTAAAATTTGTATTATTAGTTACTAAATTATTTGTTGAACTGAAAGAAGTTCTATTATATAAGGGATGATAAGCATTATAATCTTCTTTGTTAGGTGAGGATATATCTGTAATAGTAGCTGTAGTAGTGGCAGTGGTAGTAGCAGTGGTGGCAGCAGTGGTAGTAGTAGCAGTGGTAGTAGTAGCTGTAGTAGTAGTAGGATGTAACAAATGTTGTTGGGAAAACGAATCATGCAAGTCAACATGATTGTTTTGATGTTGTTCTATATTGGGTGAGTCTTGATTAGTTGCATTGCTAGCCATTCGAAGATGGAATGACTCACTCTGATGAAATTGTTCAGCATCTGTTACTGATACAAGATTATTTGAATAAGAAGAGTGTTGGCTTGTTGGCAATACATGATATATATTTGGGTCTCGAAGCCTTAGAGTATTTTGTGACATTTGAAGTCTGAAATAAAAAATAAGATAATTTATTCCTTTGGGAAAGGAGAGGAGAAGATTAAAAAAGATTTCCCCACACACAATTAATAGATACAGTTGTTCCAATAAATTATGTCGTCTGAACCGAACAAATTGTCGTCCAATCAGAAATAAAATATCCTCCAATCAGAAATAAAGTATCGCTTAATTAGGAGTAAAATGTCGTCCAATCAGGTATAAAATGCCACCTCGTCAAAGAGATAAAATTTCCTTATTTTTTTTCTTTTTCTTTCTCTTAGATATCATATAAACAATAAAATACTTTTAAGGTAGGTGAAAAACTATATATAAAAGCATCTTACAACTAAACTTATAAACTGATTAATTAGCTTTAACTTTATGGTGGAAAGTTGTATAGAATTGTTGTAACATTTAATTATTCTCAAACAATTGGAATGTACTTGTAAGTCTGCTTTCCTTGAATTAACCAATTTATATTAATTATATTCTTAATGAACATGGATTTGTATAGTGCTCAAAATGTGCTCAATTTTTTTTATTTTCTTTGTTTAAATGATAATCAAGCTGAATTGACTTTTAGGTAGGTTTGCCTACTTAGTAAAACGACAGTTGAAGTGCACATGTTAGGTACATTAGGCGAATGGACCGGTAAGGTCACCAAGCCTTGCCCAATTCCTAGTAGCTGACCTATCAACATGGCTGTGGTGTGAATGGATGATCACGTACTCCCTCAAGTAGCAACGCGGCAGCTCTTCGCCAAAAATTTTGACAAATGGCACACGTCTTTATATTAGGTGAAAGGACCGGTAAGGCTATCAAACCTTATCCATTTCCTAGTAGCAGCATGATAGCCATTAACTCTTACAAATATACGGTTTACTAATTTTTTTTTGGTTTCCTGATATCTGGGAAGAGAGCCGTAACTAGGGTTATAGCTGACTACAGATATTTCCCCATCCTGCACCCTTCCACATGTGCATTCACAATAAAGTCGCCGATAACTGAAGCCGCAGGTTATCCATACATTGACAGCGGTTCGGCGCCACGCTTCACTGAGTCCGGAAGGAAACAGATTATTAAATAGTCAGTGTGCTATCCACTAAACTCCCCCCCCTTACACAATTCAAAGTGTGTAGGGGGGCAGCCCCTGACCATACCATCAGGCGTTGGTTTGAGGTGCATTATTACTATTACTTCTATTCCCTTGACCGTCGGTAGTGGCGCGACTCCTTAGGTTACCCATATGAAGCCGCGTCACTACAGCATAGAAGTTTGCCAACGATACCTAAGTTGAAAGTGCATCTACACTAGACTGAGTTACTCTGGCTCCACTGCCCCTCGACAGCTGGAGTTGAGAACTCTGAAGCTAGCACGAAAATCAGCTTATCTATAAGCAACGAATTTAACAAAAGAAATTAAAATCTTTTTACTGAAAACATACAACATCCAGAGGCGTCAAATAGTTACTTTGTAGATAACATTGATGCCTCCTTTATGTTTCATAACTATCAAAAGCAAGTATATGATCATGCTAAAAGAGCATCATTCTTGTTTAAATCAAACTACCATGAAATATTATGCCTTTCATCAGTTTTACTCCTTGAAAATAACAGTACCGACAGTAATCTTCTTAGTGCATTTGGTCGTAGTAATTTACTAAAAATAATTACACATATAAAAGTCCACGATCTCACCATCAATCATAATGAATTTCTTTTTGAAAGAATGATACCAGTACTTACAACAGTGCAACAAGTATTTAAAAAGTTGATTACAAGAGAAGAAGGATGTTTGCGATTAATGAATATTGGTATGAAGCTTCAAGGCACTCAAAATGTTATTGTGAAATTTTTAAAAAACACGTTGGATTCTTTTCCTCTCAATGACTTGGGTGAGATTATTAAAGAGGTTGACGACTTAAAAAGTAGATACATTTTACCAGTGCTGCAGTCATTATTTGATGATTTGTATATTGAAAATATGGTGTTTTTCAAGATTACAAATGAAAATAATGCAGAATGTAAACAGAAGGTGTTTGATGTTTCTCACCGACGGCCAAATGGTCAATTCCGACAAAAGTCTGAACGTAAAAACCTTGTCATAATTGGATACATGGAAGCCAAGTCTGAATCAGAAAGTAAGAATCATGAAGCTTGTATGGCAAGACTTAGTTCGCCTTGCCATCTTTGGCAAAAATGCAATAGATATTTACGATCTGAAAAGCACGTTATTGATTCAAGCAATTGGGCCAAGCTTTACTTTTTATTTATTACAAAAGAAAAATGAGGACGTATATTCTATGGTGGAGTTGGACAAATTCAATTTCCCAATGAATATAAATCAAATTCCAACAATCTTTGGCTACTTGGACCGAATTGCTGATATTGTGGAAATTTTCAAAAAATATGTACAGTGGCTCACAAAAGTGTGGCAATGTTTCAGAGTTTTAGGTAATTTATGCAAATCCGCAATAACAAAGCGTCTATTTATTAAGTAAAGTACTATATAGCATATACTAGTAGAAAGACAGAAGTCCCCTCTTTTTGATGATACTTATAGCATATATTTATTATTCAATGTTTTTATTTGAAAAACAATGTTAAAAGTTATATGTATAAAAATTTTATGCAAATAGTTTAATGAAAAATGTAATAAACAGCGCATCTTTTATGTTTAGTACTTGATAGCACCACCTTTTGCTTTAATTACTGCTTCAACACGTCTTGGCATGATTTCTATGTGTTTTAAGCATAGTTTGGCTGTAACTTTATTATACTAAACATCAGCAACTCACTCCCACAATTCATCCATGTTTTTTTGGTGGCCTATCATAGGCAGCAAGCTTGCACTTCAAATAAAACCAAAGGTTTTCAATTGGATTTAAATCAAGTGAGTATGATGACCATTCAATGACATTTACTTTATCTTACTTGAACCAATTTCTTGTATATTTAGTCTCCTTAGCATTAAGTTTTGCTAAAATATCCATCTTTTTACTGAAAGGAATTGGTCTCATTCTATTGTATGTGATGATCTATGTGTTAATGGGAATGATGCACAAATGTTATTCAGATTAGTAATGAATTTGAGAGAAAAACGATATTAAATAGGAATTAAACCTTTTTGTTAATTCAATACTGATATTAAATGATTTAAAATTAAAAAAAAAAAAAAAAAAAAAAAAAAAAAAAAAAAAAAAAGTTCAATAGTTTAAATACATTATTTGTTGAATTCATCCTATATGACTAGAATACTGCTCATACAGTAAAGGACTCCATAATCTTAAAAATACGGTTTTATTATGTTCCTTAAATTTATTTAATGGCGCTTTATTATCTTGTTTCTCATTATTTCTCTACAATTAAGTCTCAATGATATAAGCCATTACCAACTAATCCAATTTAGAAATAGTGTCAACCCAAAATACATTGTTTAACGCCCAACAAATTTAAACACAATATCAAAATGCAACTTAGGTCAACATAGAATTTACTTTTGATATTATCACTACGCGAACTTATTTTATCATTAAATCCTACTCTGTCCTTTGTTGGACGTGATTGGTGCCTTGATTGGCTACCTAGTAGTTATTCGACTTATCAGGCTAAACACCCTACACAATTGTTCACAAAACAGCATTCTATCTTCTGTCTCCAAATGTAGCATCTATCTTCAATTGCGTGAAATAGTTGATACATTTGTAACTTTATCTTTTAAATTTGCTTTCTGTACACACAAATCGTATTTATATTTTGATATCCTTTGTTTGGGGGGGCCTGTTTACGTAATTCTTCACAAACTTGGTAAACGTTCTTTGTTTAACTTCCATTTAATACTAATAGTGCCGGCAATACTTTTTGTTATCGTTCTTTGGGATTCTCCTATCATTGATAATCCGATCCGGAGTTTTTTGATTTATTCAATATCCTACATACAATTAAGTTTTTAAAATTAATAACATTACTGTTTGTTCAAAGACATCCAAAACAATAAGGAGCGGGGATTGTAACCTACTACAACACGGCTATCACATGTCCTTTTCAATTAGATTAATGTCGATACATATACCCCAAATTCTGTCTATTAAAAATTTCTTTTTTTTTTTTTTTTTTTTTCTTCTTCAGTTAAACAATGGATTCTATTCAAAACTATTTACCCTACTTGATTCCAGCTGTTATTGCTGCAGGAAGTGCTTATTTCTTTTTCAATAAAAAAGGTAATTTTTTGTTTAAAATGACATTGCTAATGTATTTTATTGACATGACAAATAATTCTTCTTCTTTTTTTTTCATATATACATAGTTGAAGTTCTAGATGCTAAAGTATTCAAAAAGTTTAAATTAATAGAAAAAATTGTTATTTCTCATAATACTGCCATGTAATATAATACATGTATATAAAACTAATTTTAACAAATTATATATTTACTAATGGTTGTATTAGCTACCGTTTTGAATTGCCTCGTAAAGATGCTGTACTTGGTCTTCCTATTGGTCAACATGTGTCTGTTATGGCCGAGATTAATGGTAAACAAATTTCTCGTAGCTATACTCCCATTACTTCTGATGATGTTCAAGGTCATTTCGACTTACTCATTAAGGTAATATTATTTATATACTTATGGAAAAAAAACAAACAAGTTCATATTTTTTTTTTATACAGTCTTATCCTTCTGGTAATATTTCCAGACTATTTAGTGAACTTAAGATTGGTGATGAAATCTCGGTAAGAGGACCTAAGGGCACATTTAACTATACTCCTAATATGTGTAGATCGATTGGTATGCTTGCCGGCGGTACTGGTATAACGCCTATGCTTCAGGTAAAATAAAAGATGACATAATTTATATATGTATATAAATATATATGTATACTAAATGCTATTCTATAAGATTATTCATGCCATCGTAAGGAATCCTAATGATAAAACTCAAGTGAGTCTTATTTATGGTAATGTTACTGAAGAAGATATTTTACTTCGTGAAGAATTAGATGAACTTGCTAAAAAACATGATAATATTAATATTTATCATGTTTTGAATAAACCTCCTTCTGGCTGGTCTCAAGGTTCTGGATTTATTACAGCAGATATGATTCGCGAACGTTGTCCTCCTCCTGCTAGTGATATTAAAATGTTAATCTGTGGTCCTTTACCAATGGTTAAAGCTATGACTGAGAATTTGACTGAATTAGGATATGACAAACCTCGTGCTGTTAGTAAACTTAGTGATCAAGTCTTCAAATTCTAATAAATGGGGTTTTTTTTTTAATTATTAAAAAAAAAAAAAAAAAAAAAAAAAAAAAAAAAAAAAAAAAAATAATAATAATTACTATTATTTAAGTCGTCACATAAATGTCTGTGCAATATTTTATTTTATTTTATTTTATTCCATTTTATATTATTCCATTTTATTCTGTTTTATTATGCTTTAACTAGTTTATATTCTTTACTTGACCAAAATTAAATAATAATATTAACCATAATAAATGACGGCTAATTCACAAAAACAACAAACTTCTAATCATTGGTTAAGTAATATTCTTCGTTCACGAGCATCATCAATAACTGTAGAATCTTGTCTCAATCTTTCTAGTAAAGATCCGTCTCAACCATTAGATGCTCGACCTATTTTACCATTACTCGAACAATCACAGCCTTTACAATCCCGTTGTAAACATTTAGCAGTATTTTCTGAAATTTGTAAAACCTATCGATTTACACATTTGGAAAATGTGTTCTTTACAGTACAGGACATACTTCAACCAAATATGCCACGTGAAGCTCGACATGGCGTATTTGAGTTCATGTTAGCTTGTATTATTGGCCAATATAACGACTTGGGTATGGCGCGGGTGACATTTTATGCCTCATTGCGAAACTACACCCACTGGGAGGACTTTGATGATATGTACAAGACCTTATTTGCTTTATGTAAAGGAGGCAGAGATATCTCTGGTTTCGAAAAGAACATTACAAAGTTGATAATTCATTGGCTAGATGTCGCATTACAACAGAAATCTTCTCAACAACAAATACAAGCAATACCTTATTTAAGCGACTTGATGCATTTCCTTACGGTCATCGCTAAATTTAACTTTGCTTTGTTTGAGGAGGATGAGGTAGCACAAATGATTCTTGCAGCACACAAGGCATTTTTTTCTTCTCAACATTTAGATGATATTCAAGCATGTCTAGAATTTACAGATATTGTTGTACGCTATCGGTTCGTTCCTTTTGAAGCATTAACACCATTTTTGGATATTGTTGCTGCTTCTGCTATATTGTTATCGGATACTACTCGACAAAAGCCTGTTGCTACTTCAAGTAATGCTGTATCTTGTTGGCCGATATTTTTAAACTTACTTCGATCTCATTGCGCACATTCAGCTATATTAACATTATGCCGGTTCTTAGATAAGCAACCGTCTAAAATAGATAAAGAGAACATTTTGATAAAAGGAGCTATTAGATTATTAAGCGAAATAGCTTGGGGAAAAACAAACAGAATAGGTGCAGAAACATATATGGTTTCTGATTCTATAATATTAATGTATTTGAAAAGAGTTGCTACAAAAGGAAACGACATCATAAATGGTACCATCTTAAAATCTTTAATATTACTAATCGAAACACCGGAAAATAACCTAAGTTTAATGGATTGGGATGAAGTATGGGATATTGTCGATATTATCACAAGTTATGTAAAGAAAACGACAGATAATAACAGTAACAGTGATATCAATTTATTCAACGTCGAAACATCAGGTTCATCTTCTTTATCTTGTATTCATCAATTTGCTTGCTTTATTCAGATTGTAATCCAGTTATACAAAAAGAAGGACTATAAGGGCCCCTTGAGTCGATTTATGAACGTTCTCTTTGAACTGCGTGCTTATTGTTGTGATAATACTGCTTCTATTCTCTTAAATTACTATGTTACTGAACATCTATTACTACCATCCTCTAAGAATTGGTTAAAATTATTACAAGAAGTTACTAATACATTCTATATTTATGCTAACCCGACTACAACAACAACAGCTATTCGTCTGACTATGTTGAATATTGTAGCGGATGTATGTGCTTCAGTCAAGGATTTTTATTCAGAGAATATTTATGAAGCAGTTGTTATCCCTATTATGCAAAGACTCCCTTTGGAGACAGATCCTCATATACGACAGTTAGCAATTGATTTAATGGTATCATCATTGTCAGATTGTCAAAGTGAGTCAATCTTCAATAATATGATTACCATATTAAGAGAATGTGCAAAGTGTCAATGTAGTACCATTGATGAACAGCAGCAACAACAACACCATCATAATCAGTCTTTAAATAATAAATTATCCTCTTCTATTCGACCTCCTCATTCACCACAAATACACAGAACTACTAATTCAGCTTCATCGTCCGTTACTGCATCTCCTTCTATTTCTTCTACAACACAACAGTTTAAAGCAAATTTGACATTCATAACTGAGACTACAACAGATGCTTTTCTTCGCGGCGAACATTGTCAAGGTGTACCTGCTATGTGTGGTATCTCTGAACTATTTGAAAATTTTTTATTAGCATCAAATAGTAAATTTTGTGAAAAAACCTTTAATATTATCACTGAAATTGCTAATGATCGTTCAGATCTTGCATGTCCTTATGGTGGACCTAAGATTGTTGCTTTAGATCTCTTATTAAGATTTAGATGTCCAACAAACCATCATTTATTTCTTATTCATGACAGTAAGTAATACACTAGTTTTTTTTTTTTTTTTTTTTTTTTTTTTTTTTTTTTTTTTTTTTTTTTTTTTTTGTTCTATCTCAATTATGCATTGAACTTTCCTCACTTATATACATATATATATGTATGTATTTGTATATGCATAATAGGTATAAAAGAAGAAAACAGTGTTATATCTGTAATTCGTGCTCAACAGCATAATAAAAGACAAGAGGCAAAGAAAAAAAGCTTGTCGGTAGTACGATACCCTGTCCTGCTATTAGTTCAAAACAAGGATCTTCTGGTATTCAACCATCTGAGCCAACCAAAGGACAAGAAAAACAGCCTGTATTTTATCCAAACCCTAATATTCTATCTTATAGTGAAAAGCTTAATGAGGGGATAGAAACTGTGTTAGATATTAATGAAATGTTGAAATCTTATGTTCGTATCCTTTCTCATTCACCAAACTGGTCAGTTGTATTATTTGTTTTGAAACGACTACCTCAACAGTTAAGTAACAAACATTTATTCTGTGGCGCTTCACCCCATATAAACAAGCTTCGCCGTCGACTCGTCAAATGGACAAGCACACGAAAGTTTTTAGAATCTGTTGTTAACTTACCACCTCATACTAAACGCAATGACCTTCTTGTCTATGCTTACAACTTGTTAACGGTTTTAATCTCTTACCGACGTGTTTTTACTGAACCTAAACAGGATCAAGACGAAATTGTGTATGCATTCTATGTGGGAATTACACAAGTGACAAGCGCAACACGGCTCTGTATTAATTCCCTTGCTGTTTGCTGTCATGAAATGCCACTCTCCGTAACGAAAATGTTGAATGAGATTCTTCAACGTATGTCTCAAATTATTTCTGTTAGTAGTGTTTCAGTTCACATTTTGGAATTTTTATCTTCATTAGCGCGATTACCTAAGCTCTATGCTAATTTTACTGGAGATATGTATAAACCTGTGTTTGCAATTGCTTTGAACTATTTGCAATATTCTCGTACACAACAACAGCAACAGCAACAACAACAACAACAACAGCAGCAGCAGCAGCAACTGCAGCAACTGCAGCAGCAACTGCAACAACAATCACCCCTAAATACACCTGCTACTTCACCTATGATGAGTCCTGGTACTAATACTACAATCCCTGCTATCAGTGGTTCATCAACAATCAATGGACAAAAAGAAATTGGTCAGAGCGCTCTAAAACAATATGTATTAATTATGGCATATTTAGTTATTACCGTTTGGTTTACAGCTATCCCATTACGTGAACGTCGAAAACATGTACCCTTTATTATTCAGCGTTTATTAAGCGGCATTTCTATAGGAAAATCAATTGATGAGCAAACATATACTTGTATTGATATGCTTTCTCGATTTTCATTTGCTGATGTAAGTCTTGCTCCTGAAAAGTCGATTGTGTCCAAGATTTTAATGGGAGATGGTGATACGACAGCATCATCTACTAAGCAGAGTCAACGTACGTGGGTATATGGCCATACTTTGTTGACATTGAAGATGGCTAAATCGTCAGGATGGATCGAAGTGACTGTACGTCGACCCTCAGGTACAGTGTCCATGATGTGCTATATCGAGAATAAAGTTAAATCAGATAACATTGATTATCGAACCTTACCAGCACTCTTAATGATGCAGTATCAACCTGATATTATGGCTTCCAAAATGTTAAAAGATCGTGATAATAATAGGAATGATGATGAAGAACAAGTCCAAGAAGATAATATTGAAGAAAATCAAAATACCAAGGATCGAAATATAGAGAAGCCTGATAACTTACTAAATGATGATGGGCTTGAACAACAAGTTGTAACAAATGCAGCTTCAGAGGCACAATCAGAAGGATTAGTAGTAGGTCCTTCAAAAATAAAAGATTCATTGACTGATATGACATCTCCATCAACACTAGAGGCTCGTAGACCTTCATTTAGTCAAATGTTGGTAAGCAATAACTCCGACATTGCTATTGATATGTCCAATCCAAACAATTGCCTTGGTATAGAGGTGACTACGAATGATACTGTCAGAGATAAATCGTTGATTGAAAATGAAAGACAAGCAGTAGAAACAGCTGTTCGTGAGGTGTTATCAGACCCCAAATTGACCGGTGATGAATCAAGTTCTACCTATTATAATCCTGTTACGCAGTTACGTAAAATTGAACCATCCATTGACCCTGGCTTCCTGTATCTTCAGTTCAATAACTATCCTGATATAGGTCGTACCCTCGATATTTCACCTCCTTTACCTGATGATGAAACAACTGCACGTACACTAGCTACGTTTGATCGTATTCCTGTTGTTGACTTTCATAAGATTGGAGTGTTGTACGTAGGTAAAGGACAGACGAAAGAAGTGGATATTTTAGCCAACACATACGGGTCACCCGATTATGTACGATTTTTGAATGCTCTGGGCACAATTCAACGTTTACATGGACGTACGGGTAATACAGGTGGTCTTGACAAGGAAATGGACATTGATGGGCGATTTGCTTATTTTTGGAAAGATGATGTAACAGAAGCTGTCTTTCATGTTGCAACCTTGATGCCTACCAACTTGGAACGTGATCCACAATGTAGTGCTAAGAAGAGACATATTGGTAATGACTATGTATCGATTGTCTACAATGATTCCGGATTAGACTATGCGTTTGATACTTTACCTTCACAATTTAATTTCATTAATATCATTGTCTCTCCACATTCAATTTCAACAGAAGCAATGTCACCAGCCCACGCATTGACAGGTACTGAGAACACGTTCTTTAAGGTAGAGTTACAACGTAGACCTGATATGCCAGATATTGGGCCTTTTGGTGAGGAGCCTAAATTAGTAAGTGCACAATCATTACCTGAATTCGTACGCCAAGCAGCAATTCATGCGAATATTTTTGCTCAAGTCTTTTGGCAAAGTGCAAGTGCTGGAGGAAGACACGAATATGTTTCTCACTGGCGAGAAAGATTACGACAAATTCAAAGAGTTAAAGAAAGATTAACGAATAAGGCTGCTAATAATAGCTTATCTTCTTCAGCTACGCCTACTATACCTGAAAATAATGCAAATCCAAACAGCAATGCTGGAAAGATCGGTAAAGACGGTTATCCCTACGAAGCTTTACTTGATTTCACAAAGTATACATAACAATAAAGATTTGTTCATATATCCCCTTTAATTTTTTTTTTATTT
Organism: Cokeromyces recurvatus; assembly: GCF_025118155.1. Taxonomy (NCBI): domain Eukaryota; kingdom Fungi; phylum Mucoromycota; class Mucoromycetes; order Mucorales; family Mucoraceae; genus Cokeromyces; species Cokeromyces recurvatus. The sequence goes on from NW_026251391.1 coordinate 907,766, forward strand.
TTTGGTGGTTTTATTTATATACATTCCCTTTTTTTTTTTTTTTTTCTTTTATATTCATGTGTAAATCAATAGAAAAGTTTTAAAGAATGTACAAAATTAAACAAGGATTTTTTTTTTTTTGTTCAAGCCATAAAGCATACCCGCTTTCAAAAAAAAAAAAAAAAAAAAAAAAAAAAAAAAAAAAAAAAAAAAAGCTTACAGAATAAAAAAAAAAAAAAATAAAATAAAATAAAATAAAAATATTACTTTTCTTTATTTTCTTGATGGAATGCAGATTTATTCTCACCAAATCGATGGTTATTAATGATAACAGGCAAATTCATATTAGGTGTTTGAAACCTGCTTTCAGATCGTACAACAGATCCTATCGCTACATGAGAAGAAAATATACATTATTGAATATACAATTTTACATTTCTAAACATTGAATTTCATTAAAAAAAAAAAAAAAAAAACTTACACATGAAAAAACCAAATGAAGCTGCTGACCCAATCATGTACTTACTAAGCATTGTAATAGGACCTTTGGAGCCTGATCCATACCTAGACAAATATTAAGCACTCTTTTAATACTGGATTCATAATCTTACGATTTTTATTTTATACCTCATAAGACTTATAGACCCAAAAACAAAGCCAATACATAAACCAACAGTGCCACCCATCATTGCGCCCATTTTCATTTTATCAAAAGTTGAAGGCTCCATTTTCCCTTTTTTATTATTAATATTATTATTATTATCTGATAATACTTGGGTGAATAAATAAGAATATATATCTATTTCTGTACAACAAGGGTTAAAAGGTATAAGCAGTATGAAAATGAATGCCAATTTCCTGGATTTTTCTTGTAAGATTAATTTGCAACAGTAGTAGTGGTAAATAGTTTCAAACTCAGTATATCGTGCATTTGGCAAGCCAACATGAAGTGTAAGCAAAATTTGAATATGTCATCATTACTTTTATAATAATAAACGCAAAGGAGCATTCTTCTTTTTTGAAAAAAAAAATGTTCGAAACATTAATGTTAGTAATTACTAAATATATATTTTAGAAAAAATATAGCTATTTACATCTATTTCACCTAAATAATAACCTATTGTGAAGTCGTAATGTTCTTCTGTAAAGATGAAAAAAAAAACACACAGTTTTCGTTAATTTATAATGAGATAACACAAGGCCATCAAAGATATATATGTGTGTACATAGGGATAATCAAATTATCTTCGTAATAAATGCTATTAGTGAAGTAATAATAAAAAGAAAACTTCTATCACCCCGTCAGCTTCTTTTCCATAGTTTGTATGTTAGCTTCTCTATATTATATGGATGTATCATTTGGTTAATAATTCTCTCCAATCTAGATTCACTTCTGATGTACTAACTACTCAGACTCTCTTCTTTTCTTTATAAGCTCATTTTATATATTTATAAATAAAAGTACTCTTTTATCGTACTGCACATGAAAAAAACTAAATACGGAAGTTAAAAAGACTTCGGGCTATATTTTAGTTTAAGATTAATATTTGAAAAATAAGTTTAGAAGAGAAGCACAAGCTTTTTTTTTTTTTTTTTTTTTTGTTTACATAAGCTAATGGATATCTGTAATATGCGAACTTTCAGACAATCCCATACCTCCCATTTGAATATTCTTGATTTTTTAACTACATTTACTCTTTTTGTTTTATATATACATATTTATATATTACATAATATTTGACATATAGACAATTTGGTCAAATAGAAATTTCTTTTAAATAACACAAAATTGGTAATAAAAAATGGTACACAAATTTAATTCATTATAAATAAATATTTATATTTTAAAGGGGAAAGAAGATATTCTTTCTTTTCTTTTCTTTCTTTCTTCTCTTCTTCTTATAGTATGTCTTTTTCAAAGTTACTTGAACACTTGAAATCAAATACAAATCGATTTTTGAAAACAGAGAAAGGCCAATTAAATAAAAAATCTACTAAAAGTTTATTTCCAGATACTTCAAAAGAAAGGCGTACTATTTATGTAAATGTCGATATTCCACCTGATAATTTAGACGAATATGGTCAACCTACTACAACTTATATCTCTAATCGAATTAATACAGCAAAATATACTTGGTATACCTTTCTGCCAAAAAATTTATTTGAACAGTTTCGTGGAATTGCAAATCTTTATTTTTTATTCCTAGTTATCCTTCAAATGTTTCCTCTCTTCAGTACCACAGCCTCCCCGGTATTAGTAGTGTTACCTTTAGCTGCTATATTGATTTTAACAGGCGCTAAAGATGCTGTAGAAGATAATAAACGACGTCAAACAGACGAAAGCGTTAATAAAACTGTAACATATACACTATCAGATTGGAAAAACGTCAATATACCTGTATATAAAGTTGCAAGGTGGAAACGAGTCTTATATTCGATAAAGAGGTTCCTTTCTTATCGAAAATCAGACGTATCGTCAAAGATCAATATCACTATAACGGATACGGATTCGAGCTATCGACATCCATTACCTTCTGTCACATCAACATTAAAGAATACAATCAAATCTACAGCCTCTCTTCCAAAGATAATCTTGTTAAAAAGGAAACATATGCCTTATCGACCTGGTCAATTACCACATTCTGTCTTACCATCTAATGTAAAAGATGAAAACGAAAAGAAGAGACCAACATCAGTTCGTATACCTTTAGATAAAGGATGGAAACCTACATTATGGGAAAATATAAAAGTCGGTGATTTTGTCTTTCTTCGTAATGACGATCCTATTCCTGCTGATATAGTCATCCTATCAAGCTCAGAACCTGATGGGCTTTGCTATGTTGAAACGCAAAATTTGGATGGTGAAACTAACTTGAAAATCAAAAGATCACTTCAAGCCACAAACATACTTAGCACTCCTGAAGATTGTAAAAATAGTAAATTCTATATCGAAAGCGAACCTCCGCATGCTAATTTATATTCCTATAATGGTGTCTTGAAATGGAAGATTGATACCATACACACAAAAGAAAAATTAACTGGAGATGAAGGATTTAGCTCTACTACGATAACTAAGGATGAAGATGAAATGGAGTTGGAAACAATAAATGAAATATCAAATCTATACGATGATGAAATAATATCAGAAGTATCTCACGAGAAAACAGAAGCAATCACAGCAAATTCAACTTTATTGCGTGGCTCTGTCTTAAGAAATACAGGCTGGGTTATTGGTCTTGTCTTATTTACGGGGAATGAAACAAAAATTATGCTTAATTCAGGGAAAACGCCAAGTAAACAAAGTAAAATGGAAAAAGCTACAAATCCATTTGTAAGTGTGTATTTATTTATTCATGTATTTTTTTTTTTTTGAAAGACGAAAATGTATATTTATTACACATCTATTTTTAGGTTATTGTTAATTTTATATTATTATTGATCTTGTGTTTAATATGTTCTATTGCTGCAAGCATAATTTATAATAAGAATTATTCTTCTGCAAGTTTTTTTGAAAGCAAAGATGCTGAAAGTGGAGCTATGGAAGGATTCATTATGTTTTGGTAAAGAGGTAAAAAAATAGCAGATAATATGATATGGAGCACTTATCCTGGTATCTAAATAGGACAACATTAGTTATTTATCAAAATATCATACCCATTTCTTTATATATTTCCGTCCAAATCGTCAAAACTGCAGCTGTAAATATAAAGTCTTTTTCCTATATCATTATCTTTTTTTTTTTTTTTTTTTTTTTTTACATAACTCATATTCAAAATTAGGCTTACTTTATTCATACAGATATTGATCTTTATAATGAGAAACTTAATCAACCCTGTATACCTAAAACTTGGAATATATCTGATGACCTCGGACAAATAGAATATATTTTTTCTGATAAGACAGGCACTCTTACACAAAACATTATGGAATTTAGACGATGCACTATTAATGGTATCTGTTATGGCTTAGGTGAGACAGAGGCATCTATTGGAGCCAAGCTAAGAGACAATAAAGATGCATATACCCCAGAGATTGATATTGATAAGGCACGAGAAGAAATGTTACAAAAGCAAAGTGAGCTCTTTGACCACAAATATGCCAGCTCAAGCTCAACTTTTGTGGACCCACAGTTATTTGATGACATTAGTGCTCAGGATGAACAATCACAAAATATAGTTCATTTCTTTTCAGCATTGGCATTATGTCACACCGTTATTCCTGAAATACCTGATGAGTCTGCTCCAAATGTGATTGAATATAAAGCTCAATCTCCAGATGAAGCCGCTTTAGTAGCGACTGCTCGTGATATGGGATTTACATTTGTAGCCAGAGAACAAGATAATGTAATGGTTGATATTATGGGTGAGCTACGTTCTATGGAATTGTTGCATGTTTTAGAATTTAATTCAACAAGAAAGCGTATGAGTATTATCATGAGATCACCTCAAGAGGGTAAAATCATACTACTTTGCAAAGGTGCTGATTCTGTCATTTATGAAAGGTTATCCACTGGTCTTGAGAGTTTAACAGATGAAGCCAGTAAAAATCAACTAAAAGTAAGAGAAGAAACATTACAACATTTAGCTACTTTTGCTAACGAAGGTATATATAAAAAAAAGAAAGAAAATGGAATTACACATTCTTTTTTATTATTATTATTATTATTTATTTTTAAGTGAATAGCTTATTTGACATGTATTTTTAGGTCTTAGAACATTGTGCATCGCTAGTCGTGTTATTGATGAAGATGAATATCAGAAATGGGTCATACGTTATAAGGCGGCATCCAACAGTATTAGTAACCGTGACGAACAGATTGAAAGTGTATGTGAAGAAATCGAAAAATCATTGACATTAATGGGCGGCACTGCTATTGAAGATAAACTGCAAGAAGGTGTCCCTGATACCATCGCTGTCCTTGCAGAAGCTGGTATAAAAATTTGGGTACTTACTGGTGATAAAGTTGAAACAGCTATTAATATTGGTTTTGCTTGCAATCTACTTACGAAAGACATGCTATTAATTAGCGTGAATGCACGAGATGAAGGAGAAACAAAGGAACAATTACAAAAATCGCTAGATGAAGTAGAAGAAAAATCCAAGATACAAAAGTGTGCCTTAGTAATTGATGGTGAGTCCTTAAAGTTTGCATTAGAAGACCCTTGTAATCAAGTCTTATTAAAGCTTGGAGTACAATGCTGTGCGGTTATTTGCTGTCGTGTGAGTCCAATGCAAAAAGCAAAGGTAGTCAATCTTGTTAAAAAGGGTCTAAAAGTTATGACTTTAGCCATTGGAGATGGAGCCAATGATGTTTCGATGATACAAGCGGCAAACGTTGGCATAGGAATATCCGGGGAAGAAGGAAGACAAGCTGTGATGGCATCTGATTATGCAATTGCCCAATTCAGTTATTTAAGTAAATTATTATTAGTACATGGCCGGTGGTCATATTTACGTACATCAGAAATGATCATGACTTTCTTTTACAAAAATATTATGTGGACTTTAGTATTATTCTGGTATCAATTAATATGCGGGTAAAATAAAATTTAGCCATGTGTACGTATGTTATATTCTATAGATACTAATTTTTTTTCTTTTTTTTTTTTAAAAAAAAAAAAAAAAAAAAAAAAAAAAAAAAAAAAAAAGATTTACTGGTACTATGATGTTTGATTATTCCTATATCACTTTATATAATCTTGTTTTTACATCTTTACCGTGTATCTTTGCAGGTAAATATAGACGATTATTTTACATATTATATATCTTTGTACTAACTATTATTAACATAACAGGCGTATTTGATCAAGATTTGAAAGCAGAATACTCTTTCAAATTTCCTCGGTTGTATTTAATGGGTATTCGAAATGATAAATTTACGCCCACTATTTTTTTCCTAACCGTTTTTGATGCTATTTATCAATCTGCTGTTTGCTTTGGATTGCCGTACATGATGTTCATAGGGCCAAAAATGAGTAGTAATGGTTATGATACTGAAGGAGTTTTCGAACTTGGTACATTTATAGCCGGTATTGCAGTTGTTGTAGCTAACATTCTTGTCGGTCTTACGATCTTCAGCTGGACCTGGATTATGATTTTATGCATTATTATTTCTTGTGCAACTTTCTTTATCTGGACTGGGATTTATTCTAATATCATGACATTTACATTCTATGGTGAAGCCATTCTATTTAGTGAAGGAACATTCTGGCTTTGTCTTATTTTGACTTTTATTGTTTGTCTATTGCCCAGATTTATCGCAAAGTATTATTTACAGACATACTATCCCTTCGATAATGATATCATTAGAGAAATTGTTCTTTGTAACTGCTCTAAATTTGATGAAAATAGTAAATCCAGAAAAAGATATGATACAAAAGGCTTAGAGGAAGAGGAAGAGATACCTATTAACATGATGAGAACAAGATCATGTGTATCTTCTTCAGATCAACAAAACTATAATCAATCCTATGTTTCTGATGAAGAGGATATATATGAAGAAGATTATGAACTTAAGAAGAAGCAGAGGAAACGTAGTCGATTCGGTTTGCGTCGTACTTTGGCTACTAAATTTGGCAATAGCGAAATTATGAATATGAAAACTGGTAAAAGAATGTCATTTACAGGTTTTGCTTACTCTTCAGATGATAGTCATGTTTTTGATGAATATCGAAAATCTGTGTATCGCACAAATACTATTGGAAGTACTCTATCACGGTCTAGTTTCAAATCTCAATTATCTATGGTAAGCTTACCTGAAGGAAAGGAAAATGGTTATTGTAGAATTAGCCAAGATTGGATGCCTATAAATAAACTTCGTCTTCGACATTATGGTACAGAACCTGCTTTGTTTTCTCCAAAGAAGCAAACGAATACTTTTGGTAGAAGAATGTTAAATGTATTGATGAAAAATCGAATAACAAAGCATCAATATAGAGAAGAAGAAGAAGAAGATAAATCTGCAATTATTACAAGAAAATCTTCCGTAGATTCAAGCCAACTTGGTAATAGTCATATTTTATTGCCTTTAATAACGAATCAAAATGAAGACTTTGTAACACCTTCACCTTCATCAGAAAATATGACAACATACCAAAGTATTACAAAAGCTGAGCCTATTAAATCCTCTTTTCATCATCAATATCATCAAAGCAGCCATAATAGTGCTACTCATAAAAATGAACAATCTCATTCACACTCCCCTAGTCCATTAGATTCAGCTTCGTCCTTTCCGCCTACTCATTATTAATATAGATTGAAATATACATGTATACCAAGCGTTTTTTATTATTATTCGCCTTTCTGATAAATAACTAGACAATTGAAATTAATAAAATTAAACAGAAGAATGTCTGATCTAAACAATATAGACAGTAAACTTAAAATTAATATAATATTTAACTTTGCATTTATCTTTTAAAATAATCCTTTTTTTTTTTCATTATATTTAATGAATAGTTCATTTATTGCTAAACAGATTGGCTTTATTTGCTTCAACTAGTAATAGCTTTCCCTTTCAAAGAATTACTTTAACTTCTATCCTTTATTGAAACGTAATGAGTTTTCATGACTAAAATTATGTATATAACTGATTATAGTAGGTCAAAACACTACATTGAGTTAAATATTCAGGCAATATTATTATTTTTTTTTTATCAATCCATGAACTCAAAATTAGATGCTACCAACAATGTATTAAAATAACAATTGCACACGGCTAGCTCGGCTAGAAAACATCAAACGATAATGTTTAAAAATGATAATAAATTTATAAAATATAGATATAGTTATATGTAATATTTTGGTAGTCAGTCGTTGCAAGATAGGTATATAATTTTCATATTTTAGTAAAAGTGTGAGGAGGGAGTTTATGACTGAACGACTGCCAATAAGTAGTACTATATAGAAAACAACGTTATTCTATGAAGCAGGCTTTGCTTATATTCTACAACAAAGTTTTCTAATATCATCTTTTTTTTTTTTTCCTTGTAAGACCAACAAATGATTTTTATTCATATAATCAATTGTCAGAACCAATAACTTATTGAAATTGTCATATTCAGGTATTTGAACGCAATTATTCTTTAGATCACATATAAGGATAATGAGTAGACAAGTAGCGAGCGATATCACTGAAGCAAAGTATGAGCAAGAGCTCACTTAGATATCAAAAGAATACTAGTTGAAGTAATAGCGTAGGATATATTATGGCAAATTCATTGTCTGCATAAATCATAATTAAATTTTGAGACAGTGTCTGGCTTGCGATTATTGCTTTTAATACAAGCATTTCTCGGTCAACAATCAAAATCAATCAATACAGCACTGACTTCAATATTAAATCCTTTTTCTTTTCTAAAATATAAGAATAAGGATGAATAATTGACTTAACTGCTTTTCATAAGCAAAAATAACGATTACAAAATACATCATTGTCTTGTTTAGAAGCATTAAATATTTTTGTGTATTTAAAGATTATAAATTGTTTATATGATGTTATAATCTCCATCTACCAGCTCTTAATAAAGGTCGTACCCTGAACAACCAATAAGCAGCTCCATAAGCAGCTCCACCTAAATGAGCTGCACTATCTACTATTCCGGTCTATATTATAGATAAATGAATTTCGTACTATATAATATATAAGTATATGCATATTAACTTACATTTAATGTCATTTCTTTATATATATCATAAGCTGCAAACAAGCCCACAACAGCTATTGCAGGCATAGGTACAATAAAGAAAACTAAAAATGTTGTCTTTGGAACTATAATTACATGTTAGCAAAAAAAAAAAAAATAAGCATAAGATAGCATAAATATATACTTACATGCACAAGCAAAGAAAGTAGTAATACCCATAATAGAACCTGTATAATTTTGTAAGTATTTTAATAAATAGATACACATTCATTTTACCTGAGGCGCCCATAGATCCTTTAGTTATTATTTGTTTATCGTTCTTATCTGACAACAGGGGTCGAATATATTTTTTAAATCCAATACTTATAATTGAAGAAGCTAAACCAGCACCAGCATAGAGTAATAAGAAGCGAGATGCCCCAATAGCTTCAATTACACCTTGACCTATACTATAAAGAACAAACATGTTTATTCCAAGATGGTCCAAAGATTTATGTGAAATACATGAAGTCAATAATGTATGATATCTTCCATTATGAATAGCCTCAGATGAATTAACAAAATTCTTAACCATAAAGTTAAGCCAATTAGCATCACCAAATTGTTTATATGAGCTGAAAGAATATTGCCATAATAAAAAGACACCAACATTAGTACCGATGACGGTCCAAAGTACTTTATTAGGGTCTGTATTATTTATAAATCGTTTAATGGGATTATTTTGTAGAAAAGATTTTTGTTCAGTTAAATTATAATAATGTGGCCGGACGTAGGCTCGTGTATTTATCTTTATAGGTGCTGATAAATATCGCTGGGATATACTTCTTAGGCTTATACTTCGATGAGTATTGCTTAACCCAACTAATAAATGCATTATAAAATTTATTTATTTATATAAAAGAAATACACTTCTCTAATAAAATTTACAATGACAATCAAACCTATTTTATAGGCGGTTATGCACGTGATAAAAATGTATTCATACACACACTCTCCTTTTTTTTTTTTTTTTTCAACGAACAAGAAACTTTATAGCGACAAAAGCGCTTTTTTTTTTTTTTTTTTTTTTTTTTTTTTTTGTTAACCAACAGCATCTTCATTAGAAAGGAAAAAAAAAAAAAAAAAGAAAGAAAGAAACGGAGATACACATCTTTTAGAAGAAGACTATTTAAACTAGAAAACGAGAAAAAAAAAAGATTTACCCTTTTTTATTAATTCAGTATAGATCGTTTAAATTTCAAGCCTTTTTACTTTATTTTATTTTAACAATGTCACAAGTAGAAAGCTTAGATGAATCAAAAAATAAAAGTTTAACTTTGACTCATAACAACTCTTCTTCAGAAATAAAGAAAGGTAAAGTATTTTCATTTATGTTTGTAGGACAAAATAAATAACATCTCTCGTAAAGGAAAAAAGCAGCTTGATCCTGAATATGTAAAATCACCTTTACCGCCTAATAAGATTAATCGACCATCTTCAACAACAAGTAGACATGGCAGCAGCACAGGTTCAATGAAGCCAGTTCATAAAAATGGATTTCTGTCTTTATTACTATGTTGTACAGTAGGTGCAGGTTCTTTTCTCGATAATAGCGACAAATCATCAATCAGTAAAAAGAATAGTAGCAGCCTCAGTAATAACAATAATAATCAACAAATTAAAGAGAAGACAGATGATAAAGTTACTTCACCTGTTCCCGCTATTGTTACTGATCTAACTGAATTAGATAACTTGTCTTCCTCTTCTTCATCTGCGGCCAATAATAGAGTGGAAGTAGACGAACCTAATAATAATAATAATAATAATGAATCCGCTTCTCCTTTATCTCTTCAATCCCAAACTTCTCCCGTTGTAAGTTTCTTTTTTTTTTTCTTTTTTTTTTTTTTTTTTTTTTTGTTAGTCAGTAGGTTAATTTAGGGAGGAAAATCCGTATATATATAATGTATAGGGACCTGTTGTATGGTTATTACCGCCATTAGCAAATGAAGATAGGCAAAGGAAATGCCTCGTACTTGATCTTGACGAAACATTAGTTCATAGCTCATTTAAGGTATTCCTTTTTTTTTTTCTTAATAACGTTACATGTTAAAGTAATACAAACATTTATTTAGATTATTCCTAATCCTGATTTTATTGTACCTGTGGAGATTGATAATCAATATCACAATGTATATGTACTAAAACGTCCTGGAGTGGATGAATTTATGCGTAAAATGGGTGAAAAATACGAAATTGTAGTATTTACCGCAAGTTTAGCTAAGGTAAAAGAAAAAAAAAGTGAAATACATATATAATAACCCCCACTTTTTAAGTATGCGGATCCAGTATTAGATATGTTGGATATACATGGAGTTGTTAAGCATAGATTATTTAGAGAATCATGCTTTAATCACAAAGGAACTTATGTGAAGGTAAACAAAAATAAAAGATTATGTTATACAATAGCTAATTATGTATGCATACATTTAAGGACTTGTCACAATTAGGAAGAGATCTTGCATCAACATTAATTCTTGATAATTCGCCAGCAAGTTATATCTTCCACACAGCAAATGCAGTACCTGTCTCAACATGGTTTAATGATCCTCATGATACCGAATTAACTGATCTTGTTGCCTTTTTAGAGGATTTAACTGTTGTAGATGATGTTCAGCTTGTGTTGGATAATGTTATAGATCGTAATTTTACTGTGTCATCTAAAGCTTAATAATATTTCCTCTTTATTTAATACCCCCTTTTATTACATTATAAGAAAAAAAAAAAGCAAGCAAAGGAAACTTTATCCTTACTTATCCAAATATATTTATTTTTTTGTTAATTGGAGGTTTTATGAACCCCATGCTCACTCTCTCTATCCCTTCATTCTTAATTAATATATTATATTTGAATATAGTGTAACGTTCAAAAAGGTTGATTTTTTATTTATTACATGTGGGGAACTTCTTTGAAAAAAAGCCGTGTTGAATAATTTTTTTTTTCTTCAGAAAGAGACAACTGCAATCCCATAACTCTATTTTTAATTACTTTTTATTTAGAACAACAAAAGGCTGCCGTACTTTAGAAAAAATGCTAATATACTCTATATACATGTATAACACAAAGGTACAGCCAGTACGATGGATATTGTCGCCAATTAACAAATATTTGTCGGAAATTGAGAAACAATTGTCGCAAAAGAAATTTCAATTTGTCGTTTTAGGAAAAGCGTATTGTCGCATCAGATTAGCTTAAATTGTTGTAGTGTTTTCCTCTTCCTAAGCACTTCTTTTTTTTTTGTTTTTGGTTTGAGTCATGAAAAGATCTTTTTTATTACGAAGATGGGCGCGATAACCTGTACGGCGAGAAAGGTACGAAAGTTTATGATCCAATGGAGGGTGTTCTAACTGAGATAACCCAATCCTAATGTGGTTCTTGAAACATTAACCTATCAAAACACTTGGAGAAAATTAAAACCGCTTGAGAAGATTGCTATAGAAAAGATAGCAAAGGATACAGAAAGTACAATAACAGGCAACGAGATGACTTTATTGATAGAATGATTGAAAGTGCTCAGGAAAGAGGCCTAGCTACCCGGTTCGCAAGAGAACTTGGGATCAAGCCACGTGTGACAAGATGGTGGAAAATGTACAGAGAAACGGAAAAAGTGCCTTACAAAAAGTCTTCTATAAGTTCTGGTCCTCAGTCTTCTTTTACCGACGATCACAACGACTTTTTTGAGGAATCTAGTGGACGATGACACCTCCCCTCTCAGCTTTTTGTGGGTGATATAGTGGGGGAGGTTAGCTGAACAATTCGAAAAATTTAGCATCTCAAGATCTCAACTCAATAATCACCCTAAAAACTGCCTATCTTTGACTGTCAAATAGCCCATTTTCCAAGCAGAAGCAAGAAATAATGAGACAAACTTGCAAAAAAGATATGATTAGTTTATGGAATGGAAGGACACGGACTTGGATTTTACACGGAATTGTGTTTTCATAGACGATTCAGGGCTCAATATCAACATGAGGAACATTTATACTAGATCTCCTGCTGGATCTCTTGCTCTAGTTATGATTCCAAAGTCAAAGATAACCTCTCACACGGTTATAAGTGCCATACATCCTACGAGCGTTATTCACGTAGTACTGAAGAAGCCACCTCCCAAAAAAACAAACGCCTGCCAAATCTAAGAAAAGCAAAAAGAATAATAAAGGTAGGAAGAGGGCCACATCCGACAATAACAAAGAGGAAGTAATAGAGGTATCTTATGAAGAAGCCCCTACAACATCCAAAGGCACAACCACCCTTTATTTCATCAAATTCATCAATGAACTTCTGGATATTATAGATTTTGATCCAAATTTAAAGGGCAACTACCTAGTTTAGGATGATTGTACTATTCATAAGAATCATCCAATGAGACGGAAAATTGAAAGTAGAGGATACAGAATCATGTTTTTGCCTCCATACTCGCCTGAGCCCAACCCTATTGAGCGGTTTTGGGTCATTAATGAAAGGAGAGTTGAAGCGCAGTCATTTTATGACCGAGGAAAATTTGTCTGGCAGAATTGCTGACGCTTGCAATCAGGTACACACAAGTGACCTTGAAGGCTTTACTATGTCATCAAAGAGTAAATTTTGTGATGGTATGTAATAAAATAAAGGAAAATGAAAGGAAAAAGACAAAAGAAGTATAGTTTGAGACTGTTTATTCAATGTAAAAAGAATAATATAAAGACTATCTTGTGTCTAAACAACTACCTGTATTTATACTAATGATTCCTGAATCAAAGAAATAAAAATAGCTGTACAAAAGATAAGTCATGAAACAATGTTAATATTTAAATATGCATCTTGTTGATTCAATGTGCTGATTTATGGATTATCTATTAGGTGCTATAATGATCCGACTGAGGCTTTAAATAAAAAAAACTTATTGTTTGATCTGAGCATGCATATGTTCCTGATGTCTTTTATATTTTTATTTTATTGGATCAAAGAAGGCCTGAATCTTTTATCAAGGTTATAAAAATAAATATTTAGAAACGATACGATGTCTTATTTAGTTGACACATTTAGATGATTGAATGTCCATAAGGTTTATATTATTTACAAGAATCTTGATTAAAAGTGCAAGATGAATAAATGATAGTATGATAGTATGTTGGTAATTTCTTGCATATATACTTGTAATAATGACTCAGGTTATTCTTTATTATGTAATACATTTATTCTATTAGTACGTAACATCTGTTTCTTTTGTCCTTTTTTTTTTCCTGTTCATACAAATATATTATAGACTGTTCCATAATCCAACGACAAGGACTACAAAAAAAAATGGAGTGTGTAGATACACTGTACGAATATTGAGAATATAAATCACTTAGTAAATTAATCAAATCAGAAGCAGTTAAATTAGAAATAAGGGTCACTTGTATATCTGTTCATTTTATGAATAATAATTAACATTATTTATATGAACGATTCATATTAGTATCCTGTAACTATCTAGGTATTAAAACGTTACGTATGTTACGATTAAGTTCAGTAGACGAGTATTTTGAGCTGATAATGACCACACGACGATCTTCCTGTAACTGCTGTTTTCTATTCACCAAATTTCAGTTGGAGTCGATAATAGAATGGAATACTGAGGAAGGAGACATAGAGGAACTTTGCAAAGAGCATAAAAAATAGGGAACTATATCGTTGGTGTCCACTATGAAGATATTATGACTGCATAAGCTACCTGCTTGTCAATAAATTATTGAATGCATCGGCTGATAAAATTTCAGGGAGGATTGAGATAAAAATTCTCAAAATAGTTCCAAGAAACGGTGAAAGTATTGATATATTTTCTTCCTGAATATAGCAGTTAAGGTGCGTATTTTGGTAATTGAGCTATATTCTGAACTGTGAGTAAATTCACATCGTTTAGTTGATGTAAATGGGGTTGGATTATGTTAAAAATTACTTGGGTGGATGATCCAGTTATTCTTTAGATATAAGCTGCATGATTTGTAATCCATGCGATATCTCTATTAAGATATCAAAATAAAATAATATAAAATGAAAATTATACAAGTTTAACCAGACTAAATGATAGTTCTAACAGTTGGAAATATCTGAAATGAGAGAAACTAGAAAAATATTGATTATAACCAAAATAATATATTTTTTTTTTGTATAGATAAAATGTGAGATATGTTTTCTGTCTGAATCGTTTTTAAGTAAGTTGAACATGTTTATTAATATTGATTTGTTATTCAGGTGGAATCACTTTAGAATTTAATAAGGTACAAAGGATTTTGATCAATAATTTTTTATTTATTAAGGCATTGATTTAAATAACGAATCATGTAAGTATTAAATATCAGGTCATGATCGTGGATCTGTTTGTCGACCGGATAACAACTCAAATAACAAATTATGCGTTTTTGATATCCTTAACTGGGGAGCTTATTTTTCGGTATCTCCACCGTTCAGTGGAATTAGTTTAAGAATACTTATATCAATCCTCCGTAAAACCTAATTATGTGATGCCTTCAGAAATTGTATCAAGAACAATTCTATCAGATTATATTAATTACTCAATACTAGACATCATCCCAATGGTTTCCAATACTGATAGAGATGAGCATCATACTTTCTATCTTTCTGCATTCTCCTAGCAGAGCATCATCCAACACATACTGTTATTTGATAAATAGATTATACTTTACCCAGCAAACACTTACCAAATGATTCCACTAACCATTCTTACTAACGTGGCTGATACAAATTTATTATATGGTATATTACTTGTCAAAACCCTCTTCTGTGTTTTTCTTTCATGGATCTAACCAATTTTTTTTGAGTGGTATACAGAAAAGAAAGAACGCTAACTTAGCTTATAATGAGAAGAAGGAAGTAGTGATATGACTAAGACTCTGTCAATAATCAAATGTAGAGCTGCTCTAAGTAAATTAGTTATAAAAGAAGGAACGTATTTATAGTTGCACATACTTCTGGGATCATGATGCAATTGAGTAATAGTAGATCAAAAACGTTGAAGGGACGAACACACTATAGAAAAATTTATGCATTACATGCTTCTTCTAATCTTCTAACATACGCTGTTTGTATTTAGCTTCCATCATTGTTTTTTGATGATTGTTTTATCCTATCCCTAATAAGTTTATTAATCCGAATAAGAATATATTTATAGACGTATCGTTCAATTCTTCCCTGTTAAAGTTTATACTAATTTTCATCTATTCTCTATAGAATACTTATCTAGCCGTTCGTAATAAATATCCTAGCTGTAGGGCTATATTTCTATCCGTTTACTCCTAACATTCAGATACATTTTCGTGTATTCACATTATTCAACATTGTATTTATCTTTTTTTTTTCTTTGTCTGCAATGAAGTAAAAAATTTTGATTCGATCACCTGTTTTATCTTTGGATCCTTGGGCTAATACCTCTAGAGGAGATATTGTCACTATACGTAGCCGTGTACCATTATTCATTTGTGAAAACTTTTATCATTGCGAATATCTATCTCTGGTTTTACAAACGCTGTAATTATTATTAATCCTGATGACGATTAGAATACTTTTTATGACACTTTAGATATTTTACTTTGAACGATAGTATCGTTATAAACATATACAAACTTTCTGGATAAGCAATCATATTTATTATTTAATATTCTGGCGACTTGAATTGTTTATTTAAATTTAACAACATAAAATAAAAAATGTGATTTCTATTCCCTTTTCTTTCTTTCTATTCTTCATTTGGAGGATAAATTATATATACATATATATTTATACCATAGATCAAACTTGATGTTTTCACGTCTAAATAAGCAAAAGCATAATATCCTTGCCTGGGATTGTGCAACACCTTTTTTTTTTTTTTTTGGAAGAAATTGTGACCCTTGAGCTATGGCACAAGATAAGAGTTAGTGATACACAAACTTGAAAAACTTTTATGCGCAAAAAAAAAAAAAAAAAAAAAAAAAAAAAAAAAAAAGCGCATAATAAAAAAAATGCAAATCTGTTAATAATACATCACCGTTTAATATAAAATATTCACATCTCTTTTTTTTTCTTTTTTTTTTTTTTTTTTTTGCTTTTTAAGAAACTTGTAATAATTATGAGCATAATTTCCCTTGAAGAAGTTGCAAAACATAATGCAAAAGGTAAATAAAAAGATTTATTGTTTATTTTATCATCAAGTATAATTATGATTCTTTATTTATTTGTAAGATGATATATGGATCATCATTCACGGTAAGGTATATGACCTTACGCAATTTCTTCCAGAACATCCAGGAGGTCAAAAAATCATTTTAAAATATGCAGGAAAAGATGCAACAGCAGCATTTGACCCTATTCACCCACCTGATATTATTCAACGTTTTTTGGCTCCCGAAGTTTGTAAAGGATCTGTTGATTTAGATGCTCTTTCAAAAATTCCTCAAGTAGAAACAGACGAAGATAAAAAGATTAGATTAGCTAGAGAAAAAATCCCAAGATTAGATGAAATGTATAATTCTTTTGACTTTGAAAGTAATAATCAAAATATTCTCACACCAAAATTCAGAATTTATCTAGGTAACTGACAAACTTTATTTTATTTTCATTAGCCGTTGCTAGATCTGTCCTAAAGCCCGATGCATGGGCGTATTACTCTTCTGGTGCAGATGATGAAATAGCTATGAGAGAAAATCATAATGCTTTTCATCGAATTTGGCTGCGTCCTCGTGTTATGGTTAATGTAAAGGACGTTGATCCATCAACTACTATGCTTGGCTCACATACTACTTTCCCCCTCTATATTACAGCCACTGCACTTGGTAAATTAGGTCATCCTGAAGGTGAAGTTGTATTAACAAAGGCTGCTTATAAAAGAGGATTGATTCAGATGATTCCTACTTTAGCATCTTGTTCATTTGATGAAATTGTTAATGCAGCTGGACCCGGTCAAACTCAATGGCTTCAATTATATGTTAATGGAAATCGTGCTGTTACTGAGAAATTTGTTCGACATGCTGAATCGAGAGGCATCAAAGGTCTTTTCATTACAGCTGATGCTCCTCAATTAGGTAAGTGTGGGGAGGAGGAAAAAAATCTCCGATATTAGATCTAAAATCTTCTCTTTTTTAAGGCCGTCGTGAGAAAGATATGAGACAGAAATATTTACAAGAAGATCCTGAAGAGATAGTACGTAATGTAACAAAGGTTAAAAGGGATGAAGGAGCTGCTCGAGCTATTAGTTCTTTTATTGATCCATCATTATGTTGGGACGACATTGCCTGGTTTAAAAAGATTACAAAACTACCTATACTGATTAAAGGCATTCAGACAGCTGAGGATGCAGTTTTAGCCGCTAAATATGGATGTCAAGGAATTGTATTATCTAATCATGGTGGTAGACAACTTGATTTTGCCCCTTCTTCTATTGAAATTCTAGCAGAAACTATGAGTGCCTTAAGAAGAGAAAATTTAGATAAAGGATTCGAAGTTTATATTGATGGTGGTATTCGTAGAGGTAGTGATATCTTCAAAGCTATTGCTTTAGGTGCAAAAGGTGTTGGAATTGGAAGACCTTGTCTGGTAATTTTTCTTTCAAATAGATATATAAATGAACTTATTTAATATAATATGTATGTTATAGTATGCTATGTCTTCTTATGGTGTTGAAGGTGTTGAAAAGCTTTTTCAACTTTTACAGGTAACTGAATGTAATTGTATATTTTGAATATTGTTAATCATCGTCTTTTTTTTTTTTTTAATAAGGATGAATTTGAAATGGTAATGCGACTGATGGGAGTTACTTCTATAGCAGATATTAAACCAGAAATGGTCGATATTCGTAACATTAAGGATCATTTTGTGTCCAACCCAATTGATTATCTAGCAAACTCCGCCTATGAGAGAATGCAGCCTAGAGGGTATTTGTCAAAATTGTAATCTGGTAAAATAAAGTTAAATTTTAGATGTTTTTTCATACTTTGCGCACCACTTTTTTATTTTGCGTATGCTACTTTTTTCTTGAGCTTTAAATATAAAAATATCTGATCACGATATACCCTCTGGATACATGGATTGCTTCAATATTGCTGACATGATTCCTAAAGTTTAACAAATAGAAGTAGATGGTAAAATAAAATCTGTAAAAAAAAAAGAAAAAAAAAGATGAGCGAGACATAAAGAGGCTTATGGATCTCAGTAATTTTAAAGCTTCCCGTAAAGGGTCAAAGGAAGCTATTATTGTTATTCAACAAGAAACAATAACGATAAGTCAACAAGTAAAAGATGAAAAAAAAAAAAAAAAAAAAAAAAAAAAAAAAAACTACCACCAAGACTGCCATTTTTTAATAATCAGTTGTAACATAATGCACTTAGGTAAAATCAACAACAAAAATAAGTTATTAACAATATTATGTAAATCTATGCGTTATTTAATCTTTCTCTATTACACTCAACGAAAGTACTACATAAATAACTAATAACAAGACTTTGATATTAATTGTCTCTATAACTTTTTTTGACCCAATTTTATCTCTTTTGCTTGACTATGATTTATATTAATTTTTGTCTCTTTTTAAATAAAGTGCAGTTATTAGTTCGTTAATAATAGTACCTTAATGTACTAAATATTGCCCCTATACTTTTAGCCTTTTTTTTTTATTTGTACAAAAATAGTCACACAAGAGATTTGTTAAGCATAATCTATTAGACATATAAAAATAATCATCACGGTAATCTATTTTATAAACATTTTTTCTTTTAAAATATATATGCATACACATCTACTATTAGCCTGATTATCAATGAAAATAAAATGACTGTGCAGGTTTTATATAAAAACATTAACATTAACGTTTATAGCTGTCATTTAGTCTAACTACAAAAGTTAGAACTCAAAGGTGAAGAAATTAAGCTTAGCTTAATCATTAAAAACTCTCTTCAAAACGTCCTTGGATCATTTCCTTAGAATTTTATTTACTGCAATATGAATTGACATGTTCGAGCAAAATATACTATTATACTTGGGCTTCTATATTCAAACAGTTTGCTATAACCTCTGAAGCTTTCTTTCAATATGGAATACCACTACATTTATATTCACTTCCCAACACCACTTTCTCTTGAGGATTTTTTTTCCTGTTCACCTTGAGTAGATGTTCTAGTGATATATATTAAGCCTCTCCAGTTACTTTTTGTCATTTTATACTCTGGTATGCTGTATTTACTATTTTTTATAATATAGATTATCTGTCTTAAAATACCCTTTCTCTTTAGGATTTATCTTAATCTTCGATTAAAGAAATGATAGTCTTCATAAGAATTCTAGTATCCCCACGGGGAGTTTTTTTTTTTTCTCTTTTAGTTTCGTGGTTTATTTCTATTTTCTTTTCTTGTTATTAAAGAAGATTTGTATTCGATATATTACCTTTTCCATAGCATTATAAACAAATATTCATAATAAAACTATGATTATCGTGAGTATTTGATGCTCCTCTATAATTTTTGAAAGCCATTGTAGTAAAGAATGTTTGTAACCTTTAATTCTACAAACATATTGATTACTTTAAAAATGATAGCAATAATCAAGATATTTATTTTGATATGAAAGGGACTGTATAAGGTTCAGATCAAAGTTAAGTCTTCTATGCTTATACTCTCTATATTAGCAAATCATGCTTCTTGTTTTGTATTTGTTGGTCGTACTCAATTTTATTCGACGCTTAAATTAATTAAAAATACAAACTAATAAATATAATCTCCCTCACCTACCCTCTTCCTTTCTAAACCCTGTTTCTCCAGAAGATCGGCTGTGCTATTACATATCAAAATTGTATGTATAATATATATATTATATATACATATACATATATACATTTATATATTCATATATAAATGTATGTATATATGTATGAATATGTATGAATATGCATGTGCATATGCATATGCGTAAATTGATCATAATCTGGAATTGAATATTATTTCACTACATAATGAACCTGAAAGTTCCCCACAATATTATTATATCCGGCTCGGACAATAGTCTTGGAGTATAAATATACCAGGGATGTCGCCTTTTATATATACAACACGTTCGTTCTTTCCTAGTTAATTTATTTACACTTTTTAAGTTATTTATCTCTCTTTAAAACAGCTCTAGTCAAATAGAGGTGAGAAGGGATATTTCATGTATTTAAATTATTACTCAAATTAATAGAATAAAAAAAAAAGAAAAAGAAAGAGAGAGAGAGAGAAAGAGAGGAACAATTTAACTACACAATGACTTCATTTAACTCTGCTGCTGCAACACCTTTGACCGTGTCAGATCTTGTTAATCCGGCAGTAGAAGAGCGTAATTCATTACAAGGTCCTATAGCTGCTTCAATAGATTCAGATCCTGTTCAAGCATATGCAAAACTTGAAGGTGAAGATTTTTGTTATTACATTCGTACACTTCAAGTGTCATTAGGTAGGAAAGTCTCTAATCCAGACAATGTGGACATTCCTTTGGGAAATACAAAATCAGTCTCTCGACAACATGCAAGATTGTTTTATAATTTTTCAACACAACGTTTTGAATTAATGATATTTGGAAAAAATGGCGCCTTTGTTAATGAACAATTTGTAGAAAAAGGAGTAACTGTTCCTTTGGAAAATAGGTAAAATAATGATAATGATAATAATAAAAAAAAAAAGAAAGAAAAAGAAAAGGAAAGGAAAGGAAAGGAAAGGAAAGGAAAATAGACATTATATAAATAGAGAATTGATTGGTTTGCCCACTATAGAACTAAAATACAAATAGGTGAAATGGCTTTTGTCTTTTTACTACCAAAACGAGAATCGGTCAACGTAAATTCAACCAATAATGTGCCACAGCATAATATCGATGACTTTGGTTATATATCAACACCACATCAATTGGAAAAAAACGTAACATCGACTACTAATTCATCGAATAAATTGCATTTGTCTGAAACCTCTACAGCTGCATATGAGGATTATGACTTGAGAGATAATAGTGCGGGAGACGATGATCGTAATGAAATATCAGAGATAGATACATATCAAAACAAAGATAGTAAACCACCTTATTCATATGCTACATTGATTGCTCAAGCTATTAATTCAACCAATGCAAAACGTATGACTCTTAATGGAATTTATAATTATATAACCACAAATTACCCCTATTATCAAATGTCACAAAATGGTTGGCAGGTAACTGACATATCTTTAGAACAATCATGATATAACTTAACTTATACTCTTGTTTAGAACTCAATTCGACATAATTTATCATTAAATAAAGCATTTGTAAAAGTACCACGAAGTGAATCAGAGCCAGGAAAGGGTGCATTTTGGACAATCAGCCCTGATGCAACACCTCTGTTCTTAAAGAGTGTATATAAACGGAACAAAAGAACAATCGTGTCTTCTTCTTCAACATTATCGTCTCATATTACTACACATCAGCATTATCCAACAAAGCCAGTAATAGAAAGCGCAAGAAAAAAAGTTAAAAAGGAGCATGTAGTGAAAGATTCTATTTGCCATAAATATGAAAACGAGGATGATTTGTCGGTAATAAACTCTTCAATAAGAACTGAGAAAGTGTTGGTAAATAGTATAGAAAAAGAGACTGAGCTAAATAATAACAAAAAGGAAACAGTTGAAAACTTACCTTCACCCGCAGAAATAATACAAGGAGTGAGAGTTAGAAAAGGGAGAGTAGATGAGATAGCAGTAGATTCACTGTCAATATCTCCTCTTCATAACAATGATATTGATGTATCATCGGCTAAATCAAAAGTTACCATTGAAGATATGATAATCACTGATGAAAAAAAATCAAATACGTCAAACAAAAATCAAGATCAAACTACGATTTCCAAAATTAATCATAGCGGCTCCTCAGCAAAGACAACAATGAATAATTCTATTACTTCAGATATACCTCAACTAACAAATGAATTGACAACTACAAGAAATATGAATCAACCTAATAATGCAGAAGTGCAGGCACAACTACAATTACAATTACAAAACACCATACGACAACACCTCTTAGATCCCATTCGTTATCCTTTACCTCCTTCTATCGCTCAGTTATTACCACAGGCAATTGCGCAATTACCATCCGAACTTGCTACACAGCTTAGTTCCACATTACATTCCACATTAAAAAAGCAAGAAGATAATAGAAATACAGCATCAGATGCAAAGTCTACAGAAGTCGAGACACCTAAAACAGAATTAACAGAAACACAAACAGGATCTTCGTCTGAAAATACTAATCAAAATAAAAGCATAAATGCATCTAATATCCAAAGTATGGAGAAACAATAAAAAAAAAGAGATAATGATATGGATTTTTTTTTTTTTTTTGTTAATTAGTTGATTTAGCTGCAAATCTGTATTTTATATAGTTATATTTTGTATACATATTACCATTATAATTTTTTTTTTCTTCTCTTATCTAAAATACTTATTTCATCTCTATTTTTATTACTTTTTGAAAAATGTTTTGTTTAATAAACTATCTCACTATTTTCAAGTCTCAAATATATTTATGATACTTCTTGAATGTAACAAATGATTGATAAAGAATAGATTAATAATTACCAACAATAATAGAAAAAATAAACAAAAATTATAATATAATATACTACAGAATTGTATGAAAAGAATGCATCAAACTTAATAAATAATCGTTAGACTAATAACTGCAATAATCAATTAGTACTACTATTGTCTCGTCGTAAAGAAAACGACAATAACGAGTTATCAATTATGTGTCATACTACAAAAGAAATGAGATATAAATTAAAAACATAAATAAAGTATCCTTCTTTCGGATATTCTAAATTATCTATATGATCATGTTATTTTAATATATAAAGTCTTTATAAAAGACGACACAAAAAAATATAAAAAATGTTCCCCATCGGGGAGTCGAACCCCGGCCGTGTCGGTGAAAGCGACAAATCCTAGCCGTTGGACCAATGAGGAGCTCTTGATTTTGAATAAAATTAAATATATATTCTTTTTTGTCACTATGAAGTCACGTGATCTATCCAATAGAAATGTACATCTGTCTTTTAATCTCAATTTTTTTTTTTTTTTTTTTAATAAAAGCTTGCTTTATTATTATCTTTACTTTGGATACTATCACTATCGCCCTTGTGAAAAAGAGAAAAGGGAAATAATTCAGATTAAATGAACGAATATATCTCAAATTTTTAGTAGTAAATTTTATTTTAAAGAACTGGACGATTTGTGTTGTTGGCCTGTTTGATCAAATTATTTTCATCAAATGAAGGAGTCAGAATAAACTTCCCCCTTTCTTTTTTTTAAGGTCTACAACTCTGGCCAAATAATTATTTTTTTTTTTCTAGCTAAAGTTGTGAAATAATATAGTAAAAAAGCAAAAGAAAAAACATATACAAGATTGCCCATAATATTTTCTCTAATTATAGAAGACTACACATATTCTCCAGAAAGGTATTCTAATTTTATTACAATAGCCATTGCTGTATCAAATTACGATTCTCTTCTCAACAAAAAATTTATATATTTACAAGTAGGGCGTTGACTTTTCTTCCAAAAAGCTCCTAATTTCCATTTTTTACTTTCGTGTTACAATTTTATTTTATACATCTAAAAAAGAATATCAATTGTTCTAAACATTATGGAGATATAGTAACAGACTTTATCCTCCACACACACACACACACACAGCTAATTATTTCAGTTACTAAATTCCTTCGTACTCTTTTTTTTTTCCTTGATTTTTTTTAAAGGAGATTTTGAACCGACTCGGGCAAATTTGACATATTAAATAATCACTTGTTGTGTTCATTGGAGGATTTTTTTTTTATTTTTTTTATCTCGTGTCAAAAAAAAAAAAAAAACTTCTGCATATCCCTTTTATTTTATTACTCTTTATTGATGACTGTGAAATTATATATTAAAGATGCTTGCAAATCTAATTTACAACAAGAAAAACACATACCTGAAATACGATCTAAAGTACATTTAATAAGAAAAAAAAACAATAATTTTTGTAGAAAAGACAGGCGATAACCTTTTTTATTCTTCTTAGTTATATAAACGTTTATTTGAATTTTACCAAAAATTACATCAAAAGTAAAGATATTTAGCATATATTACACCTAAGTGTTTTTAAATGTATAAGAGGAAATTCACTAAGAAGATTTTTTTATTTGAAAAAAAAAAATAGTCCATCTGAATTGACGGTTGATGCAGCAGCTAAAGAATATGAGCAAGCTATAAAAGATCAAATTCAATTAGTTGACCAAGTAAATTATTATTTGTTGTCATTGGATAGCTTTAATTAATCTATCAATTCTGCCTTTTTTTTTTCAGTTATATTCTATTCCCATATATAGGGCAGAGCGTGAAGAATATTTACAGCTTTACTCAATTTGGAGTTTCTGCAATTTATTATTTTTTGACTCTTTTGAAAATAATCATGAATTGTCAGTAGCGCTCATGCAATGGTATAATAAAACAAACAGACGTAAGAACATGAATGCAACCTTTATAATTTCATGTATATAACATTGCGGTTTTTTGTTTTATTTTTAAAGGTGCCTTTTATGAATACAACACAGTCAATATTTTCACACAACATCCCTTGGATCATCCAGACTTTTGGCCCTATCTCATACGTATGGCCACATTAGGCGAATTGCAAATCATTGCCAATACATTACATCGTGTGCTTTCTCTTTGCCAAAAGGAAGATGATACTAATCTGTATAGTTATTTCAGGGAGCTACGTGAAATGTTACGTGATACTGACTATAGCACCATTACATCTCGAAACAAAATTGACAGAACTCGACTATTGCAATGGATGCAAGCATTATCAAAGGACTCTAACCACTCAAAGCAATTCTGGACATTACTTGCTATCTTGACAGGCAATGATGAATCAATCATCAAGCAACATGCACAAGATGAATTACATGCTTTTATTTGTTGTTTCTATTTTAATCCAGATCGATACACATCCACAACTTCTATTTATGAAATGGCTATTAAGGAATTTGATAAAGTACCTCAAGACATTTACAAATCACTTTTAGTAGGCAATCTAACACAAGCCATTCAGGAAAGTATTAATTATGATTGGTGCTTTTTAGCACATTTGGTTGATTTATTCGTCCTAAAAAACAAGTTGGAAATGAAGACAGTCAATGTGCACGTTAGTGATGGTTCAATAGTGACTGTACCTGTCCAATATCATTTTATATTATTTTATGCATCCTTCATTAAGAATAATTTTGGACTATGGGAGACAGCATTTAATTACATGCTAACATGTGATGAATGGGGAAGAGAAGCACTAGTTGAGGTAAAAAAAAAAATCTTACCAGATTTAAAAGTATAGTATCTGTATTAAATTTAATCTATTTTAGCATTTGAAAGAAACAGATTTGAATACTGAAAACACTATTTTTCAAGCCATTGTTCAGTTTTGTATGAAACATAATTTGGAAGAAATAGGTTTGGGATTGCTTGAGGTAAGAAAAAAAAAAGGGGGGGGGAATGAATCATAAAATCTAATTTTTATAATATAATTATAGAAAAAAGCAAATTCCTGTCTTGAGACAAAGGATTATAAAGCCGCCATTAACTACTATCAGCAAATAAAAAGCTCAAATGAAATTGATCATGTGTTTTATGCCATCATAGAAGATTATACCAAGACACAAACACTGTTTGATTTAAGTGATTTGAATATATGCAAAGGTATATGTTATAAAGTCTATCGTTATTTATGGCATATGCAATCCCTCGAACTAGACAACATTGCGGTTGAGTTATTTAAAGAATTGATACATGATGACTGCACGCCTATCTCTTTATTACCTTTGATTCTTTGGCAAGGATTACAGTTCCTTGAAGGTATATATATATAAATATATAAAGAAAAAAAAAGTATTAAACTTTACTTTAGATCAAAGCAAATTTTCACAACTTAGTAAGCTTGATTTATTACAAGTAAAAAAGCAGTGGCAAAAACTCAATAATAGTGACTTGAAATCTAATTTCGAATTATTTCATCATTTTCATCAGTCATTAAATCATACTACAGATTCAGTAGAAGCAAGTATGTTAGAATTTCTCAATGAGACAGGTGTCTGTTTCTGTAAAGCGTTAGAAATGAAAGAATAATAATAATAATAAAATAGCATTTATTTATTTATTTTATTTTTTTAAAAAAAATATATAAATTTATACATGTAAAAACAAGAGGAGAGAGAGAGAGAGAGAAGGGGGTTAAAGGTATTCTATAAGTAAAACGTATATACTCTATTTACATCATGTTGCTATGGATTGTTTCATCTACAATAGAATTAATCCACCAAAATCGATCTTGTGTAGGTAACACCGTTAATGGTGACTCTCTTAACAAGTTTACCGTTCTTTTTTTCATAGGGATGACGGTTGTAGTTCCACTTTGAAGTGGTGTAGAGAACAAGATATCTGTTGTTAACGTATTAATTGCTAGACGACGGTGGTAGTCCCTCTTCACCCTTGGAGGTGGAGGTAATGAAAACGAAGCAGCAACGGTAGCAGCAGCAGCTTCTTCCATTACCATGGGGATGACAGCAACAGCAGTATCAGCAGCATCAGCATCGGCATCGGCATCAGCAGCATCGGCATCGGCATCAGCAGCATCGGCATCAACATCAGCATCAGCAGTAGCAGTAGCAGTAACAGTAGTAGTAGCAGGAGAAGAAGAGGAAGAAGTGTCTTTTTGATTGTTATCATGGCGATATATTTGCTGTTGTCGAAGAAGATAAACAGGTGGTGAAAGGGTTTTGAGATTCGCTTGATAATAGATATTGGCAGCTTGATCAGTTAAATAACCAGAAAGGGCCTTGTAGATTGATAAGGGGATACATTTAAGAGATTCAGAGAAGGTATGATTGATGGTAGCCATGATATCCTGGGTACTGACATAGGATTTAAATACAATGAGTTGGCAGGGCCCCGTAGTTAAGGTAAAGGGGGTCAAGTCCAAAACGGGACTATGTAATTTAGAACCCTGATAGAGCACTTTACTAAAAGAGGTTTCATTTAAAATGTGTTGAGCAGCATGTTCAAGCGCCTTCAAGAATTGAGACCTGGGTAATCCTCCAGAGAATAATGGAGCCTCTTCTGTTGTGAAGTTGTCTTTAAACTGATCAAGGAG
Organism: Cokeromyces recurvatus; assembly: GCF_025118155.1. NCBI lineage: Eukaryota > Fungi > Mucoromycota > Mucoromycetes > Mucorales > Mucoraceae > Cokeromyces > Cokeromyces recurvatus. The sequence goes on from NW_026251391.1 coordinate 935,621, forward strand.
TTTAGGCATATGATACGCAATATCAAAGAGAGAGGACCCCTGAAGAGAATGCAGAAAATGGATTTCATCAGGCTCAAGTTGTGTTGGTGACAAAGAATTGTCAAAGGTCAATTGGACTAGAGGTAAGCTAAACTGTTTTGACTTGTCTACCAAGATATGCATCTCAGTAGACTCTGTTACCATCATTTCATTTACAAGCACAAATGCACCCACTTGTACAGAACTTTGTATAGAGGCATTGAATAAGGTGGCGGATGAGGGTAAACTCTGATTATGTTGTTGTGTAAGAGCATAGACAGAATCAATCATTTGCTGCATATCATTAAAATAAAGCCTCATATGATCGACAGGAATAGATAACTTGGCTGCCATTGTCTTGGCGATAAAGATAGGATCAGAAAATCGAAAACCATGAGATAAAAGAGCTGTGACATCCTTTTCTTGAAAGAGTTTAGAGACATAAAAGATATGCTTATCTTCACTATGATTCAGATTTTCAAAAATAGAAGATTGACGAAGATTGTGACATAAGCTATAATAGGTATCTGATGAAATTGAGGAACGACAGCCGCTGATCATATCCATCATCATAATCGTAGTTGTTCCACTTGGAATGGGTGGGCTGCATTGTGAATGACTGTTATTACTAACAGCTGCTGCTGCTGCTGCTGCTGCTGCTGCTGCTTCTACTGCTTCTTCATCATCTACTGCTCTTCCTCTTGTGTATTTCTTGTTAATAAAATATTTTTTCTTTCCATTTGATGCTTCTTTTTCTTTAGCAGAGTGATGTAGTACATGTGATTGTACATTTAGTTTAGCACAATCATTCGTACTTATTTTGTCGGAGGAGAATCTGCTGGAGGTAAACAAGTTTCTAAGGAAAGTAAATCTTTGGTGTTTTTGTATAGTAGTAGTGTTAAATAAAGAAGAGAATTTATAAATGGTATCAGTCGAGACAACAATATCACTCAGGATACCTAAATCAGTTAAATTATCTAACCTAAGTTCTTGACATAATTCACTACAACTATTCAAAAATTGAGATTCAACAGTATTGAAAACTTCAACAGTAGACGTATTTGATACATTTGAAAACCTCTTTATGTATTTACTATCAAATCGTTGTGATGCATTTTTAATTGATGTTTCAAATAAATGAATGAATAATGGATGACTTGAAGTGAATTCCCTTTTTATGTCCTGATAACACACACACACATATATATATACATAAATATTTATAAAGAAAGATTTAGTTGAATAAAATAAAAATAAAAATAATGGTCTTTTATATATACCAAACTTTCAAGTATTTCTGACGTTGGTAAAGTACCATCCACTTTAACAAGTATACGACCCTTGGGATCGAATATGACTGCGTTCAAAATAAATCGACTCTGTGTATTCTTAATATATAATGGGAATTTCTTAATTCCCGTTATCACGCTAATATAAAATAAAGCAAGACAAGCAGCAATGATGATAGCCGTGATTATACCAATTAAGGCAGGTGCTTGTAACTTTGGGACAGGAATCATACTAGGATAAGTTGGGAGATAAAAATCTGTGCCGATCAGGGCCACATAATGCATACCACAAACGGCAATAGCCATTAGCATGGAACATCCAAGACGTTTATACCATAAATTAGTCCATTTCTCACGTAACTTGAAAAAGATACATAAAGCTAAACTAACAGCTGCACAAGCAATAATGACAGCACCAATAACATAAGCTGTTTTATAAGTCAATACAAAATAATTGATAGCAAACTGGCCTATATGTATGAATATATATATATACATTAATCCTATCATATAGATATATAATATTTGTATATACCCATATAATGCATACAAACAATTCCTAACTATAAATAATAAAAAAAGAAGATTTAGATTTTTTTTTTATAAGTCAAAAATATATCATAATCTATTATGTTTTACACCCGCAAATATACCACTTGGAATAATTCTAGAGATTTTAGCTTCTTCAGTGACACCAACAAAAGTAAAAGCTAAAAACATACAAACAACGGCAACAGCAAGACTACCAAATGTATAACCAGTACGATAAGCCAATTGGTATGTTTCCCCTTTAATGATTAATGTCATACTATTATTTCCAATAAAATGCATTGACCAGACACCAACTGCTCCCATAGTAAAAGCCGATGACATTAATAAAAACCTAAGATATATTTATGAGCAAAAAAAATAAATAAAATAAAATAAAATAAAACAAATGAATATATTTGTATACCAATTGTAAATGCCTTTAATATGAGTTCTTCTTGATAATAATTCTAATGTTGTTTGTGCGCCAATAACTGAAATGATATAACTAACAAATATAATTCCTCCATTAAAACTTTTTATTGCACATTCCATTCTGTAAGCTTATTACTTTGTTCTTAATAATGAGAAATTTAAATAAATATAAGCATTATAAAACAAATACAAAAGAAGAAGAGAAGAAAGAATAATGATAACAATAATGATAAAAAATATATATAAATATTTTTTTATTATTATTATACCATAGTGGATCCAATCAAATATAAACAGATTATCAGTGGTGCGATTCTTTTATCAAACCCATTTAGTCTTTTTTTTTTTTTTTTTTTTTTTTTTTTTTTTTTTTATGGAATTATGAACCGGTAATTCAGGATAATAAGCATTACTAAATGCTCTTCTGTAGTAATTAAATGTATAAACCAATGATAATAATGACAAAAAATAGTGAAGCTTATTCTGTGTTCAATAAAAACAGATCATAAATTACTGTTATACATTTTTCAAATTTATCATATTAAACTTCGTCTTTTTTTCTCTCTCTCTCTCTTTAGAAATAAGAATGATATGAATATATTGTTTCAATCATAATCAAATCTATAAAATACTCGATAATAATCGAAAAAGAAGTACATTTAATAAAGAAATTATAAATACATTTATCTAGTGATTGTTAGATAAAAACAGCTTTACCGATAAAAGTAAATTAAAAGAGAAGGAAATATGAGATTGAATCTAGAACTATTTCTATTGTGTTGAGCTGATATATTAAAAACACTGTCAAATCAAATATGAAAAAATGGGAATAATTTGATATCATAGGAGGGGGAGGACTTGTTCATTTTCTTGTGATGACATACTTTTCTCATTATATTACGTAATCTCATACTAGATCATCGATTTTTTTTTTAAATTTTACACTGAGGCCACTTTTAGCACATTTAGAAATTAAAACTGACATTTCATAACATTTGATCTTCATACATGTACATCTCTTCATACATGTACATCTTCCTTTTTGCTCTGTTCAATTCTTAATATTCCATAATATGCTTGATCAAACTCCTTTATTACTGTATTGTGAATATCCAAACAATAAAATAAAATAAACAAGTTTATAAAATGATGATAGCATTTTATCTATTAGTTTCTTATTCAAGTAATTACTGTAATAATTTATATGTATAAAAAAAAAAGGTTAAATTCTTGTTTAAATGTAGCATAAATAAATGACGGGAATATAATTCAGTAAACTTTATATTATAAAAAAGAAAATCAACAGGGCTTTACTATACAACACATCAATTCATATATAATGTTCTATTTTAGATGATAATTTGAATATAAATTATACCTCTTGAACATTAAAACTACAATGTATTTTTTTTTTTTACCAACATGTCTTCTTTTTGTTACTTAAACGCTGTTCACATTAAAAAATAAAAAATAAAAAAAAATCTTCATTATTTATTGTCTCCGCTCATTTTTTATTGGTGTAAAGTACCCTTTCATTTAAGCTGGGGTGGGCATGGTTGTCATAATGAACTACGAACGACAGAAGTAAGAGTTTCTTTTATTTTATTTTATTTTTTCCAAGTGAGGGAGGCCTTTTATTACAATTTGATTCAACATTATGGCACAACAAGCAAAACAAGCTGCACAACGATTAGGAGGCATGTTCCCAAAGGGATCTGGTAAAGGAGTAGGTTCTACAGCAAGTGCCCTCATTGTCTTGGGTGCTTTAGGTTATGGTGTCAACGCTTCACTTTTCAACGGTATTTTTTTTCTCTAATAAATAAATAAATAAATGAAAAAAAAAAAAAAACATGGATTCTCATGCGACATGATTTTAACTCAAAATATTATTTATAGTTGATGGTGGTCATAGAGCTATTAAATATACTCGTCTTTTTGGTGTTCAAAATAAGGTTTATAATGAAGGTACTCATTTTATGATTCCTTGGTTTGAAACACCCGTCATTTATGATGTACGTGCAAAGCCTCGTAACATTGGATCACTAACTGGAACTAAAGGTAAATTGATTAAAGAATTGATACTAAAAGAGAGAGAATGTGAAGCATTAATAATTCAACATTACACATTATTTTTATTTTTTTAGATTTACAAATGGTCAACATCACTTGTCGTGTTCTTTCTAAACCTCGTGTTGATAACTTGGCAACTGTGTATCGTACTTTGGGTCAAGATTATGATGAACGCATTTTACCTTCTATTGTGAATGAGATCCTCAAGTCAGTAGTTGCACAATTCACTGCTTCTCAACTTATTACACAACGTGAACGTGTCTCTCGTCTTGTACGAGAAAATCTTGTGCGTCGTGCTCTCAGATTTAATATCATTCTTGATGATGTTTCTATTACTCACGTTGGATTCTCACCTGTCTTTGAGAGTGCAGTTGAAGCTAAACAAATTGCTCAACAAGAAGCACAGAGAGCAGCATTTATCGTTGATAAGGCACGTCAAGAGAAGCAGTCGATCATTGTTCGTGCACAAGGTGAAGCAAAGTCAGCAGAATTGATTGGTGAAGCTATTAAAGATAAACCTGGATTTTTAGAATTAAAGCGTATTGAAGCAGCTCGCGAGATTGCCAGTATTATTTCTCGTTCCGGAAATAAAGTTATGTTGGATTCTGACACTTTGTTGCTTAATATTAATTCAACAACAACAGCAGCAACAAAACAATCTACCAAGACAACAATGGAAAAGGAATAAATGTTATGAAAAGTCTATTAAAGTAAAAATCAAAATAAATAAATAAATAAATATATAAATACACACATATATAAATATATAACAGGACTGCTTTAAATAGGAGGATATGTAAACAAAATAAAATAAAATAAAATCATATATGTATAAATATAAATAAATCTATTCTATAAATGTTGTCAATTTGAATACACATGGAAGCATGTTATATCTATCATGTAGAGTTATGTTGTTATTTCCAACAACAGCAACAACAGCAACAACAGCAACAACAGCAACAACAGCAACAACAACAACAACAACAACAACAACAACAACAACAATAATAACGGCTAATATTTTTTATCAATTATGTATATTACGTAAATCATAAAAAAAAAAAATGTTTGTAACTTGCATTAATAAACTATAATTTTTTTTTTTTTTTTTACATAAAAAAGGAACAATGTTTTTGTCGGCAATCAAAAAATAAATAAAAAAATTGAAGATTTATAATTTTACACGCGAAAAAGCAGACCGCTTTTCATGTGATTAAAAATAAGAATAATAATAGCTACATGACAATGTTGTAAAAGAAAAACAAAATAAGTTGTTATGGCAAGATGAAAACGCGTTGTAAAATTACCATGACAACAATAAAACAAGTGTTATATAACGGGATAAAAAAAAAGAGAGAATGGGGGGAGAGGAGAGGAAAATAGATGGAAACAAAATAAATATATTACTAGAATAGTAAAAAACAAAACACCAGATAAAAGAAAAAGAGAAAAAATAAACAAAAACAAAAAAAAAAAATAAAATTTGTAGGTCTTTCAAACATGTTTATGAGTTACGTTTTGTTTTTTTTTTTTTTTTTTTTTTTTTTTTTTTTTTTGTTGAGGTTTCCCTTCAAGATATAAAAAGGGGGAAGAATAAAAAAAAGAGTCCCCCAATTTATTTAAGATGGAAAATAATAACCAAACACAAGGATTTAGTGTAATGCATTCATATCCATTTATTAATGATGGACCAACAGATATAGTAGAGTCTACAACTAGTAATAAATTAAAACATCGTCACAGTCTTCATTTACCAACAAACCATTCAGAGCAAAAAGATAAGATAACAAAGCAAGTCCCACCTGGTGTTATTCATATAAAGCCAACATGGAAACCAGTTAGATTAGACGAAAAACCACCATTTTCATATGCTACCTTAATTGCTCATGCTATTTTATCAAGTGAAAATCGTCGTTTAACTTTAAGTGAAATATACCAATGGATATCTAAACATTATCCATGTTATTCAATGAAAGATCATCGTTGGCAGGTACAGACAATAAAAGCTTATATTATATGAAAACAGGGTTTTTTTTTTCATTCATTTTATTCATTTTTTTATTTTTTTTTTTATTTAAAGAACTCTATTCGTCATAATTTATCTTTACAAAAAGCTTTTGTCAAGTTGGAAAGAGATACAAATACACCTTCTGGAAAAGGTTGTTATTGGACTATTTTACCCGGTTATGAACAACCTTTTATTGATAATCTTATGAAACGTGGTATGGGAGGCAGTAATGGTACAACGACTTCAGGTAGAAAACATAATGAAAACGGAAACGATGATGGCAACAGTTATACTTCTCATAAGCAATTTCGAAAATTTATTGATGCAACCATTTCCAATAATAATCATTTATTTACCATATTTCGTATGAATCCTACTACTACTACTACTACTACTACTACTACAGCAACAGCAACAGAAAATAGTAAAAAGCAAAGAACAAATAAGAAAATGAAAAAGGAACAAGAAGAACAAAAGCAAGAACAACCAATAGAACAACAGGACCCCATATATGATTCAGATTGTGATAGTGGTGTAGATCTTAATTGTGAAGTATTACCAAAAAAGGAAGGAATGTCAATACCACCCTCCTCCATACAAAATCAAGCATCATTGAATTCACTATTTATGGAAAATTCAATGTTCGTTCCTGATGATTTACTATTAACACAACAACCCAATACAAATCGAACTCAGAATTGCTTTTTAGACTCGATGATAGATACAACTACAACATCATTTTATGATCCAATAGAATATTGGGATGCACCACCACCACCACCACAAACAAGTTTATTTGATTTTACACAATCACAGCAACCAATGATGTTACCACAACAACAAGGGTTAGTTGACTATTATTGTAATGAACCAACAACATTCAATAGTTACGTAACAACATTAAACCAACAACCACCACAAGACTTTTTTTTATATAACAATTTTTGTTAATTATATATATATACACATATATATAATTGTTTACCCTTCTGTAGATATTTAATTATTTATATACATATTATATATTTTGTAACCATAACAATAATAATAAAAGATAGACATATACAAGAATTAAAAAAATAAAAAAAAGGGGGCAGAAGGAGGGGAGAGTGGTTTATTATTATTATAGTTTTATAATAGGAGATGATAGTGAAGAAGAAGAAGAAGATTCATAAGCACTGTCTTGTTGTTTATGTGCATAATAATAATGTTGATACCAATAATCAAATGGAGAAGAATGATTATCTTCTGTTTGTTGTTCAAGATAAAGATCGGCTATGTCACTTGTTATATCTTCAAATTCAGATTGTGCAATTTCTAATTTGTATTCCAATAATTGTAATAATTGTTTCTCCATTAAATTAATTTCTGCACCAGAAAATAGGTTTAATGCATATTCGATCCAATATTTATTTTTGATAGCAGAGTCATGAATATATTTTGATGCTATAATAAGTGTAGCTAGAAAGATACGATGATGTGTACATCCCATACCTTTATTTATTTACAAATTAAAAAAAAAAGTATGAGATAATAATGACCTTTTTATTATACACGTGTATATATTTATTTACCTTTTGAAGTATGGAATAGCTTTGTTTTTAGTCGACGTGCATAACAAAGCGAAGTTAATAAAGTGCCAGTATCCAAATGTGACCTTTCCATCACATATTCAATATATTCACGTAATGACATAGGTGCTTTCGTAGTATTAGTATGTTGTGTTGGTAATGGTGGTGAAGGAGGTAATGTGATATAAGATTTTTTCCTAAGAGGAGAGGAAGAAGGTGGAGAGGGTAAACCAGAATGATCAAAATTAGATCCATTTTTACTATGTTGATATTTATTCTTTTTATATGGTATCATTGATATATGAGTTACTTCTATAGAAGAAGGATAACAAGAAATGATGGATTCAAATTCCCTTGTAACAAAATCTATGATAACGATTTTAAAATTAATAATATGTAAAAACACATATATTTACCTAAAATATAATGTGTTGCTTTCTTTTTAGCTAATTTGTTAAAGATAATAAAATTGATTGAAGGAAAAGTGTCCATCATTTAATATTTACAAAGGAAAAAAAAAAAAAAAGTGAAAAATAAAAGAGTAAAAAAACAAAAAAAAATCACATTTTATTTTATGTATGCAAAACTTTTTTCTATTTTGCTGCATTTAAGTTTATTTTGGTTTGATACATTTTACATTTGTAGATCATTCGCTATCAAACAAGTACAAAGCATGTCTCATATATCAAAAAAAAAAAAGCTTAATATTTTCTTTTTTTTTATTTTCAATAATACTCTTTAAAAATAAATTTTCTGTTATTTTAAATATAGAAACAATATTTATATAAAAGATAAAAATCAAATCAAAAGTGTACACATAGAATCTTTTTTTTTTTTTTTTTTTTTTTTTTTTTTTTTTTTTTTTTTTTTGGTCGAGAACAAATAAATAAGATTAAACATCAGCTTTACTGATATGTTTCATACATAAAGAAATTCTAATAGTCAAGTCTATTATTTTTATATATGGATTACGTTCATAATAATTGCCTGCTTATACTTGGCAAGATTTTGAACTATTTTTTTTTCCTTTTTTTTTTTTTTTTTTTTTTTTTTTTTCTATTCAGTAATGTATTTCATTTTAAATATAAACTGTACTAATTTCTATGAAAACTATATAATTGGATAATTTAAAAGCTTAATTTGTGTATTATGTAATATTCACTCATTTGTTTGTTTAATGTGTATAATATATATATAAAAGTGACATAATTAGAATATTTACAAGTTTATTACTATTGTTGTTGTTGTTGTTGCTTTAGAAATCCAAATTTACCTTGTGGACATCGATTTGCATAATGTCCTTGTTGCCCACATTTGAAGCATGTCACGTCTTCTAGTCTTCTATATGTTTGTTGTTGCTGCTGCTGCTGCTGCTGTTGTTGTTGTTGTTGATGTTGCTGCTGCTGTTGTTGTTGTGGATGTTGCTGTTGTTGCTGCTGCTGTTGTTGTTTTTGTTGCTGTTGCTGATCAGAAGGATCATTTTGTTGTAGAGTATACATTACAGGTAATTCATATTTTGGATGACCATTGGGACAATTAAGACCATCAGGACAAAAACCAGTTAAATAATTTTGACAAACTAGTTTTCTCACATGCTTATTACGACAATTAGGTCCTAAGAAAAAAAAAAAAAACTCCCACCATTAACATTTACTTTATACATGACTTGTAATCAAATTATATACCATGTTTACAAAATCCTCGAGCATACCAAGGACATTCCTTTTGTTTACTTTCAGGATCAATATGAAGATACATACATTCATCTCCATTACAACATTCCCCATACTTGGAATAGAACCAACATTCAGGCATCTTCTTCATGTTAAAGACATGTAAAAATTCACAACTGTCTCCCTTTTTACATAATCCACGTAACCAATGTTTACAAACGACTGATTTATCTCTATCATATCCTTTATGTTTAAATTGACAATTATTTCCTTTTGTACAAGTACCCTTTAAATAATATTTACAAATAGGTTCATCTGTATGAATATATATATATAAAACATGTAAGCAAATTTGAATAATATTAATATTGTACTTTTTTTTTTTTTTGCCTTCTTTTTTAACTTGATCATTAAGCTTTAATCCTAACTCATTTTTAATAAATTCTTCAAAATCAAATGAAATTGTGCCATAATTGACCTTAAATATAGGTGATTCAAGCATATTAAATAATAATTAATATACCATGCAAAGTAAAAAAAAATAAAAATAAAATAAAATAATACTATTAATAACTGTTGAATGTGCATACGCGGGCTCATATTTTTTTTTCTTCATTTTGACAGTGAGGACACGTATGATTGGTCAATTTGTTTGACTGCTTATTTTATACACATTTTTTTTTTCTTTCAAGGAACTTGATTACATATACATAAAAAAAAAACTATTGATCGTTACAAGAGGTAACTGAATGCTGCATGGTTCGTTAACTAAATATATCCCTTATAAACAAAATCAAATTTTGAATGTTTAATGGCAAGACTATTAATATAGATAAAATGATTGAACTTTGAAGAATACTAAGAGACAATATCAGATAAAAGCATCTTTAGATGAAGAAGGATAATCTCGGCCCACCAGTATCTCCTGAGAGATTTGATAAACATTTTTGACAACACTATAACTATATTTCCATAGTTTTTTCTATAGCTTTAACAGATTAGGATACAATTTACTTCTATCATTCACAGCAGCAGTAACTACAACAATCAAACTCCGCATTCGTGTCTAGTTCTTCACTGTAAGTTGATCAGATTATTTCTTTAAACAATAATAATGTCTTTAATTGGATATTCTGTTTCCAGAAACTATAATTGGGAGTTGATAAAATGTTGATAGTGTTCCACATTTACTGCTTGATTCACTTTACAAAGAATTATAATATTATTATGAATTGTATAGTGGATTCCCATTTTTATTTGTTCTCTACGTCATTTTTCTTTTCTATTCTTTTCCTTTTCTTTTTTTTCTTTTTTTTTTCGGAATTGCATAACTAATTTTCGCCTAGTTCGTTAAATATCTTGTTAACAACAACAACAAAGTCTAACTACAATAGTATTTGATCCATTCTAGGATGATAATGTTTCTATTAAATAAAACAAATGTAACATATTGAGCAAATGATAATAGTAGTAGTAAACGATTAATAGTTATTACTGTTAGCGTATTTCTTCAGTTATTTGTTGCTCTATTCTTTTCATTGTTATTTTTTTTTTTTCATGACGTTTAGGTCCCATCAGAATAAACAACTAACTTTTAAATTTGATACCCCGACTTACCGTCACTGTAAACAACCTTATACATCTATTATACCATGCTACTATTACTGCTGCTGCTGGTGGTGGTGGTGGTGGGGGGGACAAGTCCGTATAAGGAAAGTCCATCGATTTTCTTTTTATTTTGTCTGCTGTTTATTATTAACTAAATTCTATTTTTTGGTTCTATTACATAATACATATTTTTATCTAATAATTTTTTTTTTTTTTTTTTTTTGCACAAATCAAACTATAACATCGAAAGAATCTTGTACATTATTTATAATATAAATATTGACAGAGACTAATTAATACAAATATTATTTATTTTCGCAAAAAATAAATAAATAAATGATACAGGACTTAAAAGAGAACTGCCTTGGAAGGGGAGAAGGAACCCTTATAAATATATGCTGTATGCTCAATTATTCTTGTTAAATATATTAGGATAATAATATCTTCTTCCTCTTACTGGTAGTAAACGTGACGTGTTGTTTTTACTCCTACTTCCAGCGAAATTAGAATATGGCCGCATCATGTTAATAAACGTGATATTTTGATTATCTTCATAACCAAATCATAAATTCAATATAACACATTTATAAAAGATAAGCTTAAGACATGTACATTGTTAAGACTTATAGTTGGAGTCTTCATCATGAGTTAATATGGATGCATGACTTGACCCTAAAGAATGATGATATTTTATCAGGTTGGTGAGCTATTCTATCATAACAATAAGGATATATACAGCTAAAATCCTTTATCCAATCAGAGCTCTTTATTCCAATAAAATCTTATTATGATTAGTTCCTGTCAAAAATTAAACAATAACTTTATCATACTCTTCTTCCTATAATAGCCTATTCTTATTCTATACTATTTTTTTTTTTTTTTTTTTTTAAATAATATCATTATTATATGCTTTTTTTCGTCGTTATTATTAGTCTCTATGATCTCATTTAAGATTGTAACCATAAAGGAAATTGCAGTAAAATAAAAGGATACATCAAGAAGCAGCTTTTTCTTTTTCTTTTCAAATAATAATAAAAAAGCTGATCAATCGTTTTTTTTTTTTTTTTTTGATCATTATGTAGGACATATTTAATTTTTTTGGAAGCTCACCGAAAAAAATAAAATAAAATATTATAGCTCCTCGGTAATAATAATAATAAAAAAAAGAATTATGTAAGTGCATTTTTTTTTCTTTTTTCCTTTTTTTTTTTTTTTTTTTTTTTTTTTTTTTTTTTTTTTTTTTTTCTCCTGGATTATTTTTTTTTTCCTCAGAAATATGCCAACGAAAAAACCCATTAAAGTAGCTGTGATAGGCTCCGGATTAGCAGGATTAACAGCAACTTATTTATTAAATAATAGTGATGATGTTGAAGTTCATTTATTTGAAAAGAATGATTCTCTTGGTATGGATGCTGCTTCTATATCTGTTGGACCGAAAAATGATTTTAGAATTGACGTAAATAATATGTCTATTTGATTGTTAAGCATGCATCTCTAATCAATTATATTATTAGGTACCAATGCGTTCCTTTATGTCTGGTAAATTTCAATTACATTTCTTATACAAAGACTTGACTTTTTTTTTAATAGGCTATTATACACATTTATTCAAGTTGTACAAGTACCTTAAAATACCTATCAAAAAAGCTAAATTTAGTTTTGGTTGGTATAGAATCATGATGCAGCCATCCTGTACTATTAAGAAGTCATTAACTGCATCTCAAGTTGCATCTTATACAAAAAATGAGTCTTATTTAATCTATAGTGGTGCACGTACTGTAGGTCATTTGAGCAGAGTAAAGAAATCAATCATGTCATCAAAAGATATATTTATATTCCTTTGGCAATCAATGATCGTTGCCCTCTCTTATTTATGGCTTTTATTTATTTCACTATGGCATCATTATCAGGGTCATCTGAGAGACCCTCATCATGCTATCACTAACATGACTCTGGATCAGTTCTTTAAAAGATATCATATTCATCCTTATTTTGCTTATGATGTCTTTGTTCCTTTATTTGCTGCTGTTTGCACAAATACATATGAGTCTATGTTGAACTATCCTGCATCTGACGTGTTAGAGTATATGGCCGTAGGTTTCTTTCAAGAATCCTATGTTGTAGCATGTGGTGTACAACAAGTAGTTACAAATATCTCAAAGTCATTTAAACATGTTCATTTGAATACTCAAATAGCTGCTATTCGATCAGTCACAAATGATCAACAGGGTCGTTTCAAGTTAATAGATGAATATGATCAAACGTATTTCATAGATCATATCATTTTCGCTACTCAAGGGAATCAAGCTCATCAAATCTTAAAGAGCTATTTAGACGACACATTAGATAACAATACGATGACAACCGCAAATAAAGTAGTAAAAGAACAAATCGAAACCTTAAAGACCTTTCCATATGATAAAGCCATGGTTATCAATCATACAGATACTCGTCTATTACCATCAAATCCTTTGAATTGGAAAGCCTTAAACTTGGCTACTGTTGATCAAAGTGTAAATCCGGGTGAAAGTGATCTGATCATACCTTACCCTCATAATACAACAATGGCAACTCATATCCTTCATATGACACATAAAACAATGATGGATAATAACTCTACTTGCTATCTTCAAACAACAAATCCATGTATTGCCGTTGATCCTGATAAACTTTTGTCAGTTGCATGGTTTGAGCGTGCAACTGTGACACTTGAATCGAAAAGGGCTTTAAGAAGATTATTTACTGATCATGGTGATCAAGTTCAATTGGGATCTTGTCAAGGATTTCAAAATGGTATTTGGTTTATAGGATCTTATTGTTGGAAAGGCATTCCCTTATTAGAAGGCTGTGTAGCAAGTGCAGAGTATGTTGTTACAAAAGGAATTGCTGTTGCTGAAAACATTCATATTGAAATTCCATGGCAATAATAATCCTTCAAAGAAGAAGATTATATTTTATTACAGCAGCAAAAAAAAAAGAAAAAAAAAAAATAGAATAAATGTTTATATTTTTTTTTTATATCCTATTAAATTTATTCAAGAAGTAGACCTTTTTTTTTTTTTTTTTTTTTTTTTTTTTTTTTTTTTTTTGTAAAAAGGGAAAAGAGGACGATGAGGAAAACAGCCATGGTGAAACCTTCATTGCTTCTTGTTGCTCTTGTTACAATAATCACTACATGTTATGCTTCAAGTGGTGATCGACAAATAGAGTACATTAATTGCGTAGAAAGATGTACAGCTAATACAGATATTTCACAATTGCCTTTTTATTTACAATTATTACGTTGGACTGTACGTCAGGATTGTGGCTATCATTGCATGCAAACCATTACACAGTATGCCATGGCTAACAATCAAGTTATCCATCAATATTATGGTAAATGGCCTTTTCATCGTGTATTCGGTATTCAAGAACCTGCATCTGTTGTCTTTTCCATCCTTAATGGGCTTATGCATTTTCATTATTTCAAACAGATTAAACGACACATTCCTCAGAGTTATCGTTTAAGACACTTTTATTTAGGTATTGCTATTATAGGAATGAATGCCTGGCTTTGGAGTACTATCTTTCATATGCGTGATACACCATTCACAGAAAAGCTTGATTATTTCAGTGCAGGACTTTACATTCTTTATAGTTTTTGCGTAGCCACGATACGAATCTTTTATTTAAAGGGCGCATCCGTCTTGATTTGGTCCATCTTTTGTCTCCTGTTGTATATAGCACACGTCAGTTATCTTTCAAGCTTGCAGCGATTTGATTATAGTTATAATATGTTGGCGTGTATTATTGTAGGATCCTGTCAGACGCAGCTTTGGTTAATTTGGTCTATTATGCAATATACAGAGAAATGGGGAAGAGTTGAGAGAAGACCATTTGCTTGGATGGCGGGTCTATCAGTGATCCTCGTAAGTTGCGCTATGTGTCTTGAAATCTTTGATTTCCCACCTTTTTATCAAATCTTTGATGCACATTCATTGTGGCATGCTGCTACAATCCCTTTGGTTCCTTTATTTTATAGATTTTTATTACGAGATACAGAATGCGAAATGACTTTATCGAGATTAACAAATGAGAAGAGATCTTTATAAATAAATAAACTATTCCTATCATATAGTATGATTATGTATATATATATATATATATGTATATATGTATACATAACACATTGACAACTGTAAGCAGATTACTCTTGTAATAGAAGACAAATATGTATATCTATTTGGATAGTATTCATAGTGATATTAATTGAATCTTGTTCATTTGTCTATGTGAATGACAAGTTTTAAAGTTTGTTTGTTTTTATCAAAAAGTGACTACTACTGCTTAATCATAAAGTGTCAAAAAAAAACACAATGTAGTAGATAGATATAAAGTAACAGCCAAGTCGTATATACATAATAGCAGAAGAGACGTTGTAGAAATAAGGATCTTTATTTTCGCTCTTTCTCCCTCCCTTTTTTTTTTTTTTTTTTTTTGTATTTATTTCTATGGATATGCAAGGTTAAATTCATATAAAATTCTAGATATGGAAATAGTTAGTAGGAGTAATTTTAATAAAACTATAGCAACACAACAAATCAATGACATCATAAATTTGACTTTTTTTTTTAAAAAAAAAAGGGGAAAAAAGTTAAAAAATAAAAAAAAAAGCTATGATAATAGGTATAACGCCAAGATATAAGCATAATATATACCTATACTGTTATAACAATAGAATAGTATTGTTACTATATTAAAATAGAATGGCTATATATATATTTATCATGAGAATAACATATATTTATAGATAATAGACTCAGATATACTATTATGTTAGTGACAGCATGAAGTCATTTGGTAATAAATCTTTTAATAAACGACAAGTCAAATGTTTATTATACTAATAGGAACTATTAGTTTTTTATTTGTTACGTTTTACTTGAATGTTTTTTTTTTTTTAAAAAAAAAGAGAGAGATCTTTTTTTATGGTATTCATTTTATTGACACAAATTTTAAGGTTCATGAAACTGTCTTACATTCATATTTTTCCCCTCCCTAATGATAGTAAAAGAATTGTTTATATGATGTGTTTAGCAAACAAAGGTATATTTCTTGATCTTATAAAATGAATATTGACTTGGATTAGTTTCCTATTCTGTTATACATCACACTATTCCTTTATAATAGTAGTAATACAGTTGTGGAACAACTGTTAATATTACTTGCAATAAATAAAAAAAAATTTTTTTCCACTTGTAAAAAAAAAAAAAAACTATTGTTTCCGCTTTATTGTCCGAAATAAGCATTATTACTACAAGTAAAAGGATTCTATTTTTTTTTTTTTTTTTTTTAATATTTTCTCTTCTCTTCTAAACAAAGTTGAATCAAAAAAACAAAACAAAGCTATTCAGATACACACACGCATATATATATATATATATATATAGTTCTTTCTTTTTTCTCCATTTCTCTCTCTCTCTTTTTTTTATTACATACTTTTGTATAAATAAATTATGTATGAAACTAAAATTGAAGATACTAGTAAGAAATTAGATAATAATGAAAGTACCACACTATCTCAACAACCAACGACAGAGAATCAGCCATCAAGTGTATCCGTCCTAAGTACAACTGATGATGAGGATTATCGTGACGAACCTATTTATATTGATGATGGTATTCCATCTGAAATACCTCTAGAGGCACTTGCAGGCCCTGCTCTTATCTTGCCTGCTAATGATCTCCTTCCCAATAATACAGACCTCGATGGCCGTACGTTGAATGAAGAATTTGATTGGGAAGGGAAGGATGATGACGAAGAAGAGGATGATGAAAAGAAAGAGAATAGTACGTCCAGTAGACGTAATACCTTGGCGCGAAGTGGTGTTATCATTTGTCTTAATCAAAACGCTTCACATATTGCTTGGGCTTGTATCATCTTATTTGCCCTTATCTTTATTGCTATCGATGTCGCAGTCTTTGTTGTTTATCGTCATCGCGTTAATATCACATCTTATGGTTTACAATTATGGTTTACCTGGATCACCTTTATGTGGTGTATTGGATTTATGTCACAAATTTTTGTAGAGTTGGTGCCTTGGGCAATTAAAAAGGGTGTTGGATTTTTTGGATCTCAATCCACTGAAGTATTAAGAATGAGATTATCTGTAAGTTGTACTAATAATTATTTTACATGCTTTTTTTTTTTTTTTTTTTTTTTTTTTTTTTTTACAAAAAAAAATCACTCATAGAATGTTATAGTATTATATGGCATTGCGTGTCTATATTAAATTATTCATTATCTCCGCGTGGGCTTGGGGATCTTGGGCCTTTATTAAAGATCGTATTGCATTACCTTTAAATGGAAAGCTACAATATGAAGCACAACCTAAATATGCC
Organism: Cokeromyces recurvatus; assembly: GCF_025118155.1. Lineage (NCBI taxonomy): Eukaryota > Fungi > Mucoromycota > Mucoromycetes > Mucorales > Mucoraceae > Cokeromyces > Cokeromyces recurvatus. The sequence goes on from NW_026251391.1 coordinate 953,205, forward strand.
GGTGTTTTTTATAGTGTCTGGGAAGCTGTATTCTTTGCAACATTATTTCTTTTCATTGAAAAGTTTATTTTACAATTGATAGGTAAAAAAAAAAAAAAAAGATAATGATTTTTTTTTGTATATATACTAACTTTAATTATACTCTTAGTAACTTCTTTTCACAAGTAAATAAATAAATATCATATTAATTTACTACTTGATTCTTAGTAAGAGAATTAACTAACATTTTTTTTTTTTATAGGAAAGCATATGAAGATAGAATTAAAGAAAATGATCGAGCACTTCATATCTTGGATAAACTCAAAAAAGTGAAAAGAAAGAATCCACAAGAATTTCTTTTGAAACGTATTCGACGAAACAAGAACAAGACAAGCAGCAATAACAATACACCTAATGGCACTACTACAACAACAAGAACACACTCATTAGATGAAACAAACTCAAATGATCAACATTATTTTAATTATCAACCTCCTTCACGTACAACGGCAACAAAGTCTATTATAGCCATGGATGGCAATCAGCAACCTAATAAATCCAATGTCAAGTTCCCTACTCATAACATGGATACCTTAATCGCGATTCCTCCTTTAGAGGATAGACATCCTAGATCGGATGATGAAAAGCAAGATTACCACTGTCAAGAGAACGTCAACACGACCGATAAGCCAAACGATATCATTCATAAGAAGAAGAAGAAGAAATTCTTTAATAAATTGACGAGTAGAGTGAAGAAGATTGAAATGCATGATAATAGCTCATCTTCCGGAAGTGATTTTATATCCTCTACGTCATCTACACCATCTCCTATTACTATATCAAGGGAAAACATGTGTCACTCACGTAAAAGTCAAGAAGAGAAAGGGTTTTTAGGAGGGGCCAATGCTCTAAAGGGGAAATTGTTTAAGGACAGTTATCATAAATTTATTACACAAGCCAATTACAATCATAATAATAGTGGCAGTAATAATAATCATAATAATAATAATGCAACTAACTCGATTCAACAGGCAAAATATTTGGCTAAAAAAATTTATAATAATCTTATGGGACCTGATAATAATCGGGATACGATTGTAGAGGCTGATTTTTACCCCTTTTTCAAGACGACCAAGGAAGCTAGTTATGCCTTTAGTTTATTTGATGCAGATGGGAATGGAGATATTAGTAAACGTGAATTAAGAGCAGGTTGTGTTCGTATTTATCGTGAACGTAAGAACTTGAGTCGATCCATGCGTGACCTGTCACAAGCGACAGGTAAATTAGATATCATCTTGATGATCATCTTTACTGTTGTGTGGGTTATTATCGTCTGTGCTGCCTTTGGTGTCAATGTGGGTACAGACTTGATGCCTCTCTGGAGTGCCTTTGTAGCAGCCAGCTTTATTTTTGGTACCTCTGCAAAGGATGCCTTTGAATCCATTATTTTTGTCTTTGTTACAGTAAGCTAAAAAATAATATGTATATTTGTATATTTAACTAATACATATATATATATGTATATATATTAGCATCCTTTTGATTCTGGAGATAGAGTAATGATTCAAAATGAAAATTGGGTTGTTCAAAATGTTGGATTATTAGTTACTACATTTGTGTAAGCTATTTGCTAACAAAAAAAAAAAAAAAAAAAAAAAAAAAAAAAAAAAAAAAAAAAAAAAAAAAAAAAAAAAAAAAAAAGGAAAAAGAAAAAAGAGGGAAAAAAAATAGGTATCTAATTTGATATAAATAGTAAATGGGATGGATCCATTGTATATGCTAAAAATTCAACTCTTTCAACTCAATATATTATTAATATCAGAAGATCAGGCAGAACGGGTGAAACAATTGGTAAATACATATTTATATGTTTTTTTTGGAATTGTTATAATTAAATAATGATGTGATGATAGATTTACAAGTCAGTTTCTCAACACCTTCATGGAAGATCAAACAACTTACAGAACACATGGTTCAATGGTGTAATCAATACCCTAAACTTTATACAACAAATGCAACATCCACTAATATAGTCTCTTATCCAAATGAAAATACAATTTCACTTAGTTTTTACTTTGAACATATCCAAAATTGGCAAGATTCTGGAGGACGATGGTTACGCCATAATAATTTTATGTATGAACTCAAGGAAGAGTGTGAACGTCTTGAGATTAATTACACAGCACCGTCTGAACCTTCCTCTGAAGCGAATAGTAGTGGTAATAAACCAAATGATGCTCCTCCAGAGGTGTATAATATGGGTTCCAAGGCTGGCCATGGATTAGAAGGCATAAAAACAAGAAGACCTTATGAATTAGAAGATGAATATGGATATAGAAATCAACCTATTGGTGGGGACTCAAGTAATAACCCTTCTACTCCTCTTTCTAGTGGTAATAATCAAGCTGAATCAGAAAATGTAGGGGCCGTTGCTGGAGCAGCTTCTGCTTTAATTTTTGGTACCGAATTTTAAGCTCTTTATTATTAGTGTCAATAATAACAGAATTCGTTGTTGTTCTATTTTTTTTTTTTTTAATTCATTGTATAGTGACACCATTTTCAAATAATTCCCTACTATAAATAATATTATTTTGAAACATTATATAAATATATACATGTATATAAATACATATAAACAATGTAGAGTCTTAGCTCCTGAATTATTATAATCTAGGCTGCTTTTTATATGTTTCGAATCATTACTTTTGTGTATGTGTGTCTACTTTAGTAATTTATTTCATTCCAAACAATATAATACTTTCTTTCTTTTATATAATATATACATATATCTGTATATATATAAAATGGATTTAACTTCTTTTACTACCTCGCCTGATTCATTATACTTGTATAATAATAATAGTTCAACACAACATCAAGGATCAAAATCATTATTACAACATGAACCCTCTACTACAACAATGATTATTGCTGCTTCTACATTACAACAACCTACTCATACTAATAATATGTCTTTTCTTAACAATAATATTCATTTACTGCAACAACAACAACAACAACATACTACTACTACTGCTGCTACTGCTGCTTCTTATCTACCCGAATTATATCTTGGCACAACGTCAAAGATATCCTCCACTTTCGACTATCATCAAGGTATGGTGAAACTTGAAAATAATAATAATTCAATTACAAATTCATTATTATTCATGGGTAACTCATTGCAAACAGATTATCCTCATATGTTACAAGAAGATTCAACGAGTAGATTGAAGATGATGAGAGAAGAAGAAGAAGAAAAAGAAAGAGAGTTTCAAAAACGAATGGCATATGATGATGAAATGGAACAAAGGTAAAAAGAAGGAAAAAAAAATAAGTTATAGACCTCTCTTATTAAATCATCTTTTACTCTACTCTCTACCTCCCTTTCTCCTCACCTCCTCCCTCCTTTTTTTTTTTTTCTTCTTCTTCTTCTTTTTATTACGAATGAATGAATAGTTTTATAAACGAACAAGATTACAGCATACCAGTTATTTCTGAAAGAAGAAAATATCGTAGAATATCACATAATGAAGGTATATAGTTTGAAACACTTTTATAAAAAAAAAAAAAAAGTTAAATTTATTATTATTGTATATAGTTGAAAGGAGAAGACGTAACAATATCAATGATAATATCAAGTGTTTAGGACAATTGTTACCAGAGAATTTATGTCAAGGAAAATTAAATAAGGGCACCATTTTAAAAGGCTCTGTTATTTATATTCATATGTTAAACGATCAATTATCAGAATATAAAGCTAGACTTGAACGTTTAGAATATGAAGCTGCCATTTTGAGTTCAAAAAGTAGTACTCATTAATACGTATGAATATATGTATATTTGATTTACATTATTCTACTTTACGTACACACCCATACACACCCATACACACCCATACACACCCATACACACCCATACACACCCATACACATATATATTATACAACAACAACAACAACAATAATAATCACAATAAAAAAAGGATAAACTGCATCTTTATACGTGCATAATTAAGTTGTAAACCGTATAGTATGCATATATCGGAATTGTATCCCGAAGTATCTAAAATAAATAAATGATTGTATTTGTGCAGGATATAAACTTACATGGAGAGAATAAATAATATACAAATGTGTGTGTGTGTATTTAGTGATATTTATTTGTATCAGTCATATAATAATAAAGTGTTCCCTGCATTTTTGTTTTGATTCAACGTCTGTGAGAACACAGTTAAGATTACTGTTGCATGTCTCATCAGAACGTAATTATTATATCTAATCATTTTTATAATGCATATTGATAAATTATAATTTTAGTGAACATAAACTTCATTTATGATTAAAGTAGAAAACAAAACTGATTCAAGCATGAATATATAAAAATGCAAATTAGTGCCTTTTTTATTTTATTTTATTTTATTCTATTCTATTTGATTTAATAATAATAGTAATGAAAACATCTGTCTTGTTTTTCTCTTACTATTTTTTAGTAGTCATGATACAAATTGTTACATCTGCTCCAATTTATGCTCAGGAGGAAGACTTGAATTTTCCTAATACAGTTAGGTATAATATTTTTAATGTAGTCATCATACATACATAAACCATCATAATACATTTAGTAGGGAGATATTCTTACATCCAGAGCACATTGACTCTACTATAAACTCGGAAAAAGAGCTGTTACTCCTTCCATCACCATTACTACCCCCATTACCACCGTTACCACCGTTACCACCGTTACCACCACTTTTACGGCCTCATTAACACACTTTGGTACATTTTGTAATATAAGTAAAAATTCATTTTATTCTATAATATATATTTTTTTTTCTTGTATATAAATAGATACTCATTTATATACAGTCATTATATATTAATCATATAAATGTATATGAATTATTCAATGCTTAATAAAAAAAAAGATAAGCCTTTTACATCATAATATAAATAAAATCAAACTTTTTTTTTTTTTTTTTTTTTTTTTTTTTTTTTTTTAAAAAAAATGAAATAGGGTTATTAACAAATCTTGTTTCGTATTTTACTCTTAAATGGAAAAAAAGTTCCGATAAAATAATAAAATTCAACTTTATTACATTGTTCTTTTTTATTTATTTATTTTTTCTATCTTGAACAAAATACAGGGCTTTTTATATTAACAAGATAAACGTACTTGTAAAAAAAATAAATAACTCAGCAAAATACAAAAGAAAAAAAAACAAATCGATATAAATATTGCAACTATTATAATGCTCGATAGAATAACTTTTTTTTTTGGGGGAGAACTTACGGCTTTTCAAAAAAAAAAAAAAAAAAAAAAAAAAAAATAAATAAATAAATAAAATAAAATAATAATTTTTCACTTATTTCACTTATCGTCATTATTTTGATATCGATTCAGTAGTGAAACTACTATGATAACGTAATTTTTGAAAAAAAAAAGGGAAAAGAAATAAATCCTTAACTCTATTAATAATAACATTTATAGAATTTTTATAATTATAATTCCTGTAAATGTTAAAACATACGTTACACTTACTATTCTTTATAGTAATAAATAAATAAATAAATAAAAAGTTTCTTTTCCTTTCATAACATATAGAAAAATAGGTATACATAACTACTATTATAATACGTGTCATTATATAATATAGTATAATATAATATGAATCTTATTTTATTATTAATACTTTTGAAGAGACTTGAAGAGTAAGTAGTAAATAATATTAAATGTTTTTCTTTTCTTTTCTTTTCTTTTTTTTTTTTTTAAAAGAGCGTTTGATGAAGCTTAAGAAAATAATTTGATGCGGAATATTTGTGACTTTAAATAATTTTTTTTTGTATAATACACATGCATACCACTGCTACATTTGTGCAGAATTGAGTTTTAATGTTCTAGAAATTTAATTGTTAACAAAGAAAAAAGAAAAAAGGGATCGACGACGGAGATTAAAATATGCCTATTATCATTACTATCACTGCTAGGATAATTATGTTTGATTAAAAAAAAAACGATAAAAGTTTGTTTGGATCTTGTCGTTATTTATAACAATAATGTAGATCTTGAAAAATAAAAATAAAAATTGGAGAATCTCTGTTTTATCTTAAAGCAAGAGCCCATATTCTAGTAATAAATAAAAATAAAATAAACTGAATTTGATTACCTTTGTTATACTATTTTACTACTACTAAATAATATGGTTTATAATTTCTTTAGTAATAAAAATATATACATCCTATTCTTATGTCCTTCTTTTCAAGTTAAAATTAATTTTTTTAACTTATACAGATATATTAAATTAAACTAATATCTTCATATGAAATAAAGAGTAAAAATGATCCGCTATTCTATATGACGTATTGTCTCTTTATATATACATATATGTGTGTGTGTATATGTATTTATATATTATACAACAACATAATATTATCTATAGGCACCGAAAATCGATCATCCTTTGTACAACCTTTTTAATCCATTGATTTAAACTAAATGAACCCCAAAGGATCGAAAATTTTCTTATTGTTAATAAAGAAAATTATTTTCTTGAAAACGTATTTTACTAGTGTATAATACATATAAGAGTCTAATCATTATTTTCTTATTAGTAGTAGATCTACTTATCACCATATACTTCAAAATCAAACAAACAAACAAAAAAAAACCTCTAACTAAATCATTGTTCTATACTATAAAAGGAAGATGATGGATCCACCTATGTAAATAATGCATCTATATTATGCGTTGCTATGGATACATTACATATAGATGCTTGCTTATATATGGATTATACTAGTAACAAATGAAAGAGAGACAATGATTCATTTTGTCCATTTTTGAATTAAACTCCAATTCAAATAATATTAGGTAGTCGTATGAAATAGCATGATATTTTATTCAAAAATGTGGGGAATAAAAAAAATATAATAATAACGAAAATGATTGGTAAAAATAGATTACAAAGTCATTATAAAAATGTTAGGACAATCAATAATTGGTTACATAAATACTGAAAAAAAAAAAATCTAATCAGGATCAAGGGCATTTAAACGGAGATTTAATTTCATATAATACCAAGATTGTATGATTAGATGATAAATAACCTGTATTATTCAAAGTATAATTATGGACAGTAGAAGCGTCATCATTGAGTTGTTATTCTTCTTCTTTTTTTTTTTTTTTAAACAGTACACTATTTTTTCCTTTTTCTATTTTATGCTCATTCTACTTATCTACTGCCCAATAATCACATGTAACATATTACATATATGTATTTATATATACAACTCTTCTTGAGTCTAGAATACTTATATATTAAGCTTTCCAAAATTTCAAAGTCAAATGAAAGTATTTTAATACTACTACTATATTAGACAACGATAGTAGTGGTTAATATCTGTCATATTTATAAAGGAAAATGAGTTGTTCAACTTATTATTAAACTTTTACCCATCATCATATTAGGTAACGTTATTTTAAAAGAAGAAGTTAAAGTAGTGCCAAAATAAAATAAAATAATTTGTTGAGAATCTCTTTACGGTCTTTAGTAATACGAAATAAGTTTTCATCACCGACGACCAAAAAAAAAATACAAACCAAAAACGTTCTTTTCTTCTTTTTTTTTTTTTTTTTTTCTTTCAAAATTGTAATAAACTCACATGATAGTGTAGATATATGAAAAAGTAAACCAACAACAACAAGAAAAGATATACTATTATTTTTTCTTTTTTATAAAATAAATGCCACTAAATTAAAAGAAAAAGACCCTATTTACTTACTAACATTATTTTTCTTATATAATAGACTCCGGCTATCCTATTAAGAGAATTCTTCTTAAAATATCTACCATAACAAATTAAGGAATATCCAATTATATGTTATTTACTTTGGAGCAGTGTAACATACGTTACTATTGCAAAGTATTAAAGAAAAATAAGTAACTCTATTCTTCTCAAGGCCTTTATTCAAACATTTTTTTTTTTAGAATAGAATTAAGCATAATATGAAACTTGGGGGGGGAAGAGGGGAAAAGAAAGGAAAAAAAGATGATAAAAACGGTACATTTATCGTATCCTGAAGGGGTTTTTTTTTTCGCTTTAAACAAAAAAACTTCTTTTTTTTTATATTTTTTATTCGGCCCTTTAAACTAATAGTTTTTATTTTATTTTTCCATCTCCTCTTTTTTTCTATTAAAAACCTTTAAATAACAAGTTAGATTTCCCTTTTGCTACTCCTTCTCTCTTCTTTCTCTTTTCTTTTCTCTTTCTTTTTTTTTTTAAATTGATATATAACGCGTTTTTTATTGTAACTGTTTTCTGTAGAATATATAGTATTTACATATTTCTTATATTAAATTGAAAGGAAAGAAAAAAAACATGTCACAGCTTTCAACTCACCCACATCTTCAGTTATGTGTCAATGATTTACTTCATCCTACAGAAAAATCAGAATTATTACTCGAAGCACTTACATCTTCACAACTTGAAGAAATTGAAAGAACTTTATCTAAAATTAAAGAAAAGAAACAATCATCATCATCATCATCATCTCCACAACAAAAGCTCAATAAAGAAGATACATGTAATTTTGATTTGTGTGTGTGTTGTTTTTTTTACCCCATATATTGATCTTTTTTTTTTTTTTTTTTTTTTTTTTTTTTTTTTTATAAATGTATTTTAGGTTCACCTTCTCCTATTGCAACAGAAACAGCAAATCCTTCTTCTTTACATCATGATTGGTCTGCTGTGGCGGCACAAATAGCAAAAGCTTTAGCTGATAGTATTACTACAGCTACAAATAATAATCCTCCTTCATCTTTTATAGTAAAGTCTACATCGAATCATAATGCTAAGCCACTTGTATCCTCTACATCTATTACCGGAGCTACATCCGATAAGCCCTCAACATCACCATCATCAACAACAATAACACCGTCTTCTTCTGAATCATGTTCTCCTATAGCTACTAAATGCACATCTAATTCAAATATTGATAATAATACTGCCGCTACTGCTGGTTCAGTGGTTCCAAACCATGAACCTCGCACTGAAGTTCGTGATGGTATTGAATGGGTTAGCTTTGTTTACTCTCATCATCGTGTCTTACGTCGTTATTCTATTCGAACTGATGTTGAGCAAGTGGATATCAGTCTTTTAGATGATAAATTCAAAAGCGAAAATTGCGTAAGTTTCAGATTTTTTTTATCCGCTTAAAAATACAGCGTCCTTGCAGGTCTAAAAAAAAAAAAATTGCGGGGTTGCTGTATTTATATATGTATTTTTTTTTTCTTTTCGTACTAACTTTTTTTTTTTTTCTTTTTCTTTACTTTAGGTATATCCTCGTGCAAATCTCCCTCATGAGGAATATAAAGGAAATAGATGGGCATATGAAACTGAATGTAATACTTTAGGTTGGAAACTTGCTTTTCTTAATTCATCTGAAATTGCCGGTAAACGTGGTTTAATTCAACGTGCAGTTGATTCTTATCGTAATCGTTATCCAAGTATGCGTTCTCGTCGAGTAGCTCGTCAAGAAAAACTCTTAAAGGGTACTCTTCGTAAGCGTAAACAACGTGAATCTGAAGAACTGAATGATCAACAAAGACCTTCCAAGACTACAAAACAGGAGGAGACAGTAGTAGTGTCACATCATGAATCATCATTACCCAAGACTGTTTCTATTGACGATGGTCAAGGTACCAAGTATCGTATTCGTATTAATATTGATTCCGTTGCTCTCAACTCAATTGATATGGAGTTCCGTAAAGCTAATTGTGTTTATCCTCGTGCCATGAATATCAATACTTCTTCACCTTTTGCCTCTCAACGCCAATTAGAAGAAGCTAAATGCAATGAATTAGGTTGGAAATTGGCTTGGTTAAATTCTAAACATCTTGCTAACCGTAAAAATTTACTTCAACGTGTCCTTGATGTTTACCGTTCTAAATTTATGCCTGAACTGAATCCTCGTAAGAATTCAATTCGTATTCCTAATCCTCCTAATCATCTTTCTATTGATACCGATATGTTAAAAGCATCTTCAACAACAACTTCTTTAACTGTCGATGCTCTTATCTCTGTTCAAGAACAACAAGCAAAAGTCATTCGTCGTGGTGAAGGTCATGATGATAATGAATCTCTTTATAGTGGTACAACTGATTCGCTTGATTTCCATGATTGCTTTTCTCCTCATGATATGTGTAACTCACCTTCTACCTCTGATTCCTCTTTATCTATCAATCATGATTTAATGCTCTCTGCTCCCACATCCTCTGATGACTTATTATTTGGTAGTTATCCGTTATTTGGGGAAAACTATGATTCATGTTGTCTTAGTATCAGTAGTAGCTGTAGTAGTCGTTCTGACTTGGCTCCCTCTCCTTACATCAAGACCGAACATATGGATGACACTTTATTTAAGGATCATACTGCCATCTTTGACTTGTATACAGCAGACTCTATTCAATTACCATCTATTAACGTAGATTTTGAACAATCTGATTATACTAAAACTGAAGATGATCCACTTATGAGTCAATTGTTTCATATTTAAACAAAAATCCTATTTAATTTTAAATTCATGTTGTATATACATATACCATTATAAGCAAATCTACTTTTAATACATATTTATTCGCATTTCTTTTATATCTCTTTCTCCCTCTTCCTGTAAAATATCAATAGTAATCATAATAAAAAAAAAGTTTTATTAATCATTTAATAATATAAGCATATTTATCTTTTCTTTTTTTTTTTTTTTTTTTTTTTTTTTTTTTTTTGAATAAAAAGATATTACCATATATTAATTAAGCACAGCTAGATAGCTACATGAAATTCTGTAACATAAATTTTAAGCAGAGAATCTAGTTTCTTGATATTTAGGAAAGTATTTTATCTAGGATATCTTAATCTCCTTCTTTTAATAGATAAAATAATATACTTTAAAGAAAAAAATAGAATAAAATTATTGAAAAGAAGAAGAAAGAGAGAGAGAGAGAGAAAAGAGAAATAAGGAAGCAACATTTTCAGTTCAAGGGGATCATATAATTTGTTTGTTTTTTTACAGCACAACAAAAAAAAAAGATCTACGTCACACTTTCAATTTTATTCCAGGAGTTTTTTTTTTCTGATAAGATTTATTACTTACTTTAATAAAGAATTATTATATATTAACTACACTTACTCTGTCTAGTACACGGCTAATGTTTAATATATAAAAGGAATTGTCTTTATCATTATTCCTTCATCTATTTTATACATACAAATTTCTTTAAAATAAAATAAAATAGAATAGAACTTATTTACTATAATATATTAACCCTGTCATATAAACTACTACTGTTTCAGGCACCCTTTTAGATCTAGTATATTAAGTAACACGTCATACAGCAGCAGCAAGTCAATTTATGAAGATTTATCACGCCCAATAAAACTCTCTCTCTCTCTCTTTTTTTTTTTTTTTTTGTGGTTTTCTTTGAAATACAGCAAAGATATTAATGAGAAATTAAAAGCTAAAAATAAAATGTCGTGTATAAAATGATAAATTTTGCTTTACCAAAGTTACTTATATGCTTGACTTTTATTATTACTTTAAAACGTCCTTTTCCTTTCTTCTACCTGAATTCAGGTACGAGGTTTCTGTTTCTTTTGTATTATGGTGCCTAAATGGCTGATTTTGAATATCATGATCAATGTAGCATTGAGCTATTTTTTTTTTTTATCATTGTCGGGAAAACAATTGTGGTTTTTTTTTTCTTTGTTTTATTTTATTTTTATTTTTTTCACAATTAAACTTTTAGTCAATTAAACAATTTGTAATGAACTTCGAATTAGATACCTTAAGTTATGCTCTAATCACTTCTATTATTGGTGCTGCTGCCCTATTATCTGTTCGTAATTCCAAGTCACCCGATATTCATCCTTTATTATTGAATACTCAGTCAGATGTATCGCGTCTTCGTCATCCTGAAGAAAGTGCAGTCTATCGCTCAAGAATGTATCCCATGGGTACGCCACTCTGCTCCACATTTGATCGTGCTATTCGAACAATGGCTGATTTCTATAAAGCAGGTGGATTGGAGAAAAACACTAATTCTGATTTTTTATATCAACAAAGTGGTGGATATGTAAGATTATATATGCTAGTTATAGTAATAAAAGAAGCTAACTGCCTTTTTTTTTTTCTCTTAATAGCTGGATTATGGTATAATAAATTATTCTTTAATAATTGAAACTATTCCTTTCTTTCTTTCTTTCTTTTTTTTTTCCTCCTCTTTTAATGATATTTAATTATAGGCACTGTTGGTAAGAAGATTAAGCCTATTTATCAAGGTCTTCGAATCATTGCTGGTTTAGAGCCTCAAACCCAGAATGAAAATTCATTTGTCGGTATTTATGCAAAAAACTCTCAATGTAAGTTTATTGTTACCTGCATATTGTATTTATTCAGTTGAAAAAAAAAAAAAAAAAAAAAACTAACCCTTTTTTTTTCTTCTTCTCCTTACTTTAATTTACAGATACTGTTCTTACAGAAATTGGTAAACTATATATTTAAGCACAAAAAAAAAGGCTGAAAGTAATAATTAAAAATAAATAATATAGCTTGTCATTGTAATGGACTTGTAACCATTCCTATATCTTCTTATGCTTCATCATCACATTTATCATACATTATTCAAAAGACTGCTTTAAAAGTTTTGATCGCAGAATCAGATCTTGTAGATCACATTCTATCTCTTGCTCAAGATACTTCGTTAAAGCAAGTTGTTGTTTTAGGAGAAATCTCTGATATAAATCAAGAAAAGGCTAATCAAATCGGTATTCAATTGTTCTCATTTGATGAAATGGAAGCAAAAGGAAAATCAGCTGTATTTGATACTATTACTGTTGGTAAAATATAAATACATGTTTCTTTTTCATTACCTTGAAAAAAAAATGAATTAATTCTCTTTTAGTTCCAAATGATTTTGCTACTATTTACTTTAGTTCGTCTGCTTTGAAGGTATGAAATTATAAGATATCCTATATATAAAGGTTGTATAACTAAATTATAATCATCAGGAATCTAAGAATGGTGTTATTTTGACTCATAAGGTAAGATATGACTTGAATCAACCTATTTATATTAATAGCTTTAATTATTAGAATCTTTTGTCTAGCATCTGTAAGTGATTTACCTAAATAGAGAGAGAATGAAAAATATATATGTATTCACTAAACAAAATCAAAAATAGCTTCTTATCTATTAGTTATCCCTCCTCAACAAAGATTTAGTTCTAAAGATCGTTTATTATTAAATTTGCCTATTGGTAAGCATTATTTTCTATAGTTAATAAGATATTAAGAACTGTTCTTTATAGATAATGTGTTTAGATATGTTTTAACTGCCGCTGTTAGTTTGCTAGGAGGTTCAATTGCTTTTAATGAACAAGAAACAGATGATGAGAATATTGATGTTGGTACCTATCTTACACATATTGCAACTGTTAAGCCCACTATTTTTGTCAGGTAAAATAATATATTTATATATATATAAATGCATGATAAATATGAACTATGGTTCTTTTTTAGTGGTCCTATTTTCCTTCGTCAAGTCAAACATCTTATTGAATCACGCTATAATAAATCATTCTTATTCAAACGCGGATACAGTGTTAAGAAGGAATATCTTGAAGAAGGTCGTTTAGTAAATGATTGTAAATATGATATGTTAGTGTTCAGAGACATTCGTCAAAAAATGTTTGGAGGAAATTTAAGATTAATTTATATTGATAACGGTAAGTCTATATGGATGTTTATATCATTTGCTATCATCTACTTATTCCTTTTTCCTACAAAAGATGACAATATGGATCCTTCCTTAGCAACCTTCCTTCGGATTATTCTTTCTACACAAGTCCTTCAAACTTTCAACTTGACAGAGACAGTATCATCTATTACAGCATCCATGTTTTACGATTATAATGCTGATCCAAAAGCAACGGGTGCTCCTTTACCATGCAATGAAATAAAGCTAGTGGATGTTAAAGAGCTTTCATTGACAGCTGAAGATCAACCTAATCCTCGTGGTGAAATCTGGGTTCGTGGTAACAATGTCTTTGCAGGTTATTATAATAATAGTTCAGCTACTACTGATGTGCTTGATACAGACGGTTGGTATACAACCGGTTATCTTGGCGAAATTTTGCCTAATGGCACTTTAAAAGTTATTGGGAAAAAATAAGATAAAATACAAAATAAAGCATCTCTATATATAGTATATTCGTATTTACTTTTTTTTTTTTTTTTTTTTTTTTTTTTTTTTTTGGAATTTATTCTATTATTATTGAATTCAATACAGCACATGTGTTTCTTACAGACTAAAACTCACGGTAGTCTATAGTCAAAAATAGATTGCCAATCAAGATCTAGTAATAAGTGTGGCATATATATATATATAAATACAAATATATGTATATGTATGTACATGTATACACATATATGTATACATATATATTTTTTTTTAAAAAAAAGAAAACAAATACTTTATTGGTAATAACTGGTCTGCTATACTACCAAGGTGAAATTATTAAGAGAAGATATTTGGACTTGTCAGTTCTAATTGCTCAGTAAAGTGGAAAAGCTTTTAATAATAATAAAAAAAAGGATATTTTATCGAGCAATCCTAGAGCGTATAGAAATTAGAGGACTCCCTTTGTAGTAATAACGATCATATATATGCTTTATAAAGAAGGTATTAATTAATTCCATTTGATTTATGTATATCGTTTATTAATGATCTCCAACACAATTGTTATTTATATAAATCAAGATATCACTCCCCTTTGTAAAGTACTTTTATATGTATGCTTAAAGAAGGTGTATAATACAAGAGGAAATAAAAGCAAGAAAAAAAAATAGTGTACATGTTTGTGTGTGTGTGTGTGTATGTGTATATAAAAATATACCTAATTATTAATTTCGTAGTAGTATGTTTCAAAATATTAATATAATATATTTATAGAGCTTCTTTTTTTTTCTTTTTCTTTTCATGCAATAGGAAGAAACCACTGGTGATGTACCATATCGTAATGAATTTATCATCATAGCTGAGATTTAATCTTTTTTTTTATATAAATAACAAATATAATATGTATCTTCCTCATATTTCAATTTTTTTTTTCTTTTAACTTTTATCGAAATGCGTGTAACATTATTTTTTTTAACATTGACACTTGCAATTAGCTCAGCTTTATGTGTTATACCTGATCATATTTCACCACATACAAGAGTATCAGCTAATCCCGAGGAATTACTTGCTCATCAAGATACTTCCGATGGCTCAATTAAAGTAAATAAGCATTTTGTCAATAATCATCAAGATAAAGATAATTTCTTTGTTAAAATAGTTGATGGACAAAAGTAAGCAATTCTTTTTTTTAAAAATAATTCTTTTTTATTACAAGTTATCAAGTTCCTCACCTTTATATATATATATATATTAGTGTTGAGAAAGACGCTTTTACAAAAGAACAATAATTTTTTTTTACAAATGTATGAGACTTTTATTCTTTATCATTTTATGCAAATATGTGTAATGGATTTTATAATAATAAAAACAAAATCTTTTTTATTATTATTATTATTATTATTATTATTTTCTTTCACATCCTGTACGAATAGTTAATTCAGCTGGACAAGTTACTTGCTTGAAAGTCATAGATGGATTATCAGCATTTTTAAACCATTTAAATCTAATATAAGAATAATACAATGAATTAATTATTTTTTTTTTATAAAAAATGAGGAATGGTCTATATTATTATCATTACCTCCATTCACAGCCAGCTTGAAGTTGAGAAGGAAGAGAAGCACAATCAGAGGCAGAACTAAGACCACCATATCTAGCTCCCCAACCATCCTGAGGAGCCCCCCATTGAGCAGAACAACCATTAAAGTAACCAACGCCTCCACCAGGGATTTGTAAATCAAAGTGATTTGAACCTAAATCTCCACCTGTATTTGTCACTTGGACTACCATTTTCTTTCCAGAGACAGGTCCAGAAGTGAAAGTAAGTTCATAACAACTACAACACCAACCTGCTTCATTGGAACCAGCAACAGAGGCAGCGGCAAAACCATAAGAAAGATGTTCATTTACAGCCCAAGGTTGATTATTATTACACATGAAACCATCTATATAAAATTATACATGTATATTAATAGGAGTATATATATATATATATATATATATATATTATATACGTTACTTCCTCCGTTACAACCACTGACTGCATTAGAGTCTAATATAGAAATACCATTGGCAGCACAGACATCTACAGGAGCTGATACAGATGCTTTACCGGGCCAACTACAAGAGGATTTACAACAATCCCAATAACGTGTCGTAGTACCAGATCCTGATTGACCACCAGGCATCACTGAATAGCCGTTAGTAGCAGTAGCAGCCTCTGTTGTAGTAGTAGTAGTAGTAGTAGTTTTGCTTGTTGTTGTTGTTTTGATCTTCATAGTAGTGGTAGAGGCCATCTTTGTAGTTGTAGTTGTTGTAGATGTTTTGGCTTTTTTAGTGGTAGCTTTTTTTTTTTTTTTTTTTTTTTTTTTTTTTTAAAAAAAAAAAAAAATAGTAGAGTTTTTTTAGTTGATGATTTCTTTTTTTGTAATTTTAGTTTTCTTTGATGTAAGCTTACCTGTGTTATGATTATTGGAGGCTGTATGAGATTATTATACGCAATATAGATACCAGAAAAAAAAAATAGAAGGGGATGTTAATTGACATTATAACTAATGTTTCACTTTTTTTTTAATATTTTACAAGCAGGAAGACATTGTGAATAGTAAATATTATTTTCTTGAGAAACACAGGTTGATCCTGTTTGACAGCAAGTAGGACCAGTCCAAGATACGCCTTCAAAATAAATCAATTAATACAGAGAATCTATTATTTAATTTGATCGTTTGTTTCTTACCACCACATTGTCCCCAAACAGGACTACAAGCATTAGCAGCTGAGGTAACAGTGAGTGCAGCAGCAATAGATGTAATAACAAAAGTGAACTTCATTTATGTAAATATAAAGAGAGAGAGAGAGAGAGATTTTAAATAAATATTAAAAGACATGAATGATTGAATCCTTTATATAAGTCTTTTCATGATTGTACAGAATTAATTTCATGAAAGAAAAAATAAAAAGTTACACAATAGCTTCAGAACCTCTCAGTCAAAAAAAAAAAAGTTTCATTAAAGCTTATAATGAATCATCATGATATGAAAAAAAAAGGAGGAGGGAATAGGATGACAGATGCTATAACTTACACATAATATTTATAATGTTACATCAAAATTCAGATCCTTCGTAAAATGTGGTATCTGATTCTTCTTTTATCAGCTCATGACGCGGTCAACACGATAATAAATAATGTAGCACAATTGATTGTATACCCTATCATTCGACATCATTTAACTAATAGCTAAATATTAAATGAATGTATCGATCTAGAATTTGTTAAATATTATTCTATGGTAACATTATTAGGTTTTATTCAACATTTTACCGAATTATTATTATTATTTCAAAGGAAGAAAATAAATAATATTATATCACTACTTTATATATATGTCATCATCATAAAGGATTAAACAAACTGTAAATATACATCTATTATTTGATTTATAATAGAAGCACTATTTTATAACAGTATTATATATACATACATACACATATGTAGATATGTATTAAGATAACACATTTGCTATCAGGATATTAATATTCATTATTCGTTGATAACGTTATATAGTAGTAGGACGAGTAAAATTAAAAAATTTGTATCACGGTATTATAATTATTCATATTCTGCTGCTAATGTGTAGTATCTTCTTATTTGAAGATATTCCCTGAAATAACTATAATGCACGAGGAGTAGTAATTCTCCTATATTATTATTATTATTATTACTGTATACATTTTAAGTATTTTTTTTTTTTTTGAAAACATGTCAATAAGGGCTTGTTTCGTATCAACTTATTTCACCCAAAGTGATGAATAATTTCTAACTTATCTAAATAATAATAAATAAATAAACAAAAAAACATGTATAAGCTCAATTGTAAATTAGCTAGCCATACTTTTCTTATAGTGCCGAGGTCTTCTCTATATTATTATTATACAACGAATTTTTATATAAAAATTGTTCATGTATGTTAAATTAATTTATATATAATGAGTAACCGAAAAAAAAAGTTAAAAGAATCATCTTGTCCACCTTATCTCCTCTTCTTCTCATATGTAACTGCATGTATGCATTCAAAGCCGTGACTTATTATCAACTCTAGACAAATTGTAAAAACATGTACTGACATAAAAAAAATATATTTTATAGTTCCTTTTTTTTATTATTATTTTCCTTCACGTATGAATAATATATTTAAGATACTATTCTCCCAAAATATAATAATAATACTACAAACTCTATATTTACCTCCTTTCTTATTATTCTCTTTGATTATCATAGAATAGCAACACGAATAATAGGGACATAATGATGAAATAAGAGTATTTTATATGCTAATGATGAATTATGATCTCACTAATCTGTGTAGTTTATATCCTATTTTTAATAAGATAGATAAAAGCAATATAAAAGTTGGTATTTGTTGCATGAATTTCATATATATATATGTATTTATATACAGACTTAACTCATGTAAAGTAGTAATAGTAGTAGCAAAAGAAGTATAGATTAAGGATAATGTATATATAAAGCCAAATATTTTTTTTAAGGATATATATTTTTTTTAAATGCAAATATTTAAGCAAAATCCAGCAGCATTATTAATTGGGCCAGCTGTTTAAATATATAAGGGTTGGATGGTCATGTATCAAATATATATGTATATGTATGGAGAATATAGTGTATAGTGGCGTTTTCTTAATTATTTAATATGCATAAGACCCCGTTCAAATCATGACAGAAAACTAAACCGAGCAATCAAGTTAAAACTATAAAAGTATTTCTTTTAAAGAAGAAAAAAAAAAAAGGAAAAGAAAAAAAAAGAAAGACCTTTCTTTCTTAAACAAAGACATTATAGAGAAATAAATTTCTAAAGCATATCTTTTTTTTTATATATATATATGACTTTATTCTTTATTCGTCATCATGTCTTTATCTATAAATATGGCTCCATCTAACCATTTACAACAACAGCAACAGCAGCAGCAGCAGCAGCAACAGCAACAGCAACAGCAGCAGCAGCAACAGCAACAGCAACAAACACATTATCAATCAAAGCCTATGGCTATTTCATCCATTACTTCTTCAACATTACCAGATCCAAATCTGGTCGTTGCATCTCCTTCTGATACAACAGGCTCATCTACTTCGTCACCTTCTTTAACTCATAACCAGCATATAAATACGGATAGAATAAAAACATCCTCACCTAGTAGCACCACCAACTCACAAAAGTCATTTTCACCTCCTTACCCTACTTCATCATCATCACCTAACTCATCGCCTGATAATCATTCATTAGAGGAAAACAGGCACTTTTATTTTCAACGACCTCAAACATATAACAATAATCATCACCGTCATTTTCACTATCCGTTTGAAACCACTCCTATCAGTACTAGTCATCATCGTATCATGCCTTACACTCCAAGTCGATTATTAACCGCATCCAACACGGTCACATCACCTTCCTTTTCAGCGCCCTTATCCTTGCAAGAACGTCGGCAGCGTAACAAGGCAGCATCAGCCAAATATCGAGCTAAAAAGAATCAACAGCATGGTGAGATGCGTACACTGATTTCGTCTTTAACAAAAGAAAATGATCTTTTACAAAGACAATTAGAGAATGCTCGACAAGAAAATAATCGTTTAAAGGCAACATGTGATCGACTTCGAGGTAAAATACTTGCAGAAAAGATGTTGAAAAAGTTATTAGGTCATCCACCATCACAGCAAGATGATAATGAAATGACACAAACAGTTAACAATAAACAGCCGTCATCTTATAATGATTATTATTTTAATCAAGAAAAGACTCGACAAATATCATTAAACACATTTAAGAAAAGATATGATGAAGATATTGACTTTGATGATGGAGAAGAAGAAGAAGAAGAAGATATTGGAAAGAGTTAATATATACATACTTACCTACCTACATACATACATATACCATATTTATATACATATTTGTACACAAATAATCATTTAAATTAAATCACTAAAAAAAAAAAAAGAAAAAAAAAAGAAAAAAAAAAAAAAAAGAGAGAAGCCTTTTTATTATGTTCCAAGATAAAACCTATTACACACACACACATGTTTATTGTATACGAAGCATATACAATTTTACTTATGCAATTCTTTCTTTTTATGCAGTTATAACTTCTTCTTTTTTTTTTCCCCTCTCCCTTTCTTTTATTGTTTATGACATGATAAAAATAAATAAATAGAATATATTATACAAGACTACTGTTGTATGAATGTATGTTTTGACAATTTATTATCATTTGGAAGATTATTTCTCATTTTCAGGAACAAGTACATAGCTTGGTGGAGTAAAATAGCTTGTATTATTATAAACTGATTCTCCAACTTTCCAGTCTTTAACATCTTTCATAATTTCTTCTTCATGTCCTCTTGCAGCTTCCATACGGCGGTACATGTCACGATCTGCTTCAGCTGTTAAAAGTGGAATCAAATGAATTCGAGACCAAAGATTTTCTCGTTTTAATTCTCTAATGTGTGTGTGTGTGTGTTTTTTTTTAACTACTTTATAAGCTGATTTCTTTTTTTTTTTTTTTTTTTTTTTGTATACATAATTTGTTTATACTTGATAGGTTTTAAACATACCTTCTTTCTAAATTGTTTTGACCTACTCTATAAAACCCAAATGCTGAAATGGCAGCAATACTTGCAAGAAGAACAAGACCAGAAGGTCCACGTTTGGGTAAATAACGTCTATATTTAACTTCAGAAAATCCTTGAGGAGGAGGTACTTCTTGAACCATGATCCCTTTTTTTTTTATATATGTATGTATATACTATGTAGAATAAAGTAATATTTGAAAGTTGTGTAGTATAATTATTATTAATATGGGGAAATGTTTGACCAAAAAAATCTATCCCAGCCCTGTAGAGAAGAAAGTGGGGAGAGAACGTGACGTCGACGTCAAAACAATTTATTATTGACCACCACCACCACTCACTCACTCACTCACTCACTGCTGAATTATAATAAATTTGAGGAAAAAAAGAACAATGTCATAATAAGGACGACAACAAGAATTAATAGCATCTGCTTTTATGATGGATCTCTTCACTACTGATTTAAAGATCTAATAATCTCTTGTATATAAATAAAATAGACACACATACTTTATATATAAATATTAATCACTAGCAAAAAAAAAAAAAAAACATGAAGTTTTACAGTAAATAAAAGAATTGAATGTACTAGTCTCATTAGAAATGCTTTTTACTTTAGTCCATCTTTTCATATTTTTTTTTTCTGTCTATGTTAATGAGACTCAAAAAAAAAAAAAAGGATAGCATTAAATATTAAAATTCAAGGTTACACCTCCCTTTTATTTATTTATTTATTAGTATTATTTTGCCTTTATTTCCACATTTTTATTTTTATTTTATAGATCTAATGGATGAGCATTGCCCTACATTAGGTGGATTAAGCGAAAATGGATTGTAAAAAAAAAAAAAAAAAAAAATTCTCTTTTAAACAAAAAACAAAAAACAAGTCTGAATTTTAGCTTTATATATTAAAACCATTTTTCTTGTAGTAATCCAGAATTTGACTTGAAACAACTTGTATTAAACCCAAGGTAAATAAATAAATAAATAAATATAAAAGAGGGATAAAAGTAGGGGGATATTTCAAATGCATATTAATTTTATATTTCCCCTACACACACACCTACCTATATACTTCTCCTTTTCCTGCTTAAAGTAATTCTATGCATGTATGGGGTTGGTTAACTTCAGGATTTCTTGTTTTATGTACAATCACAATAGCTTCACATACAATCAATGAACACCTTCATTATTACTATACACCCAATATTCAAAGACATAAAGTAAGAGTCATAGCTTATCCTGCAGCCTATTCAATTTTAGCTTGGCTTTCTTATTTAAAATATGATTATGAAACTGTCATCTTATTCTTTGCTCGTCTATTTGAATCTTTTGCTGTCTATAACCTTTATATGTGTTTACAGGCCTATCTTGAACCATTCAGAATCAAAAATGAAGGTATTAAAGAATCAATGAAAACAAAGGTGCTTGGTGTATATACCTTAAATTTGTAAATATAATTGATTCTATTCTTATTCAAATTTATGTATCTCATTTTTTTTTTTTTTTTTTGAAAAAGAAAATCCAAATGGGGACTTCATTTTAGAGTCATTACAGATGTGCTCGTACTACAATTTCCAATTTGGTAATGCAGATATTTAACTTGTACAGTTAAAAGATATTGATGATGCTACCTTCATAGGAATATTTTAGCAGCTTTAATATCTATCTTTACTCAAATCAAGGGAATTTATTGTGACGGACAATTTAGTCCACATGGAGCTTATGTCTATTTATCCATAATTCAATTCATTTCATTATCTATTATTCTTATGGCTCTATTTACTTATCTTTCTGTTTATAATGATGAATGGAAAGAAGGACAGATTAGAGCACATGGTATGTTTTGGTGTGTTAAGGGGCCGATTATGGTTATATTTTATTTTGGAGATATTTTACTCGCTATTTTAAGTTATTTTAATATCATCAAGGATAAACCAGCGGGAACACCAGGTGGGACCTATTGGACAGCTGCTGCGATCAAAAATGGTTACTATGTCCTCATCATTTGTGTTTGTATGACAGCTGTAGCTATTTTAATGCAAATCTATTTCGGTGTTGATGCTAAAGAATATGAACATAACTTGGATGAAGATGGTTACTTTGAAGCACTTAAAGATGGATTCTTGGCTTATATCCCTCAATTTCTTATGAAAGTCTTTAGATGTGGTGAAGAAACAGTCGTATTGGCAAAGAAACGACATCGACTTAACAAAAAAGATAAAAGGAGACTACAACGAACAAGTGAAGATAATTTATTAACAGTTTCAACTCATTTAGAAGAATATCCTCACGATCCATCGTCAAGATCTATTCATCACTATGCATCATCACAACAACAACCTACACTACTTCATTTAAGAGATAGAAAAGAGTGTATGGATCAATATGATAACTCTTTATCATTACCACTTGAAAACTTTACCGCCAATATCATCCATGATAAACGACAGCAGTCATCCTAATAAAGAGTTTGTACCTTTACCTAACGAAACACAATCACTACTAGTGAGCCATTCATATTCCACCCACCATCACTACTACTACCCCTAACAACTAGTATGCAATCTAGGATTATTCATCATATTTCTTTACAATCTATGAATCCATATTCAATTCATGAATTCAATAATACAAAGAAGTGAATAAAAAAAAAAGATTAGCCTGACTTCTTCCCTGCTGCTGCCTTTTTTTTTTTTTTTTTTTTTTCTGTCTCCAAATATTAATTACGTAATAAAAAAGTATCCATAGTGAGTAAATGAAACTATTTTTTTTTTTTGGAGAGGGGTAAAGTTAAGAACTACTAAAAGTAATAAACTTGTTGCTAAAACTGGAGAAATAAACTAAAAAAAAAAAAGAGGGAGCAAAGCATGACTACTACTGCTGTTTAGGAGGATAACGGGTGTGTTCAAAAGAAGAAGGCTGTTTACCAATTATTAGGTTAAATGCTTACGAAAATATTCATCCAACGATAACTCCGTCCTTTTTTTTTTTTTTTTTATGCTACTGCCAACTTGTTGGGATGTAATAATTTTCTTTTTCTTTTTCTTTTTCTTTCTTTTTCTTTTTCTTTTTCTTTTTTTTTTCTTTTATTTTATAAGAATATATACACGCATATATATATATATATATATATATTTTTTGAACTAATGACGGCAGCAAATAACAACGAACTTCAAAAAATCCTCGAACAAGAAGAAGCTTGTCAATTCAGTTCATTTACCTCGGAGGACGCGCTTGCGTTAGGATTAAAGCTTATAGATAATATTAAGCCTTATAAAAGGTCCATTGTAGTTGATATTACCTTAAATGGTCATCAACTCTTCCATTATGCTATGAATGATACATACAAGGATAATGATGAATGGGTCCGTCGTAAAAAGTAAAGTAAGCCCCACATCGTATTTAGAAACATAGAAGATAGTCAACTTAATACTAATCATATACAACATGTATTTAGCAATACTGTATATCGTTTTGGTCATTCAAGTTATTATATCGGTCGTTATCTTGCTAGTTTAGGTAAAACAATCGAAGAGAAATATTTTGTAAGTAAAATTTAGAGGAGATAGGTCTTTTTTTTTTTTTTTTTTTTTTTTTTTTTTTTTTTTTTAAAAGAAAAAAAAAACATTTTAACATGCATGTCCCTTTCTTTTAGGTCAGTGAAAAGGATTATGCTACTCATGGTGGTGGATTTCCCTTAAAGATTAAAAATGTAGGTGTCGTTGGCACAATTACCGTTTCTGGTCTTGCCCAGCAGGTAACAATCAATAAATAAATAAATAAAATATCGAGTCTAATCATTTATTAATCATAGGATGACCATAATTTAGTTGCTAATACTATTCAATCCTATTTAGTTGGCAATCAACAATAAATGTATATGTGTGTCTGAGTGAGTGAGTGAGTGAGTGAGTGTATATATGTGTGCATATATGTCTCTTAATAAACAGAACTATATAAAGGAGGAGAAGGATGACTCGTTTATAAAACTTTATTTACATGGTTCTTTCTTTCTTTTTTTCTTCATAAAATAATTGCTTCATCTTGTTTCTTCAATGTGGTTAATTGATTTGTTTGATAGAATTTCATTGTCCATGTATACGCAAAAAAAGTTGCAGCATTGGAAGGGAAAGCTCTTAAGATAGTAGGTGTCAAACCTCTAAAAAATATACGCCATCCCTCAGTTCTATAAGATCGTATAATACAATCCATAAAGCCCTTATATCTTTCAGGTTCTGTTTGAACTCTTGTTTTTACCACATCTATTAACAAAATAGATATGTGTATATTAAAAAAAAAAAAAAAAAAAAGAAAAAAAAAAAAGAGTAAAATTAGTTTACCAGCAAAATAAGTAGAACACCAAGCAATGATACCAGCTGATCCACCTGCTAAAATAATTTTTGGGCCCGTAAGTTCATGATCAACGTGACCATTCTTTAATTCTGAAGCTGGAGTCAGAGCTCTGCAAATAAATTCATAAGTCAAAAAATAGGGGCCAAAGCTAAGTTCACGTAACATGGTGGGTATCATTCCTTTAAAGCAATAACTTATTCCACCTGTTCCGTATAATTTCTTTAAACAATCAATAGGACCTTTTATCGTCATTACTTTTGTTTGATTTTGTAGTTGCACTTTTACTAATTCCATTGGACAAGTAATAAGACTTTAAACAAAAAAAAAAAAAAAAAAAAAAAAAAAAAAAAAAGTCAAAAAAAAAAGAAAGCTAAACGATTCCTATTCATATGTACCTTGTTATTACACCAGCACCCATTCCAGCAATAAATACATGCTTTAAAGAAGTTATATTATTTTCCTTCTTTTCGTTTATAGTTGAATTATAATTTTCTTGAAAGTTAATTAGCCAAGTATAAGATCCAAATACTAAAGCATTAACACCTGCTACAGCAACCTACATAATACAAATTATATACATATGTGTGTAAAGAAGAGAGAAAAAGAAAAAGAACATGATTGATTCTCACTTACAGCAGGAGTAGCCTATATAGAAAACGATACAATTATACAAGTTCATATTAAAATTTGTATATATATATGTAATGTTTCTTTTTTACCATTCCTTTATACAATCCAATAAACTATACAGATTGGTTAGCATTCATGTATAAATAATGATTAAATAGATAGAGTATTACTTTTTCTTGTTTAATAGTTGTTATAAAGCAATTCCATGTGCCTTTATATCGAGAAGCCAACTCACGAGATTGTAATCTAACTTTTACTGTATAAAGTATATATCAATAGATTAGATCTATTTATCACCTTTTTTTCTTTTTTTTTACATATATATGTGTGTATATAAAACCTGTATCTATGTATATAAAAGTAAATATATATTTATAATGCTACGTTATCTATATGCATATATACCAAAAGGATGGCCCACGGCTAAACCTGCTAAACCTATATGATAATTGAATACTCTATGAATTATATACTTTATTATCTGGTTTACATACTAACCACCAACTAATCCTGATAAAAAACTATCAAACGTTTTTACATTAGGTCTTTCAGCTATAATTATAGAATTTAGATATCATAAAAGTGAAACAAAGTCATCGTCAATCAACTCACGTATTTCGTCTACATCCAACATTTTACTATAAAGAAAAAAAGGGAGGAATAAAAGAAAAGGAGAAAGAAAAGAGGAAAGAAAAAAGTGCATATAAATATTCATATATGTCTTACAACATAACAGCATAAAAGGGAGGGGGTTTATAAATCATGTTCATCATGTCAAACATTGAATTCTCACGAATTACGGAAATTATCCCACGCTGCATACGATTGACTATTTTGTAAATGATTATTTTGATAACAATAGACATCATCATGTTATTCTTATACGTCTTCTAACCAATTTAGATTCTTAAAAGGAAATAGTAAATATTATTCACTTTTATTTATTACTATATTAAGCATATATGTACATATTTATTTAATTTTTTTTTGGTATATTTCCTTTAAAGTCTTGTTATTATAATAGAATGACATTGATAACAAGAGTACCACTTGCTTCTGCTGCTGCTGCTGCTGCTGCTGCTATAGTTGTTGTTGTTCTTCTGATAAGCTGAAGGTGTTCTTGTGTCCGACCGGACGACAAAATAGATAATCGGAGTTTAATTTTTTGTTGTTCGACGGCTCTAACAAATTGATGAAAGGTAAAGGATTACAGCATAGCAGAATAAGTGAATCTTTCTCTTTTTAAAACCGAAATGGTGAGTGCACATAATAGAGGATGATGAAATGAGAGTAGAAGCAAATTAAACAGCATGTGTATACTATCTCTATTATTCAAATGGTGTTCAAAAAAAAAAGTACATGGATGGATGGATGGATGGATATGCATATTATTTTGACTTGAAGTAAAAAAAAAAAATATGTATAAATTACAACAAAATCAATAATTTACAACTTGAAGAAAAACAACAACAACAACAACAACAACAACAACAACAACAACAACAACAACAACAACAACAACAATTTCTAAACTAAAGATAAACGATATAACATTTTCAGCTTGCTTTATTTTCAATAGTAAAAAAAAAAGTCAAATACTTAACTTCAATCTTATTTCATCATCCTTTATAAAGCAAGATTATCTTTTTTTTTTAAAAAAAAAGGAGACAGAAATAAATATTAACATATCTTATCCTTATTATAGCCTACCAGACTTCACCACAACAGAAAGAAGCGTGGACACGTCTCAGCCGGTCACGGTCGTATTGGCAAGCACAGAAAGCACCCTGGTGGTCGTGGTCTTGCTGGTGGTCAACACCATCATCGTACCAACATGGATAAGTACCATCCTGGTTACTTTGGTAAGGTCGGTATGCGTCACTTCCACTTGAAGAAGAACCCTAACTGGCGTCCTGTTGTCAACCTCGATCAAATCTGGACTCTTGCTGGTGAAGGTGTTCGTGAAAAGTATAAGAATACTGAAAAGGTTCCTGTTATTGATGTCCTTGAAAAGGTAATGATGGACACACACATGTATGAGTGAATACTAAATTGAATAATCCTATTTTTTATGATTATTTTAGGGTTACGGTAAGGTTTTGGCTAAGGGTAAGATCTCTCAACCTGTCATTGTCCGTACTCGTTTCGTCTCTGCTCTTGCTGAAAAGAAGATCAAGGCTGCTGGTGGTGTTGTTGAACTCGTTGCTTAAAATTTTTGATTTTAAATGAATTAAAGGATTAAGTTTTACACCATTTGCATATCAAAAAAAAATTTTTTTTTTACCCTTTTTTTTAATGTATAAACATATATCTTTTTTTTTTAGAAAAAAAAAAAAGAGGAAGTATGAGGAACGAGTGAAGGGTTAAAGCTTTTGAGAATATCTTTATTAAACTTTTTCCTAAAAGTAGTATTGAGTATGTCTAAATGTACATATTTTTTTTTGTTTTAATGCACAATATAATATATTAAGATAATATGTATTTTATTAATAAATTTTATATATGATGGTTGACTATAAACAAGCAATAAAATAAAGCATTATGATTATTATGTATAGGAAAAACAAATAAACAATGCCATTAACCAATTTTTAACCGTCATTTTATAATAAAGTGTCATTATTTATTTATACATAAAGAGATGTAATGAAGAAAGGGAAAAAAAAATTATAAAAGTACAAGAAAAATAAAATAAAATAAAATAAAAAGCAAATAAGGTATACGGACGAAATTAAGAGTTCTTTTCAAAGCCTTTGACGATGTCTTCAAGAGAGCAATGATCCTTGGTTTCAGGGACTCTAGGGTAAGTGAAATAAAAAGTAAGTACAGCAATACTCGCAAAGATAGCGAAAGAGTAACCTTTAATGCCTTCAAAGACAAGAGGGAAACACTGACCCAATGACAAAGTCAGTAGCCCAGTTGACTGCTTGCAGTGGCAACAGCACCAACAGCAGAAGAGACATAGGTAGGTGTCACTTCAGAAGTAACCATCCATGGGATAATAGCAAATGAAACAACATAACTAAAGACGGCGACGACTCCAAAAGAGGTCCCAAGAAGCTATAGACATAACCAATGATTAACAAGACACAAAAAAAGATACAGGCACCTGTTTCAGCAATCAGCAAAAGAGAACGGCGACCCATATGATCAATCAAGGATTAAAGAAAGAATAGTAGTGGCAAAGTTGACAACGGTAATGACAATAGCCATGCACTTGGACATTTCAGCAGAGAAGGACATACATATTATTGATAGTCGTAGAGTAATACATGACAGCATTAATACCATTCATTTGTTGAATGACATGAAGAGCAAGAATAGTGAAGGCAATATGACGAATAAGGGGATTAGTAAAGATATGGATCATGTTCATGGATTCATGAGCACCTTTATCAGTAGCAACGAACACCATCTTCAATTTGATCACCAACACAGCACAGAAAGAAGAGACAGTATAGCTCTCTTCCCTCCCCCTCCCCTCTCTCCCAAAGACTAGTATTCATAGGGAGACAATCATAATAGAAAAAAAAATTTTTTTTTTGACTATTTGTAACCATTTGTTAATAAACGTAATAAATGATTATATAAGAAAGATAATAGCAGGAGGAAATATAAAATAGTTCTTTCCTTTCATGTTCATGCCCATAATACTAATGATATAACTATTACTTTATTTGTTTTCTATAATGCATTCCGTTTTCTTTTTCCTTTCCTTTCCTTTCCTTTTTTTTTTAATTTTCTATATTTTGACAAGGAAAATAGCAGCGGCATTGTGAGTGTTTCATGTCTATTCTAGTATACTTGTTCTGGAATTTTTATTCTTTTTTAGAAAAATGGAAAAATATATACATAAATATGAGTAAATCATGTAGTCGTAACTTTTGACTTGTATCAGTTTATTCATCTTTATTATTGACCCAAAATCAGTTGCTTTATTATTATTTATTTAACCTTAATAGCGTAAAAAACAAAACAAAAAGTGAGCTAATGCAGCAATAGGAAATCAAAGCTTTTGTAATACATATCATAGAGTCTCTCTTTATCCATGTATCCGTATTACTTGTAATAATTCAATAATATTAGCATACAAAAATAATAATGACATCTAATACTGTTAAAGAATACATTAAAATAAACTTTCTATCCTTGTATGTTATTTTATATATTTTTAAAAACATAATATTCTGTATAGTTGATTGATATACGCGTTGAATATCTTTTATTATTACCAAGTAAACATGTACTTTTTTTTTTCTCTCTTTTTTGCATGACTCTACCCACTAAGTTCTAGGACCTTGAAGAATGTCTTTAAGGTTGCCTTCAGCATCTGATGCTGAACGTTCCCAATATTTTTGCGTCTTTTCTAATTTCTTGATCTCTTCATCAGCAGCAACCACCGAATCAACGTATTGCTGCTTCATTTCACTCAAGGGACTTTGTATAAACCTAACAAGATGCATATATATGAGTTTTTACTATTTTTTTTTTTTAATTAATTAAAATTCTTTTTTTTTTTTTTTTTTTTTACATTTTTCCAATTGGTTTATAAGTCTTTGTATCAGCATCTAATCCATCTAATTCACGTCTTGTTAATTCAGCTAATTTACGTTCACGCTGTTTTCCAGCAATTTGGGTTTTGATCGTGTTCACTTGTTGTTGACTCTGAACATATCTATTTTGTAATTCTACAAATACCTAAGGACATATAAATTCTAAAAAATAAATATCATCCTTTAAAAAATAAATCTTTATTTATTTATTTTCTTCTTGTTTACTCTGCGGATGGTGTCATCAGACAAGGAAGACATCTTTTTACAGTGATTATAAATTAAAAAAAAAGAGAGAGGAGGGGGAGAGAGAAAGTAGAACTAAATTAGTTTCCGGCAAGATCTATTACCATCTCGAAAAAAAAAAAAAAAAAAAAATCGTATAGTTTCGTTTTCTGACTGCGACAGTTTGCTGATTCATCATCATATTCCAGAAAAGGGAATATATATTGAGTACCTTTTTTTTTTTTTTTTTTCTATTTATCTTTTCTTTATACGTAAGTTATTTTTTTTGTTTCTATAGTTAATAATGGAATTCCCTGAACTCGGTAAAAAATGTACAGCAGAAGGCTGTAATATTCATGGTAATTGATCAAAAAAAAAAAAGAAAGAAAATACATTCAAAGAATATAACATAGATTATGATTTTTATTTTTATTTTTAGACTTTTTACCCTATACATGTGTTAATTGTAAGAAAATATTTTGGTATGTATTTATATGTATAGGCCGTAATTCTACACAAGTAATTCTCTGTACTCATATAAAATTAATTAGTCAAGACCATTTTAAATTACAGGCTCATCATTGTCCAAGTCTAAATGATCCAAGCATGGATGTTCGGTAATTTTCTTAACCCCCTCCTTCAAACTCAAAACTTATCTTCAAATACTGACGCTATTATTGTCTCTATAGGGTACCAGTATGTCCTATTTGTCAGAAACCAGTACCAGCAAATAGAGGAGAGGATCCAAATATTAGGGTAAGTTTTATTTATTTATTTTTTTTTGTAAAGTAAATTGTTCAATAATAGTAATTAAAGTGAAAGAATAGATGAATGAGCATATTCAAAATAATTGTTCAGACTTAAGGTCTAAAAATGACAACACATGTAGAAAAAAAGGCTGTACTACAAAAATGTTAGTACCTATGCAATGCCCTGAATGTGGACTCTCTTTCTGTGTAAAGCATCGACTTGCAATAGATCATCAATGCAAAGGGAAAGGAGCCACTCTTGTGAATAACAGTAAATTATTATCATCGACAAACCATAAGCTATCCTCCTCGAAACCACAATCCACTTCAAGAGTTGAAATGGAAAGACAAAGACTATCAAGAGTTCATAAACAAAAGCAGGAGATTGCTCGTTTACAGCAAAAAGTAAAACAAGGAACAATTACAGATAATGAACAAGTACAATTAGCAAAACTTTTGTCAATGAAAAATGATAATAATAAAGACGGGAAATGCATTATCTGTTAATAAAGAAAACCATGATATATAGAAAGGAGATAACCATTTCATATCCACCAGCTTAATTTAATAGTCTTACTACATACACACACATATATATACACCCCTTTTTTTCTTTTTTTTATTCAAAATAATTATTATTGCCATATCACTTTACCCCATTGTAATGGACCTATAGACCATATCCTTGAATTATCATCGAGAATCTTAATAAATACATTAATCCATGCTTCATTTCTATTTAAAGGTGATATTCTGGATAGATTTGATTTAGGTAAACTTAATAATCCAGTATAAGTGAAATAAGAATTTCGAACATTGGCCATATAAATAGTGGGTGGTTGTAGCAGTGTAGACTATTATGTTATGTATACGGGGGATGAGCACGAATAATCTCCCTTCTATCCCCTTTTATCTTACCTGATTTCCTTCCATGTCTCGAATTTGAGTAGGCTCTGAAAATATCATGTGTACACCTAATCTATCATCAAAGTGTAACATTTTTTCTTTTGTAATAAAGCATACAATGATTGCCTTATTGATTTTCTTTTCTAGATCTATAGATGTATATAATATATTTTAGTTTATTTTCTAACCATTTTCCTTTTTTTTTTTTTTATATATATATACAACTTACGTTTAACATGTGGATTGACTTCAATTAGACCTTCAAATTTAATAATCAAATCTTCATTAGAGGCAAGTGTAATAGGCTTCTTTTCATTAAGCATAGGTTCAGTTGTTAATTGGATATTCACATGTTTACGTATTTTAAAAAAAGTTTTCGACAATACTAAAGGTACAGTTAATATTGTGTTTAAAATTGTCTTGATATCTTCTCTACAATTCTGTTACAAAATAATAATAATTAAAATAAAGAAAGACCGGTAGATACACAAACATTTAAACTTACAGATCGTCTATCCATGTCTTCTAAATGCGATAATTGCTCTTCCCAACTTGTAATTTTATTCATAAAGTCTTTACACAAATCCAAGAATTTCCCACCTTTCAACGGACTTGATGAAGTCATTAATGGTATTAATGAGGGATCAATAGAGAAAAAGAGTTGTCCAGTTCCAATATAGGCACGAGTTGCATGCTCGCATACAAGTGCACCCATTTTGTATGACTCAATCACATCCAACATTTCCTTGTCTACACCAAATTGTGATTGAGCTAGAAAATCATATCGAAAAGCAATTTTACGAAACTGGAATGCACAATTTTCCATTTCACGTATATCATCTAATGTTAATAATGTATGTTGAATACATTCAATTAATTCCATTCTTAGTTGAATAAACCAATATTGATAGGTATGAGGTTGATCAAATGCTTGTAAGGCCTATTCATTTTTTTTTGTATTTATTGTTTAATGTCTATTATATACAGCATTCTTATATTTCACAAACCTTTAATTCATTTAATGAAATAATATAATGTTGAGCAGAATAATTGTTTTGACTTAAAGACCATTCTGCATAAGCTAATGAAGATAATGAGCCTAACCAATAAAATGAAGCTTCTGTTTCCACTTTTTTACACAAGTCTCTCATAATCAAATACATGAACTCGTACCATCCACAAATGCCTGCTTCTATACCCATCAAATACAAATTCCAACCATTTTTCACAAATTTTCCAGTTGCTTGATCCCATTCACCAAATTCATATAAAAGTTCTATCAACTGATGTGTTAAATCGGATTGACTAGGCGTTATTCTTAGTAAAAGTCGAATCAAGTCAACCTATTAAAAAAAAATGAGAAAATGATATGATATCCTCCTTATTCGTCTAAAGTCAAAGATTCTTACGAAAACAAAAGGTTGTTTTATTCTCTTTTTTAATTCTATTAATGCCTCAGTAGGGAACCAGGAGAGTAATTGATGGCATCTTTTCGATATAGTTGATAAATAAGGAAGTAATATAGCAGCAATATTATCTAATCAAACGTATTAATTTTTTTTGGAAGCATGCGAAAAGTAAATAGTAACTACCATCTGCCTCAGTCAAAAGCCTATACGCATTTTTAAACGTTGCATCATAATCCCAGTCATCAAGTAATAGACAAAAGCCAGCTTTAATTTTCAATAATTCTCGCAACTAACCATGATAGAATGGTTTATTTTTATTCTTATTTTTTTGTATTATTTTAGTTGTAATCTTTCAAACTTACCTTTTGTTTGTTATCTTGTTCAATTAATTTTATATCTAATAAAGTAGCTGCTTCCGTTACTCTTTTCCCTAATTCTTTCATATGTACTAATATAGGTATATCTAAATCCATCTTATTATTGTCTTGTGTAGTGTTACAAAAGTTTAAAATAATATGAAGAATACTATATAAAAATCGAGCACTTGCTATAATGATAGTATAACGTTGATCTTTGATAGCTTCATTCATAATCCGTTCACATTCTATAATATAGTTCATGAATGATCTCAATGTGTCTGAAGTAGGATTTAAAGTAATGATGTGTATAATAAGTTTTTGATGGGTTTCAATTAAACGTTGTGCAGATTGAAAGGCTCTTTGTTGAATCTTGAAATTATGATTAGATGAAATGATAACTTGTAAGAGTAGAAGAATATGGGACTCATCTAACATAATATCACTTTTTCCAAGTAAAACCAAGTCGTATAATACATTATAACAAATGTCTTTTCTTTTATCGTTTAATGCATAATTCAACAGTCGATCCATCTTTTTTTTTTTATAAAAAAATAGTTATATAAGAACGAATGTAGGAATACAAGCACATACATGCATACATAGTTATATAGTACTTACTTGTTCTTTTCTATCAATCAGAGCTTCATTCAGTAATAATGTTAATGTTCTTAAAGTAATGATGATAAGTCTACTATCTGTATTCGGATTTTCTAGTAAGGATAAACAGGTCGACTTTGCATGTCTTGCCATACTAATATCTTGATGCATATGTCGAAATATTTTCACAAGTCTTAGTTTGATATCAAATTGTGTATCTGGATCTATGTGACGTAAATTAGTTTTTTATTATCTAACATTATTATGAAAGCTAGTTACTTGCTAATTTATCTACAATCTTTGAAAAAATAACTGAAGGAAATCTATTTGATTTCGCACATATCTGGTCTCCTGCCCAAATAGCTGCTTCAAGTTCAATTCTATCTTTTGCTAATTCAAGTTGTTGAAGGATACTTGTATAAATTATTAAAATGGAGTTGTTTTGTTTCTCTCTTTCACACACACACACACACTCTCTCTTTTTTTTTTGTAAATATTTACCCATATTGAACATCGAGCTTTTCACTGATAATCATTGACATACAACCCAATACACTATAATTATTCAAATCAAGTTAATTTTATAACATCTTTATATACATATGTATATATGTTTACCGAAGTGTAATGGAGCGAGCAATAGGATCATTACTACCAAGTACAGGTAAAATACGTCTTACAGTTTCTTCTACATTAATCACTTTTGCCAAATGAAGATCAGATGCCTCTTTGAATACTTTATAAATGTAATATTTAACACTATTATTGCTTTATATGTACATAAATAATAAGATGTTAGAGAGTACATGAAAAAAAAAGAAAAGTCAAAACTGTAAATAGGCTTACTATGTACGAAACCAATCAGCTAATTTAAGTATAGCAGCATTGATAACAACAGGATATGGGTATTGTTCAAAAATATGAATAAAGCCAGTCAAAGCTTGAATTTGGGATCCTTGAATGTTGAGAGCTGCTGACCGTGCCTTTTTATTAAATTTTTTTTCTAATTCTAATAAAGCCTTATGTCCTTCTGATTGATCTCGAGCTATGGTATAATTGTCCTCCATTTCTTGAAATAATAATAAAATGAATTTTATAATTCACTTACTTCTTCTTCTACTTTTTATATGTATATACTCTTTCTCTTATACAAATAATAATACGGCAAAATAAAGCAACAATAATAAAAGAGTTATTTTCACTTTAACTTGATTTTATAGAAAAAAAAAATAAATATATGGATATACAGATATACACAGCAGTTTTGAGGTAAAAATACTAGATTCGATTGGCTCACGAACAAATTTGACATATGATGTGTTGAAGCACTACAATTTTAATTGTTCAAACTTGACTTTCTTTCTTTCTTTCTTTCCTTCTTCTTTTTTTTTCACTACTAGTATGAAAACGCGACTCTGAATTAGTAGTAGTAACTGTAAATACAAAAACATGTGAAAAGCAAGTCTTTTCATGTTTTGAATACAATAATGGTTTGATGCTTTTTTTTTTTGACAAAAGAAAGAAGGGGAGGGGAGGGGAATTCGATTATTATCAATTATACCATGTCATGAGGAGGGGAACAGAAGAAACCATCTCCTATGAAGATGATAAGAAACGGTTTATATCCAATTGAATGATATTGTTTTTTTTTTAAATAGTAAAAAGTAAAAATAAGCCAAGAAGATAAACAAAGAAATATACATAACGAATCAATCATAGCAAAAGAACAGAATCAGAGTGTAAAACCTTTGATGATTGGCAAGACTATTTTTGACGTCTTTATCTCAAATGTGTGCCAACCGAACCTAAAGTTGTATAAATTCATCAGTCGCGACTTTTTTTTTTGTTAGCAGTAGCAGCAAATGATAGTCCCGCTCTCTTTTTTTTTTCTCTCTCTCTTATTTACTGCATAAATAGTGACAGAAATGAAATAAATGAAGCTCTTTGTTTATTTGAGTTGATAGTCTCTTTCATTCTTAAAGAAAGATTATGTGTTCATGATTGCTTTTTATTTTTTTTATTTTATTTTTTTTTTTTCGGGAGGAGAGAGAAAGGGAAGTAAATCGGAGAAAAAGGATTTACTACAGTGACTGTAAAGCTATCATTAAAAAAAAAAAAAAAAAAAATATAAAAAGCCTTTAAAAAAATTTTTTTTTTGATTTTTTTTTTTTCTTTATATAATCCACACCTGCTACCGCCTTACTTATAAGTTGAATTTTCATAACTAATAAGGGGTTCTTTTTTAATGTACAAAAGAACAGGTAAAAATAAACCGAATAGGCCAGATTAATCACCGAGGACAATTTATTCAGTTTGTCTAAGGCTTCATGCCCTGGCTAAAGATTATTAATAAAACGAAAAATGAAAAATGAAAAATGAAAAAAAAAAAATCTTTATTTTGTTTCTTTTATGAGGCTTGGAATGAAGAAGAAGAAGGAGGAGGAGGAGGAGGAGGAGAGGGGAATATTTAATGTTGTGCAACATGTATGAATAATCGCATGTCCTTTATTTTATTCTATTTTTTTTTGAATTGAATTGAGCCTATTTTCTTTCTTTTTGAATATGGAATCCTTTCTTTCTACATTGCCACCTTATGTTCATGAATACTTGGATAAATATCCACCTACAGATGTTTTTAATTTGTTAAAAGAACTTGTATGTTTTGCGGTTTTATATACAGAGAACCGTGAAAGGCTTCAGCAGTCGACAGTTGAATTCTTAAAAGAGAGAAGAGAACAGACAAAGGTATCATTCACCTCTTTTCCCTCTCCTCTTTCCTAAAAGTAACACATGTATATTATTTTTTTTTTAAAAAAAAAAATAAGCAAAAAGTAAATAAAGCGCCTGATGAAATGATGACAATAAAAGAAAATAATACTTCAACAATTGAGAGTAATCAAAAGGTTGAATCTAGTAATTATAATAATGACCAACAACAAATGGATCAGAAAAAGACATCTACCATGCCTTATACTTTCCCTGAATGGTGGGGTCATCATGAAGCAGAGTTACCAGTGAAATCTCATAAAAAGAAAGAAGTCATAAAGCTACAAAATCCGATATGGTTACCTTGTAAATATAGCATTTGATTAACACCTATTTGCATTTTCTTGTTATTTATTGTATATAACACTAGTAGACAACAACGACGTATCAAAGACAAATCAAAATACGTATCGAATGGAAAGAGCAAGAAGGTAAAATAATAATAAAAAAGCAGATTAGTATGCATCGAGTCGAATATGAATATTTATATCCATATTTATATAGTCAGATTATACCCGATTTAAGGTCTTATCTTAATCATCCTCCTATTGAACCAACTCCTACACATAAAAAACGACATTCTATGCTAAACATAACTACAGTAACAAGACCTACCTTGCCCTTTGATAGTGATACTAAAAAACACATAGCTGCACAAGTTAACCATACAATAGGAAGTAAAGAGAATAAGACTACTACCCATCCTGCTTCAGGTATAATATCTATTCCTTCTTTCTTTAAAGAGGAAAAACAACAATCCATATACACAATGTATTATAAAAAAAAAGAAAAAAAAAAGTAACATTGGTATTATTATCCAGTTATAACAGATGATAAACCACCAAGACGTTCTGCATCAGTCATGTTGAAGCAACCTCGTGAAAATGCAGCTGTGAGAGCAAGAGCAGAGCATGCAAGACTTCTTCAACAACAACAAGAACAGTTGAAGGAAAAGAAATCGACAGCTGTGATGACTTCACCTGCAACATTAAGATTAAAACAAAGAGCTAACTCTGGTGTTGATTGGGGATCGATTAAACATGAAAGAAGAAAGACGACGAGTATAGTGAACGAAATCCAAAAAGAAGAAAAAAAAACAAATAAAATAAAATAAAGTAAAATGAATAAACGTCAGTATCTTTAATACTACACCACTTGTACCTATTCTCCAAATGTATAATTTAAACTTTGGAGTAGACAGACTAATACATCTAACAGCAGAGAAATTAAAGGGAGAGGGGAGGGAGGAGGGGAAGAAGGGAAGAGGGGTAAACAAGCCTAAAGATCCAACACCGAAAAAAAAAAAAAAAAAAAAAAAAAAAAAAAAAAGTGCTGTAAATAATTATCATAATAAACTTACATTCCAAACGATCAAGTTATGCAAATAATTTGCTTGATAAACTTTTATTATTATTTAGTTATGAATAATGCGCCTCCTCTTGAATTTGATTAAAAATAAAGGAGTCATCTGTCAACGCGTTTATTTTGTTTTATTTTCCTATCTATCAAGAGCTTCATCCTACTAGACAATTTTTAGTCATTGCTAGAGGGAAAAAAAGAGAGAGAGAGAAAGAGAACGTGTAAAGATAATATAGACTTCAAATGTAAGAAGAGAATAGAAGTCTGTAATCATAACGTCATATTATATATTTTCTATTCATTGAGTAAGATAAAAATGCTAATTTACAAAGACTCCATTTTATATGCATATATTAAAGGGCAGGGGGTGAAAGAAGATTCAAAGGGATAAATGAAATAAAGTATAATAGAAAGGAGAACTAGTATGGCCCTGATGGGCTATGTTTCTGACGCGCTATAGATATATAAAAGTAATCATCATCATTAAATAATCTTTTTTTTTTCTTTTTTTTTTTCCTTTTTATATAAATATATATAAACATATATAAACATTCTATTTCATGTCTGTTTTATTATTCATTTTAAAGTTATGCTTTTTATTGATTTTAGTCGAATGTT
The DNA here is from genome assembly GCF_025118155.1 of Cokeromyces recurvatus. Taxonomy (NCBI): domain Eukaryota; kingdom Fungi; phylum Mucoromycota; class Mucoromycetes; order Mucorales; family Mucoraceae; genus Cokeromyces; species Cokeromyces recurvatus. Next base: position 992,579 of record NW_026251391.1, read on the forward strand.
ATGTGTTGCCTAGAAGCAAAAGTCAAGATAGAGTGGCTCATTTTAAGACCATCATTGCTTTTGGAGACTCGTATACTGATAATGAATCTTTAGCAGGATTATATGCAGATCCGAAAAGTAAAATTGATGAGAGCAGGTTTGTAATTTATACAATTGTAAAGCAACCGATATTAACATGTATACAAGCCTACATCCTCAAACTACTAAGTTGGTACATAAGATATTATTTATATCCTATTCTTCTCTTACTCTATTTATAGACTATATATTCATTCATTTTATGTATTATATACATTTATATAAAAGATTAGAAGGGCTTCTAATGGACCTCTATGGATTGAATATTTATCAATGGATATGAATGATGCAGCACTCTATGATTTTGCAAGATCTGGAGCGGCTGTTAACAATGTATGTAATAGAATGAAGAGTGATACTATCTCTTATATAATAATAATACTATGATAGACTTTAACTCCTCGTCTAACACAAGACATAAACAGCCAAGTGAAATATTATCTCAATAGTACTATTTCAATATCAAAGAATGATTCTATTTACTTTTTATGGTCAGGTGTAAATGATATAAATGACATTTTTATAAAATATAAAACAGATAGTCAAGCACGAAGAAATATATTAGATGGCGTTATTAAATCAATTACATTTGGCATGGTAATACCCTATACATGTATATGGTATATACGTATATATGCATGTATATGTTTAACAATACATATATGTATACATATTCCTATATTTGTATAGGATCAATTATATAATATTGCTGGTGCAAAATATGTCATGTTACTTGGTTTAATTCCTTTAGAAGAATTACCCTTGTATCATAATGTCACTCAAGAAATAAGAACAGAATTAAAATATCTTGTAGATGACTATAATTTCCGACTTGCTAATATCATTTCGACAGGACATTCTTCAGCCTACTTTTTTGATATATATAAACTCTTTAAAGAATCATTTTCTAAAGAACGATTACAATTTAATTCTGAATTTTACTGTCACTCAGCCATTCAGTGTGGAGAGTAAAAAAAAAAAATTAAACTATCAGTCAACACATGTGGCTTACATTTAATTTTTTTTTCCTCTCTTTTATATATATTTGTATATAGTTACATTTGGTGGGATAAATTACATCCTACTACATATACTCATTCTCTAATTGCGAAAGCTATTCATGATACTCTGCTTCAGTTTGGCTGGTAGCAGTAGCAGCAGCAGCAGCAGTAGTAGTAGTAGTAGTAGTAGTAGTAGTAATAGTGAAAATGAAGAAGAAGAAAACCAGCTTTTTTTTGTACTCCGGTGATTTTTAAGACTAATTTTATCGTCATGCATAATAAATTATCAACTTTTTTTATTTTTATACTTTTTATACTTTTTATATTTTTATTTATTTTATTTTTATCATAAGCAGATATGCCTTTTGTTGCATTTGATCTACAAGGTTTGTTTTAATTATAAATAATAATAGCAATAATAATAAAAGGGCCCTCATTTGATAATATCAAGATTAGGTACTTTATTTACTTTTAATAAAGTAATCGATAAAATACAAGAGACATTAAAGAACACAAAGGTTCCTGATATAATAACATCATCACAACAACAACAAACCGCCAAAAGGTTTTTTGAATATTGGTATTATAGTGCATTATGTGAATATATAGCATGTTCACAAGCAGGGACTTATGAATCATTAAGAAACGTCATGAACGCCACACTTGCACGCGCATTCGTATGCTATTTTGATGTAAATGAAATAGAGACCATCCTGGATGAACCTAGTAGATGGATAGATTCCATTATGCAAGCAGCCTTTGATGATATGGAGTTGGCTGTAGATGCTATAGAAGCTTTAAATTTATTATTAAAGGAGAATGAAGGACGAGAGTATGGATGGGATATTTGGATTTTATCTTCTTATAGTGGATTAAAAGAGACGATAGAATTATTAAAAAGAACGGGTCTATCAGCATTTATTGAAGAAGAAAATATAATTAGCTGTGATGACTTGAAGATCTCAAAGCCACATCCAAAAGTATATTCCGAGTTAATGAGAACGGCCGTACATAAAACAAAAAGGATAGAGGTATATATATATATATAAAAGACAGTTGATAGTTATGTGGTAGTGTAGTAGTAGTAGTAGTAGCAGTAGTAGTAGGAGCAGCAGCAGTAGTAGTTTCATCTTATTTTAACACTGTAAAATAATAGAGCTTTTACTTGATTGGATCTCATGCTTATGATTTAGCTGGAGCAAAGAATATGTCCTTGAAAACAGTTTTTCTAAATACGACAGAAAAGATTTATATCCGCCCGTTGTATGATGATCATCATAAACCCGATTTAATTGGATCTAATTTAGTAGATTGTGTTAAAAAGATGATGGAATATGAAAACATGAAAAAGCATGGAGTTGTATAACAATAATAGAGTGACCAATAAGCACACAGCTATAAAAGCTGATTTACCCTATTAGTCGGTACAAGTTAACAAAAAGAAAAAAAAAAGACTTCTTTTATTATTATTAGTAGTAGTAAAGACAAAACTTAAAGTTAGGTCAATACAATAAAAGTAGGAAAATAAAAACAAGGAAAGAGAATAGAGTAGCATCTATCATTTGTAGATGGCTATTGCTATATTAAAAATAATTATATCTCCGATTAAAATAGTAAAGGCAAAAAAAAAAAAAAAAAAAAAAAAAAAAAAAAAAAGTTTGCATATATGATATGCACGTAAACTTTGTTTGCAAGACAAAATAGCCTATTTCTTCTTCTCCTTATTTGTCAAGTTTTATTATCTGTTAGTATCCCCCCCCCTTTTTTTGTTCTTTGTTTTACTTACTTGTTTTCTTTTTTAAATTTATAATGAAAGAATTAAATGATTATATAAATGAAACAAAGCAGATTCTAAAGCAAATAAAATGCATTATTTTAAACAGAAATAAAAATGTAATAATAATAATTGATGTATAAACAACAATACACTCTAAATATACTATTTAGTTAGATATTTGTTTATGGGAAACATTAGATTCAACTCTAGATATTTTATTTATTTTTATACCCAAGTTATTTATTGACAATGAAAATAACGTATCTCTTATTTTGTTGGAAGAAGATCATTTCACAACAATCATGAATGCAGCTACTTTAACATGTTCTATTATCAAAATTATTCTTTCTAAAATATATAATGATAACCATGCACATGGTTTAGATACGTTTATATTTATTCAACATTTCATGGATACAATTCAAAGAATGAAAACTGAACAGTCCTCTTGCTTGACAATAGAAGAAAAAAGAAATGACAAGGTAAATGAGGATGATGATAGAAGAAAGTAAAAAAAAAAAAAAAAAAAAAAAAAAAAAAAAAAAAAAAAAAGTTTATAATTAACATTTATATTATGTAATAAGATATTGATTATGTCACAACTAAATCAAATGATAAGGTCTTTATTATTTGTTTCATTAGTCATGTCAACAACCAGCACTTGTTATCATAATAAGAAAAGTAGATCGCGTCCTTTCCCTACTAATAAATTATTGACAACACCTCCTTTAACACCTAATTCATTGGATCAACCAGGTGAAAATGAAAAAAAAATATGTATAAATGTATATAAATATATTAAATAGAAAAGATGTATTTAATGATGTATATAGGAGACTATGATGACGACAGCAATTTGAACCTATTTTGTTATACTACTAATAATGATGAACAACACTTGATAAGAAGAAGGTATGTATGTATGTATTTATTTTATTTTATTCTTAATTCAAATAAATGATTTGTTTATTATAGTGAAAAGAATAATACGGGTAAATAATTATATACATGTATCTTTATATAAAAGATTGGCTGTAGTACAGTACTGATAATAAATGCTATGATTAGTTGGTAAAAGATGGATTCGTCATCTTTCTATTTTTAACAATAATGAAAAGGATGACGATAAAGAAAGAGGAGAAATAGAAGATTTAAATAATATTAATTGTATACAAACAGTCCCTTTACATGAGGTATGTATACAGACATACATTTCTATATAATGTCTTTTATGATAGATTGTGATTATATTAAATAAAGTAAGTAAAGCTGGTCTCTATTACAGACTCTGCTACTTCTTTTCAAAGGGGAAAGGAAGAATTAAATACAAGCAAGAAATTGAAACAAGGGAAAAGATATTTAAATTGGCTCAGGATCAATAAAAGGATGAAAAGATTACAAGAAAGCATTTTGCAGCCATTTACACTCTTATTAGTAGAAGAACAGAATAAGAAAAGACGAGAATCAATGATGCTATTTGAGGATGAATTACTTCGATATGTTGTTAAAGAAGAAAAGGAGGTTAAAGAAGGGTCTCGAATTTATATATCTGAAAATGGAAATCATGTTTTAATTATGGAAATTGTATCCAATTATAAATTACAAATTGTGGCAGGCACATTTGAAAAGTTATTTCAAAGATTAGCAGTTGATGATGAAAGACCTCAAGATGTTGATTACATTGATACCTTTATCTTGTGTCATCATTTCTTTACCAATCCTTGTGAATTACTAGAAAACTTGATGGAAAGATTTTATTTAGAAGCTACTTTATTATCCCCACCACAATTTAAAATACGGGAAAGATGTATTCAAGTCAAGTAAAGTATTCAATATATCATATAAAAGAGAGAAAGATGAATGGAATGGAATGAACTGGACTTGACTTACTCTTTTTATATACATCTATATATAGAATTTTAAACGTCATTCTAAGATGGATCAACTTACAATTTCAAGATTTTATGAATTATCCAATATTAATTTCTAGATTAAAGGCCTTTTTAATGGGTAATGTATTACGTGCTGGGTTCACGATTGAAGCTGATATGATTCAAAGAGAATTCAATCAACAAGTAAATACATGCTAATACTACCCATATTAAATCTTTTTTATTATTATTTCTTATTTATTTCTTATATTTAGAAATCAAAGTTAACTCAACCGTATTTATGTAATAGTCATATTACGACTACAACAGGAAGAAAACCTTCTATTACACCTAGCTTTCTATCATTTACTTCCTCTATTCAAACTACTCCATCACCTCCTGAATCACCTACATCATCCACAGAGGCTTCTCCTCCTCCTCCTTCTTCTATCTTGTTCACTTTAAACTCTAAAGATATTGCAAAATATCTAACACTCGCTGATTTCTATATCTTTAAATCGATTACAGTTCAAGATTATTTAAAGTTAAGCAAAGTAAAAGAAGTGAATTCGATTAGTCTAATGACAGAAAGAGCCAATAAACTAACGCAATGGATTATTTCAGAAATTAGTCTATATACAATAAATAGTAAACGAAGAAGAAGCATGATACACAAGATGATTGAAATAGCCAAGGTAATTTGTATCATCTCTTTTATTAGCATAACCAACAAACTAATACAAAATTTCTAGTATTGTCTCCATTGGAATAATTTTCATACTTGTATGATCATTACTATGGGTTTAACTCAATTAAAAGAATTTAGAGAGGAGATAACAAAGGAAGGTCAGGATGATCATCAGCCGTCTATTTCTACTCGTGATATGTTGGCTTATAAACAACTATTAAAATATTTGAATGTATGTCACAATATGAACTATTATCGAACAGCCTTGAAGAAAATAGTATCCTCTTCTATCAAAATACCCTGTATACCTTTCTTTCCTATCATCCTTAAAGATCTCACTTTTATACTTGAAGGAAATGAGACAAAGCGAAAAGATGGCTTGATTAACTTTACAAAGTTTCGAATCCTCATTCAATTCATTCATACTGTACTAGGCTATACTACTGAAAACTATTCATTTTCTACTGAATTAAATTATTTTCCATTCTTTAAACAATGTAAAATTGGACCTTCGTCTTCTACATTAGATCAACTTGCTTCTCTTTTAGAAGATCAAATATATCAAGAATATTAACAAAAGAAGTAAAAATAAAATAAATAAAAAATTACGTCACAGAACAGTGTGACCCTTTTTTTTTTTAATATGTGTATGTATACATTTAATGAAAATCGACATTTTGAATGAATGAATAAATAATAAAAAAAAGGCGCCACTCTTCAAAAAAAAAAAAAAAAAAATATTTTTTTTTTCTTCTTATTTTTATTTTATTTTTTTTTTTATTATTTCATTATTTCTTGTACCTTTTTTTTTTATTTTATTTATTTTTATTTTATTTTATTTTTCTCTACACAGTTATTAATATTTTTTTTACCCGGCTCTCTCTCTCTCTGTGTGTGTATATACGAGTGTGTGCGTGCGTGTGTGTGTGTGTGTGTGCGTGTGTGTGTGTATGTACGTGTGTATTTTTTTTTTGTAAGAAAAAAAAATATTTATCGTATAAAAGATATAACAATCGAGAAATTAATATACATAAATATTTTTTTTTTTTTTTTTTAAAAAAAACTGTAAAATACAGCTAAGGAGAAGAATAGAATAGAATAAATCAAATTAAAATCAAAATTAAATCAATTTTATGTATGTATGTATTTGTCATGATAAAATACATTCTATATAAACTCATATTTGTATGCAAAATTTGGTTGATTTATATATCTTTTTTTTTTTTTTTTCAAACTAATTTTTTTTATATAGATTCAAGGTAATAAATTATGCAAAAAAAAAATAATAATAATAATAATTATAGAAAATAATAATAATCATTCTTGTTCTTATAGATGCCATCAGATGAGGTTTGATTATTTTAAAGAAACCAATATGTATTTTCATTGTTAACCTTGTTTATAGGATGCTTGCTATATTTGTGAAGGAGATCGATCTACTTCAAAAAATCCAATCATTTTCTGTGATGGAAAAGGTAAAATTTTATTTACTAGACAATATATTTAATAAAACTAATTGAATTTAAAGGATGTAATATGCCTGTACATAAACGTAAAGTAGAAGAATATATCTTTATCTAGTACTTTCTTACTTACTTGTATATGATAGGTTGTTATAATGTTGAAGAAATTCCTGATGATGATTGGTTTTGTGACAGATGTGATAATAAGAGAAAAAAGAAAGCTACTGTAAATATATGAATGTGAATCATGATTCAAAAAAAAAAAAAAAAAAAAAAAAAAAAAAAAAAATAATGTTAAAAAAAAATAACTTTATGTATAGAATATTATTTGTTGTCCAATGCAAACAGGTGCAGTCAAGAAGACTGATGTAGCGGGCGAATTTATGCATGTCGTTTGTGCAATGTGGAATAAATTAATTGATGAAGGAAAACTTCCTTATTCTGTCCCTCGATCATTGTTAAATATACATGTAATTATTTTAATACTTTTATTATTTACAAGGAAACGAATGAATGAATGAATAAATTAACCTTCATTATAGGAATGTAAATATTGTCATCAAAACAAAGGATTATGTATTCAATGTGAGGAGCCCGGTTGTCAAATGTAAGCCTTTTTTTTTTTTTGTATATGTATACACATATAACTCATATTAACCTATATATGTTGATGCATTTCAAGTTATTTTCATGCTACTTGTGCAATTAATAATAGTCTTATTACACCTGCTGCCTTTGTTCCTCCTCATTTCTCTCCTAGATGTGGTCAACATCAGGCTCAAAACAAATCAATAGGCATGAAAAAGGGAAGACGTCTTCGTCCTTCTAGAGATTTATCAGACGATGAATCCGAGAATAGTGAAGAAGAAATAAAAAAGAAACAAATCATGATGCCTAGAAAGAAGCAAAAGTTATCATTACCATCACTATTATCGTCACCTATTAAAAAAGAAAACTCGAATAGAAATTTATTTTTTGAAAAAGAGGAAGAAGAAGAAGAAAAAGTAGACGGTAGTAGTAGTAGTAGTAGTAGTAATAGTAATAATGGTAGTGGTAATAGTAGCAGTAGTAGTGACGATGATATGGGTACATCATCAAGTAGTAAATCAAAATCATCTAATATGAGTAAAGTGAATTCATTGGCTATTCTCAATAACCGAACAGAAGATACGTCACATAGAGAAAGGTTAGAAGCGAAAAGAATGAATATAAAATCAATAGAAGAAATTAAATTATTGGGTAGTAGTGGTAAACAAAAATTACCAAATAATAATGGCATAATAAGAACAAATAACAACAATCCAACTATGATGACATCACCTATTAAAAAATATAAAGGACCGAGTATTATTAAAGATATTGAAGTAAGTATTTATTATGATTCTTATTCTTTCATAATAGTAATGAATTCCTATTTCATTTTAGATTCAAAATTCTCAGCAACGTTGGAATAGCAGTCATCAACAACCTATGACACCTTATGGAAATAACGCTTCATTTTTTGATAATTATGAACTTATGAAAAGGTAGAAGAAAAAAAAAAAGGAAAAGACGAATAAATACTAAATATTAATATGTTTCATACAAGTCAACGTAATAGTAGTAAATCAGTAGATAATAATTCAGAAGAATTATTAAAATTAAGAGAAGAAGTTAAAAGATTGAATGGATTCAAGAAATCAGTATCAGATATATTTCAAGGATTAAATGTACCACTTCAAGGATCTAATGTGCCTTCGCCTATAAATGATATCGAAAATTATGTGTCTTATTTACAACTTGTACTAAAACGTGTAGGTCCAATTCGCGAACAAGATCGAATTCAAATACAAGAATATGTTAAAAAACTTTAGCGCATTATTCCCAACAACAACAACAACAACTACTACTACTACTACTACCACTTATTAATAAAAGACTTTTTTTTGTTTTTGTTGTATTTGTATTACTTGATAGTGTTTGAGTTTGTACTACTTGTTAATAATTCAGGGCAATATAATAATAGAAGAATTCTATTATTAATAGATTTTTTATTGTCATTATTATCATCATCATTATCATAATTAAGCTATATTTAGACAAGTTTTGTATATAAAAATACGTGTGTGCTCAACACTTGTTATTATTATAGAATTACTAATAAGAAGATATAATTATAATTATTTATATATTTATATATTAAAAAAAAGAAGAAAAAGAAAAAAAAAATTAAAAAATTCTAGACCCAAAAAAGTGAAAGTTAGAAAAAAAATAAAAGAAAAAAAGCTATTTTTATATTATTGTTCATTTTTATCAACAACGACCACTATTACTTCAAATTCAGACAATGTTAGTTTTTTTTCTGGGCGAATCATAATTAATTTTCAGAAGTCTTGTTGAGACAAAATGTTGGTCGAACTAAAATGCAACTGTAGGCTAACAGGTCAACTATTTTTTTTTTTTTACCTCTTACATGGATGCTACTTACAAACAACCTTAAGAAGGTTTAGCTAGCGCATTATAAGAGAAGTCCATCTTTTGGTGTTGATTTAACTATACAATGGGAAACCAATTTACGACAGAGAAAATATGGGGATTATGGGAGTGAATTCTTAAAGATAGTCAGCTTCTCTAGCACTTGTACCACTAGAGCACTACACGAACTAAGAATGGAACTCAAAATTTATTTGTATATAACTTTTTACTTGGCCAACAAAGTTTCTATTGTTTAATGAAAGCGGAAGCAATTCTGCTCAATTCTGAAAAAAAAAAAGGGGGAGATCAAAATGAACAGCGTGTATAACAACCTATACATAGGAAAAACCTTGTTCTTTTTTTTTTTTCTCTTAGAGTATGATGACCTACAATCATGTTATCTATTGTGATATATATGCTGGAATAAATGTCGTTTGTAAAGGAAAACTGTGATGAAATCAACCTAATTTAAATGACTGATCCACCTACAATAATAAAGTGAGGCAATACAATAACATTAAAGTATGAAAAGATCCAATACAAAAGACAATAGATACTGCCCTGTAACTGAATGTAGAGATTAATGAATAATAAAAATAAAACACTTTGGGAGGCTAGTGTGTAGACGTGCTATATTGAATTGATATATTCGAGACTTGTGAAATACCAATTAGCAAGCCAATACTTTTGTATGCCTGGTTTGTCCGCAAATCTTCTTCTTTCTTTTTATTTTAAACAAAATGTGTACACCCATCTATGCTAATGTTGAGGCTTTTATACAGGCTAAGAAACAGCACAAGTATGAAAGCGTACAAGCAAAAGCTGTTAATGATAACACAAACAAACAATTTATGAAAAAGGGTAATATAAACTATATTGTTTGATAAACCAAACTTACTCAAACTATTAAAAGGTGTCAAAAGAAAGGATACTTATAAAGAAAAGAAAGATAAAGCAAATGCAAAAAGGGCAAGAAGCTCTACTTCTTCAAGCAATCAAAACTTACCCTATAAATCTTGCAACAATATGGGTCATTCTTCAGCAAGGACTAAAGAATGCCCAAACCATAACTTTACATTGAAAGAGTTACTAAACAGAAATCTTGGACTCAATTATCAAAGATACACTGTTTCTCTACCGCTGAAATAGTTTGTGTCCGCAACAAATCAAAATGTCTACATGCAAAATTTCCCGTAAGTGAGATTTTTTTTTTTTATCAAAAGGAGGTGAAGATATCTATTATAAAACATATAGTATTCAAACATGTCTCAGATGCAGTGCTTTCCTATGAGATACAACCAGCTATGAATGGCAACATTGCTTTTTCATTAAGTGAAGAAGCCCAAGGTAACATCCGTGCCCTCTCAAAACCATTGATTTTAGAAATTAGAAACCGATTACCTTCGTTTCCGATGACAAAAAGAAACTCTCAATAAAGCACCTTTTGGTATAATACCAGCATTAAGGCATATTCTGGTTAAATACGAAGCCTTAATTGAGGAAAACCCACAAACACAGCCTGGTTTACTAGAACAATCAGAGCAGACAAATCCACCAAATAGAAAAAGATCAAAAAAGAAGAAGGTTAAGAAGAATAAAAAGACAAGCAAAGACAATGAAAAGAAGTTCGTTCCACCCAGGCCCTTTAGTTTGTTTCCAAAACCAAGTCTTCGTTGGCGTTTTATAAAGATCGATAGCCAAAATTTAGATGGCATATTTCCTGGGGCTTTTTTTTTTTGGAAAAACAAGATGAAGAGACTCCTTTCCAACGGATACAAAGATGTTTCTTTGTCTACTTTGATTTTTCGAAATTAAACATTAACAGGCAAATGTTAACATTGTTTACAAGAAATAAGCACACTAATTTTAAATTTGAATAGTCTTGAAGGCTTAATAGACTTGCCTCATCGAAAAGGAAAGATGCTTTTTAAATAGCATATATACAGACGGATATACGTGCAGGATATCATTCTGTAGAAAAATACAGGCAACATTCTTATTAATGTCCCAAAAAAATACAACAAAAAAAGAAGAGGAAAGACGAAAAAAAAAAAAAAGAACACACAAGGAGAAGTTTGAGGAGGGCAACCGCCGCAAGATGCCGTTAGTTGTATTTGGCAATGGACTTAAAAACAAAAGCCAGGTAAAATTTAAAGGGCTAAAGCATGGTATATCAGAAAAGATATACAGGCAGCTGAAAATACGAGAAAAGCTTGGAGAATTGTTGCTTCTAGACATAGACGAATACAAAATATCCAAGGTAGAAAAATACATACATGTGGATATAATAAGCGTACTAATACAATATATTACACCTGTATTGTATAGACATGCAATTCCTGTCTTGAAACCAAGCTTCAAAACCTCGCATGTGGAAAGGGAGATGATGCACATAGAATCCATCAAATATTCATCTGCAAAAGTTGCTATATTTATTGGAATCGAGATGTGATGGCTGCAAAGAACATGTTAACCATTACTACATCAATCTGAAGCGGAAATGATCATCCCAATGTCTTCAAAAGACAAAGCGCTATCTCGAATGTGGTTGTTACATCCCATCTCGGTGGGGTGTCGACTTGAAGATCTTACAGGTAAAGCCAAATTTAAATTTTTACTTTGAACTTGTCTCTGATTTCCGTTTTTACATTTCCCAAAAAAGATAAACAAGACGTCTGAAAATTAATTTTGATTCGCCCAAAAAAAAAAAAAAACTTACATTGTCTGAATTTGAAGTAGTCTGAATTATTATTATTTAAAAAGGCGACTCCTTTTAATTTCATGCTGGTTGGTAAGGCACGTGAGAAGCTAAGAAAAAAAAAAAAAAAAAAGTTTATATTTTTACACTTTTTGATACTATTTTTAAAAGAAAAAATAATAATAAATTGAGTTTATATTTTATTTTTATTTTTTATTAGTTTATATATAAACACATATCAAGTATCTTTTTTTCCTCTCTTCTTTTTATTTATTTATTTATTTATTTACAAGTATTATTTCACATACATACATACACACATATACATATATAGAGAGGCATTCATATATACACACACTCATACACACATTCACTTATATATATATACATATCAATATACACTTGTAAAAATGGCTTTAACAATGAAATCAACGTCATCATGTTTAATAACACGAAAAAGGAAAAGAAGTGAAAAGACAGTTAGATTTGATGTTGAACATATAGTTATTATCGACACTTATTCAGCATCCGACTATGATCGTGGCTCTCCTTTTTCTTTACCGCCTATCCAATATAAAATAAACCCTGCTATACCCAAGCTATCATTGGAAATACCTTCTTCTCCTTCTGCATTTGATTCTGAAGCAAGCAGTCCTGATATAGAAACACCTATAGCAACAACAACAACAGAGTTTATTATAAATAAGAAAAATAATAAAAAGAGACCCAAGCTTACGATTAATACAACAAGTCTATCTACAGAAGGTCCACTCTTTTTTACAAAATTATCAACAAATCATTACAGACATTCAACGATTGAAGAAGAAGATTACTCAAATGATTATCTTGTGCCAATGACTGCTCCAGCTGTAGCAACTACATTTTCTTATTAAGCATTCGTTCTCTTTTTATTTCTTGTCATATCATTTAACATTAGTAACTTATCCCTCACCTTCTTCTCTTTCTTTTCTTGATTACTATTTACTATTATTACTAATTATCGTTTTGTTTTATTCTAATAATACATTTATACTATTTATATAATACAGAATATAATGTAGAACTTTGGCTATAATTAGCCAATACTCTATTTATTTATTTTTTTTGTTATCGTTGTATATAATAATAAAAAAAAATTGATTTTGTTTTTATACATGTTTGTAGTTAGACTTTTTTTTTTCTATTTATTATTATTAGGTATTAGTGGTACGAATGAATATCTTTTCCCTTTTTCTTGTATCTTATTTGTATTACCATACGCAAAACATATGTATATTAAAGGTACTCTTATAAAACAAATTTATCTATCTTTTTCTATCTATGGTTTGGTCTATATTTAATTTCATTAAAGGATAATAGCAAGTGCTACATTATAAATAGAATATATTTCTGTTTTAAATAGCTGAAGAAGCATGGCTTTTTTTTTCTTTTTTCTTTTTTCTTTTTTTTTTTTTTTTTTTTTCATTAAATAATAATAATCACCTAAAATTGGAGGGCTCTGCAGATCCCAATATATGAATTATAAACACCGAAGATCTGTACAAAGTTTCTCGGTAAAATCTCAAACAAATGATAATGTCACAATAGAATAAATAAAAAGAAAAGGGAGAGAGAGAGAGAGAGTGAGTGAGAGAGAGTGAGTGAGAGAGAGTGAGAGAGAGTGAGAGAGAGTGAGAGAGGGAGGAGAGATATTAAGTTAAAAAAAATAATAGAAATGAAATTCTTATTTTTTTATATAAATATACATGTATATTTTTTTTTAAAAAAAAATACATAAACATATAAATAAAAAAGTTTTTTTGCACGTCATAGAAACAAAAATTATACATAGTACTAAGTATTTTTAAAAAAGAAAACACGTGAAATAATATATTCAAATAGTATTAACATGTACATTGTAGTTTAAAATCTACTGCTTGTATAGTAAATCGTAAACAATAAAAGATGTTTTGTGTGTATATTCCTGCTGTTGATTCACATGTCCTACTAATCTTTTTTTTTTTTTTTTTTGAATGACTTGACTTGAAATTCAGACGATGGTATTATAACAAAAAGAAAAAAAAAAAGCTCAGATTCAGAAAAATAGACGTTTATATTTGAATAGATGCATCTATTTATATTGATAAACAAAAAGATTTTTGTTTCTTTTTCAATCAATCCATCTATAATCATAATCACTTTCACGCGTCTTGTGCTACATGATTTAAAAAGGAAAAAACTTTTATCAAATATGGCTGTCACTAAAAATAAAATAGTATCATCGGGATAAAAATATCGGAAATAACAACAGTTTCTGGTCGTTTTAATATATGAAGTTGAAACCGCCTTTCTTCACTACCTATTCTATTGAAATTATACGAACTAAAAGTCATTTATATTTTGAAATATATAAATATAAATATGCATATATGAAAGGAGAAAAAAAAAGTGCCTGTGTGGCTGAAGTCTTTTTTTTTTTTTTTTTTTGTCTATTGAGATATCAAGTAATATAAAATCCTTATACAACTTATATCTTGCGTCTTCTTGTTTCTATAATCGTATTATATAACTTTAAAATAAATACTTATCTTAAAGCCTGTTGTTAAAATATTAAGGTTATCTTGTTCCTTTTGATGATTTTATTTTCTTCATAGTATTGATTTTTTGAACCAGTCAAGGTGAGGTTATTATATTACATGTCATTTTTTTTTTCTATGTCGCCGCTGTAAAAATTTTGACGGATTATTATTGTATGTCTGTGTGGGGGGGTGAGGAGGAGGAGGAAAGGGAAAAAAAGAGGTAAATCCCCCTGGTTTTATCTATTTTTAGAGGAATTCATTCAATGTGACTTTTTTTTGAGACAATTATTAATTCTTCCTTCCCAACTACTTTCTTTTAATAATAAGACATGCATGTTATTATTTAAATAAGGGGGTTATTCTTATTTTATAACATCTATTTAATAAACTTGACTAGCCGTCTATTATTTAGGAGGAAAATAAGAAAAAATCTATTCTATTTATAGGTTTATTATTCAAACATTTGGTATATTGTTAAAGTTAGATCAAGAAAAAAAAAAGGCCTTTGAGTAACACGATGAAAATCAAAAATACAAATAAGCTAGGAACCAGTGTCCTCGTAGACAGGATGATAGCACCATCACTACTGACAAGTTTACTCAGCCCATATAATAAAATAGGTATCAACATCTTTTTATTAGTATAACCTGTAAATGGTTAAAGTCATCTTGCAAATAGCCAGATTTTGATAATGTAGGACGATATTTATTTATAATTTTAGACAACTTGCAATATGAAGATGATGCAAGCGATAAAGAAGATTCAAGTTAACAATAATGTATCTATCTGCCTTTTTTTTCAATTAGAAACTGCAATACATGCCATGTTCTCTACAAGAATATCGTCGTTAAGATCTGCTTCCATTCAAGTTTGAAAAACGTATAATTTTACCTAAAAGAAAAGGTGATCAGAGCACGTTAAATGTGTATCAGCTTTAACTATTTGCTTTTTTTTTTCTTTCATGGAATACATATATAATATTATCTACTGCAAGATTCAGTTTATTTTATTTATTTTTTGAACAGTTAAAAGCTTTGTTGAATTACAGCGCTTGATGCATTTTAGTTGCTTTGAATAAAAGTAGTCTTATGTCTTTGATTGTATCTTTGAATTATAGCGTCTTAATGGGAATACTATTTGTAGCTATAAATACACTCTTTCTGTTAGAAAAGGACCATAGTCTATTGAAAATCTATCTTCTAGTTACTGTAGTTAATGATCAGCAGTGATTCTCTTATTATTGATTGATATTCATATTCATCAAAACTAATTAAATTTGTTTTGCAACAAGAACGCCTGAACTTTAATTTTTTTTTTTTTTCCAATTTAACATTCAAAAGTTTGTTTTGATGACAGAACAAATTTACTAGCATAAAAAGTGCTGGTTTCACTCGCTTACGTATTTTTATTTTTATTTTTATTTATTTATTTATTTTTTATAAGCTTATTTTATTTATTCAAAAATAATAATAATAGAAGAATGGAATCACTATCTAACATACCATGTTCTGCATTAACTGATGCTTTAACAGCTTTAGCTACAAACACTCAACCAGGGAAAAGAAATTCAACTGTAAAAACTATTCCTCGTGCACAGCATACTTCCTATCTAACTGACACTGCAGATGCTGTCAGAGAAGTAGCTAGAAAAATGGGTAAAATCAAACAATCTGTTTTCAGCTTTTTTTTTTCTCTCTTTCTTTTTTTCTTTCTTTCTTTCTTTCTTATTTACAATTACGTACCTGTTTTATAGGCAAAACACGATTAAAATGGGATAATCCCAAGAGTGTCATGATCATCACAAAGCCTGGTGATTGTTCACTCATCAAAATGACCCGTGATATGGCTTTGTATTTAATTGAAATGCCTCGTGAAGATAATTGTGGCATCACTTGGTAAGATCATTCATATTTTTATTTATTTATTTACTTATTTTATTACTGTTATTACTCATATAGTTTCGTGGATGAAAAGTTGAAAAATTCAAAACGATTTAAATACGATAAAATTATTAAAAATCATCCAAAAGCTCAAGATAAACTTAAATTTTGGACACCTGAGTTATGTGCTTTACAACCAAAATCCTTTGATTTCATCATTACAGTAAAGTATATAATATAATATTTATATATATATACATATATACACGCACATGTACATATACATACACACACATACATAATACTCAAATATACAAATATATATTAGCTTGGTGGCGATGGTACTGTCTTATTCTCTTCTTGGTTATTTCAAAATTATATTCCTCCTGTTATTCCCTTTCACTTAGGTTCACTTGGATTTTTAACTCCATTCGATTTTGATCGCTATAAACTTCATTTACACAACGCTATTGATCGTGGTGTTCGAATTAATTTGAGAGGTCGTTTGACTTGTACAGTGTATCGTCGAGTTCTTCATTCAGATTGTAAATCACCTGAGGAAGCGAAATCAATTCCATTACGTAACGTTGTGCGAGATCCTGTAACAGGTAAAATTTCTATTGGGGGCTGGTGTCAAGAAATTAAAAAGCATCGTCAAAAGAAGAAGAAATTTGGTGAAGTAGATGGTGACGATATTGATGAAGAAGAAGAAAGATGGTTAGCATCTCAAGATTTATCTAATCAACAGCAGCAGCCTGATGCTATCTTGATTGGTGAACATCGTCAAGTACCTTGTTATACTACAATTCCAGTTGAAAAATATCATGTCATTAATGATTTAGTTGTTGATCGTGGGCCCAGTCCTTATGTGAGTCTATTAGAATTATTTGGCGATGATAAGCATTTAACAACAGTGCAAGCGGATGGATTAGCTATTTCTACTCCTACTGGCAGTACTGCCTATTCTGTAAAATATTTATTTATACTATATGTGTTTGTATAAATATCATAAAACTAATTTTTTTTTATTATTATTATTAAAAAAGCTTTCAGCAGGTGGTTCGCTTACTCATCCAGATATTCAAGCTATATTAATTACACCTATTTGTCCTCATACACTTTCTTTTCGTCCTACTCTTGTACCTGATTCAATGGAATTGCGTATATGTGTACCTTTTAATTCTCGAAATACAGCTTGGGCAAGTTTTGATGGTCGTGGAAGAATTGAATTAAAACAAGGAGATCATATTAAAGTAACAGCTTCGAGATATCCATTCCCAACCGTTTGTAAAGAGGATCAAGCAACGGATTGGTTTAATTCACTTCAAAATTGTCTTCATTGGAATAAACGTGAAAGACAAAAATCGTTTGCTGTTGTTGAATCGCATGCTGCTCGTAACCAAAGTAAAACATCCTTTTCTTCTACAGCCAGTCGAAACAGTAGTTTTACACAACTATCACAATCACCTAAAACAACAACAACGACGAATACCTTCCCTCTACCGGTACGTAGTGATACTCAGTCACCTCCTTATAACACTACTACTCAGTCAACACAGCGTAAGTCCTCTGCTACTTCTTCTGTAGTCTCTTCTTCCTCCGATCATGATCAAATCTTTGGTTACTTTGAAGATGATGATGATTCAAATAGTTGTGATCATTACCATACTGGAATAGGTAATAATGGTCGTCGTCGAAGCAGTGTTCATCATTATCATCATCCACCCGAAACTTCCTCTTCCTCTAGTAGCATTAGTTTTGAATCTACTGATGAATTTGAAAGTGATGATGAAAGTGATTTCTATGAGGATGGGTTTAAAGGTTGGACAGATGAAGAGATTGTCAAGTCAAGATATATGGCTAATATTACAAAAGAGCTTGAAAAAGTGTCTATAAAATATACGAACAAGTTTGAAATTCCTGAATGAATTGGTTTTATATATTCCAATATTATATAACTCTTGTAAATAGGACTACCACTACTACACACATCATGTAAAATAAAGATACACACATATATATATAAACACACAACTCTAGCGGCATGAAAATAATAATAATTTGAATGATATCATTTGCATTGATAGCATAAACATGATCTTTCTATAATATCCATTTGATAATTTATATACATATAGATGATTGCGTGCATTTTAGTGATATTATATACAATAATAACATAACATGGATAACACATATGTATGTATGTTCTTTAGAGCCTTTTACGAGAGAAAAGGAGAGGGGGGGGGAAACTAATCACCTCCTCGTATTATTCTCTCTTTATGTTATCCTTTCCCTCCTCCATCTATACATTCGTTTTATATAAATACATACATATATATACATGATATTTATAAAGCTTTAACCTAATTATTC
The DNA here is from genome assembly GCF_025118155.1 of Cokeromyces recurvatus. NCBI lineage: Eukaryota > Fungi > Mucoromycota > Mucoromycetes > Mucorales > Mucoraceae > Cokeromyces > Cokeromyces recurvatus. The sequence continues at coordinate 1,011,423 of NW_026251391.1, forward strand.
CTCTTTTTTTTTTGTTACGTGCTCGAGAAAACAATTATAACTTGTGTATACACATAACTCTTATTCAAAACCATAAAAGAAAAAAAATCTTTCTTTACATACTATACTATATTAATAACAATAAAAAAGAATATAATATACAAAAACGAGATAGAGCGAGAATTATGAAAATATAATATGTACATATAATTTTTTTTTTTTTAAAAAAAAAGAAAAATCATTTTTCTTAGAGTCCAGAGGTAACAGTACCATTACCGATAAAATGGAAATTAGCAGAATAAGCATAATATTCGTAGCTGGCACCGTTCTCACCAAGACGAACAAAGTAGTTACCAGTGGCATAATCAGGAAGGGGATAGAACTAATTAACAAAAAGGAAATCGAAAAAAAAATAAATAAATAAAATGCAATTTATAAATCAATTATATATTTATATATAACTTACAGTAGCTGCAATGAATTCACAAGGAACCAAGTTACCATTGGCAGTCAAGTTAGCTACGAAACTTGATGAAAAAAAAAAAAAAGGCATAAGTATAACATACTAAGACAGATATATAAGGTGTGTGTGTGTGTGTGTGTGTGTGTTTTACTTACATAGCATTATCGCTAGGACCAGTTAACAAGTGGATTTCACACTTCTTGCCTGCTTCATCAGGAGTAGAGGTCCAAGAAACGGTACCACTTTTACCAGATTCCCAAGTAGTTGCACTCCAAGGTTCAAGAATCTATATAAATAATGCTTGTGCGTTAGACATGTACCTTTAAATAAAATTAAACTACACTATACAGTAAAACTAGCAGAAACTGCAGTAGCCAAGGCAGCGAAAATAGCAGCAGTAGTAAACTTCATTTTTTTTTTTTGTATATGTATTAAAGAAAAAGAAATAGAAAAGCTTGAACTACTTTTTATTTTTTTTTAAAAAAAAAAAAAAAGAAAAAAAGGATGATTTCAGGGTTTTATACATTTGAAACTTTTTTTTTTTTTTTTTTGAATTATGATAGCTGACTTTATTTTTGTTACTACCTCGTGCCAATATAAACTTTAGTTTTCGTCAGTGCGATTTTTTTTTTTAATTCTGTAATTTTCTACAACAGTAATTTTGTTACTATAACAAAGTTTATATTTAATTCTGTCACTATGACAAGTTACGTAATTGCTATTATGTACATTATATTATCTTTCTACTATATGTAATTAAAAAATATAAATAAATGTAATATATAGATATATTATCCTTTTTTTTTTATTTGTGTCAGATATATGGCCTTTTTTTTTTTTTTTTCTATCCCGAAATTTATTCAAATTTAAAGAAGAAATTGACATTGTTGTATTGATAACAATTATTATGATCATTATTTATTTTACCTATTAAGATGCATATTATATTTAATATCAATGTTAAACTATTTCTTTTTTTGTTTTTTGTTTTTGTTTTCTTAAAAAAAAAAGCATTGTATAGAATAAGGTTCCTGATTAAACCAAATAATTTAAATGATTATTTTTTATTTTTCTGGGAACAAAAAAATTTTTTTTTCTTTTTTTTTTTTTTCAATGATGATAGTAATAAAGATCATGAGTGTAATAAACAATTATGTAAATTAATTATGACACTATGAATATATTCTGCTATACCATTATGACATACGCGTCTATTATAATTAAGCTATATCTGATAATATTAGTGTTAATAACATATACAATAAACAGATAGATGTATATATAAAGGAAAATATGAGGATAGTTTATAACGCGATAAAAAAAAAATGCATGCATATCAGTAGTAAAATATTCATATTTTTTTTTTTTTTTTTTTTTTTAAAAAAAAAAAACAAAAGAGTAAGTGATACACTTTCTGCTGTTTTGTTTGAATGATGTATTATGTACAATTTAAAAATAGACTTGATTATTTTAAAAGGAGAATTGAATTCTAAGATATCATCGTCTGAACAAGTTTTCATGCAAATAATAGGAAAATACCTCAAAATCCTATTTTATACAACTGTTTATGAAATATACTTATTTGTACATATTCAAAATAAATAGTTACTTTTATCCATTGGAAAGATAAAATGTATATCTTGTGTAATTGAATTAGTGAAATCATTATTACATTGAAATTATGATTTAAACATATTTTGATAATACTATTACTAATAATAATAAAAAAAAAAAAAAAAAAAGAGAGAAGGATGGCTTCTAGATATAACATTACATAAACGTGTATGCGTGTAGTTCCCTTTTACAAAATATAAGATATACCAGCAAACTCATAGGCAAATTAAGAAAATTTTGCTTAACAGCAAAAATGCATCTGTGTAAAGTAGTAAGAATCGTTATAGTTACACAGATAATTGTTTATGCATACTTCTTTTTTTTTTCCTTTTTGTAAAACTTATTTATTTACAAGTAATTCTTTAGGATATTCCCATCAATAAATCTAGATGGAATATAAAAGATAGAGTTGTTTATCTCTTAAAAGAAAAAAAAAAAAAAAAAAAGACCGGCAGCAACAGTATTAGTTTATTAGCGGATCTGCTTGTATTTAATGAAGCTATGCTACTATGGACGCTTGCTGTTGGCAGTTATTATCATGATTGATAAAATATGACTTGATTGTTATACTATTACAAGTAATACGGATACATGGATAAAGAGAGACTCTATGATATGTATTACAAAAGCTTTGATTTCCTATTGCTGCATTAGCTCACTTTTTGTTTTGTTTTTTACGCTATTAAGGTTAAATAAATAATAATAAAGCAACTGATTTTGGGTCAATAATAAAGATGAATAAACTGATACAAGTCAAAAGTTACGACTACATGATTTACTCATATTTATGTATATATTTTTCCATTTTTCTAAAAAAGAATAAAAATTCCAGAACAAGTCTATTAGAACAGACATGAAACACTCACAATGCCGCTGCTATTTTCCTTGTCAAAATATAGAAAATTAAAAAAAAAGGAAAGGAAAGGAAAGGAAAAAGAAAACGGAATGCATTATAGAAAACAAATAAAGTAATAGTTATATCATTAGTATTATGGGCATGAACATGAAAGGAAAGAACTATTTTATATTTCCTCCTGCTATTATCTTTCTTATATAATCATTTATTACGTTTATTAACAAATGGTTACAAATAGTCAAAAAAAAAAATTTTTTTTCTATTATGATTGTCTCCCTATGAATACTAGTCTTTGGGAGAGAGGGGAGGGGGAGGGAAGAGAGCTATACTGTCTCTTCTTTCTGTGCTGTGTTGGTGATCAAATTGAAGATGGTGTTCGTTGCTACTGATAAAGGTGCTCATGAATCCATGAACATGATCCATATCTTTACTAATCCCCTTATTCGTCATATTGCCTTCACTATTCTTGCTCTTCATGTCATTCAACAAATGAATGGTATTAATGCTGTCATGTATTACTCTACGACTATCAATAATATGTATGTCCTTCTCTGCTGAAATGTCCAAGTGCATGGCTATTGTCATTACCGTTGTCAACTTTGCCACTACTATTCTTTCTTTAATCCTTGATTGATCATATGGGTCGCCGTTCTCTTTTGCTGATTGCTGAAACAGGTGCCTGTATCTTTTTTTGTGTCTTGTTAATCATTGGTTATGTCTATAGCTTCTTGGGACCTCTTTTGGAGTCGTCGCCGTCTTTAGTTATGTTGTTTCATTTGCTATTATCCCATGGATGGTTACTTCTGAAGTGACACCTACCTATGTCTCTTCTGCTGTTGGTGCTGTTGCCACTGCAAGCAGTCAACTGGGCTACTGACTTTGTCATTGGGTCAGTGTTTCCCTCTTGTCTTTGAAGGCATTAAAGGTTACTCTTTCGCTATCTTTGCGAGTATTGCTGTACTTACTTTTTATTTCACTTACCCTAGAGTCCCTGAAACCAGGGATCATCGCTCTCTTGAAGACATCGTCAAAGGCTTTGAAAAGAACTCTTACTTTCGTTGTCTATAGGATATATGCGCACATATGCACATGTATATTCATTAACATTACCCTATATTTGTATATTTGTATATGTTTATAATAGTTCTCATAAATAAATGCTTATTTCTAACTTTTTACCAGGTGTGTACCTTTATATATGTATATATTTATATGTATCTAAAATATGTATAGGTCCTCTTTCATTTTTAAAGACAATAAATCTTCTTTACATGGATATAAAAGTCAATCTTTAAAAATAATGTGTTTAAGAGAAAGAAGTGAAAACGAAGAGGGGGAAAGGCTATAAACTTGTTTATTTGTATATACATATTATTAATGAAAGGAATTGGCAATAATACATGCATTTGTTTTTTTTTTGTTTTTTTTAAATAAAATAAAATAAAGTTTAATACAATACTAACAGATCCAAACGGCATAATATAGAGTTCATTTAAATGATAATAATAAGACTTACTATTTTTTTTTTCGAATTGTATACAAACAGTTAAAGGTTATACTTGCTGTTTTTGCTTACTGTGTTTGGAATAGGTGTACAGTCAACGTATAGTAGTTACCTATGAGCGACTGTACTATTTAACCTATCAATTAAGTGAATTTCATAGATCCCATAATGTATTAAGGAATAGAACCATACTTGTAAATAAATGGTTTAAAGATAGATATCCAAAAGTGTGAAAATTGAATAAATTAAAAATTTAACATTAATCTTATCCATACTCACGATTAAAATGTGTTTGGATCAAAAGATTAAAATAAATGACATGAAACATATTAAATGGACTATTTATTGTCGGATGAGTTTAGTCAAGATGCTTAATTCTAAGATTTTTATGGCTTCATTGTGGAATGAAGATAGTAAATAGTTGTATACTTGATAAAGTTTATAATCATCCTTATATGATTATGTAATTCGTGGATATATATAAAATTCTGCATCTTATTTGATTAGGTAACAATTACCTTAAATTGTAAAGAAATAAACTTAAAGTTGCTGAGCTAAATCAATAATTTATACTTTAAATTTATTTCTAAATCTCAGCTTTTTATCTTATAAAAATTGGTTTAAAAGCTTAATTCTCAAACAGAGTTCTATCTTTTATAAAGCTACTAATGTTCCTAAAAATTAAAAAAATAAATAAATAAATAAATAGAAAATGCTGTTACACACTTCTTTAGATAAACAATCTGTACTTGATCTTCAGTCAAAACAATAGAATTATCCCCACACTATTGTAACGTACGCATATCTTTATACCTCGGTCCCTTTTACAAAGTTTGTTTTGTCTGTCGAAAAAGATAAATATAAAAACAAAAGACAAGTCGATGAAAGCTTTGTATCGTTTACTCAAAAAAAAAAAAAAAAAAAGAATATGTAAAAATGCCAAGAACTATTTGTACGATGGTTTTTTGTTTAACAAGGTAAATGACATTATAGAAATATAACTTGGACAAGCAAATACTGCTGGCGTAGTCAAGAATCATGTAAGAAATAGTGTCTCCGAATAATTCTGCATGTAATAAGATATATTTTTATCTTTATTCTCCCTGGGTTGTCGCTGTTACTAAAAATATAACAATTTATTATTTCTGGGGAAAGCAACGCATTCACAGTGAATATTCTAGCTATAACCATATTAATTATTAATATGCAACTATTATTGTTATCCGCTGAGATATTACTACATCATTGATATATGTATAGACACGTATACACTTAATCTGTATGACTTGTATAAATAATGATGTAATTAAATATAGCAGTAATAAATCCTATTGAATCCTTATTATTACATAATATAATCGTTGTTAATGCTTAAACACTCTAACAATGACTATTATTAAAACTGAGTGTAGAATGAATATATTATGCTAGTTTTATTTGAATAACCTCTTTATTATTTAATAAATGACGGTTTATTCCTATTCACTTGGTTGTTAAACATAACTACTATCAGAACAAGACTTCCGACTGTAAAGCTACTGTTTATTATTCCATTTTATATTTATATACATGTATATATGTATACATATATATATATGTATATAAAAGAAACTTTATTAGATAGGGAATATTTTGATATCTTTTTTTTTTATGATAAAGTTTTTTTTTCTGTTTTGTAAATGTAAAATTATATATACAATATATTGCATTTAAATAAAGCTATTATCTTCTTCCTAAATACTTCTTAAATAATTGATGATGTTCTTTAGCTGAGGAGTTACCATTACCACGACCACGACCAGCAAATTGCCCATTAGCATTACGATTATATTCAATATAGGCCATGTTATCACCTCCAGCTAATGTTTTAGTAGTAGTAGTTTGTCTTCTAACAAGTCCTGAAGCCCGATTCTTTGCTGCAACTTTACGATCTGTAATTTTACCAACATCGTCAGCAATAGAGATATCTTCATCTCTTAAATCAGCCTAAAACAAAAACAACGTAGGAGCATGAGCATACGAGAAATTTTCAGAATATTAATTAATTAACTTACATCATTTGTCAATAATACTGCTTTCAAAAGATCCATTTGTTCTTGATGTGTTCTAAAAACAATATTTGGATCACTATCCATACCTTCTAGATTAGTAATAACCTTAAAGGCATAACCTTGATCGATCAAAAATTGTTGACGTTTGGTAGAGTAATACATTTCTTGTGTATCTCGTGATACAAGAGAATAAAAAAATGCATTAAAACCCTCATCATTACGTCTTTTGGCTCTTAAAATACGTCCTAATCGTTGCGCTTCTTGACGTCTTGAACCATAATGGGATGAAATTTGAATTAAACAAGTGGCTTCAGGTAAATCAATACTTGTATCACCTACTTTGGATAGGAAAATTGTATTGACAGCAGGATTATATTGGAAGTTTTGTAAAATACGCATACGTTCTTGTTGGCCTGTACCACCATAAATGTAAGGCTTTCCAAGTTTTTTTGCATATTCCTATAAAAATAAATTAGTATTTATAAATAAAATAAAATAAAATAAAAAAAAAAGGCTCAACTTACGACCAGTGCATAAACGTTATCAGAAAAGACAATAATTTTATCACCACGTCTTTCATGATAATTGATCAGGTATTGACAAGCTTGGAATTTCTTAGGGTTCATGACATAAAGCAACATACGTTTACGAGAATTTTCATATAAATACTCTTTATAAAATTCGGGTGTCATAGGACACCATACTTCAGCACATTGTACATTTGCAATATGACCTCGACTAGCCAAGTCCATCCAATTAGCTTCATATAATTTGGGACCAATCAAAAAGTTTAGATCATCAATCTTTTCATCTTCACGTACAAGAGTAGCAGTAAGACCTAATTTAGCATGAGCAGCAATTGTAGTAACAACAGTACGAAACATATTGGCAGGGACCACATGAACTTCATCTAAAAGTAAAAAGCCCCATTCGCGAGATTCCAAGAAATCCATCATTTTCTGAGCATCATATGAACGCTTACGCTTATTTGCTACCATAGAGTATGTTGAAATAACAATACCTGATGCGCCGGAAAATTTTTCTTTACAATCAGATGTAAACACAGCTACTTGATTTTCTTTAATACTGCTCCATTGTAAAAATTGCTGCTTCCATTGCATAACAGATACACTAATAAAAAAAAAGTAAATAAATATGATTATTATAGACTATATATTGAAGTATACTTACGATGATGTACATAAAACTAAACAACTCTTTTTAATAGTACAGGCAGCAGTAATACCTACAAGTGTTTTACCTGCACCACAAGGTAACACAATAATACCAGAACGAGCACGGCCATTACCAAACATTTTTGAAAGACTCTTTTCTTGATAAGGACGAATGGTAGTTGTAGGCTTCAAATCAATGTCAAGGTTTGCGTTAATTGAATCATTACGAAAGTCATATTCTTCCAACATTGGATAATCAATATCATTACATCTTTTTTTAACATTCTAAAATTATTACATAGTTAGTTTCTATAAATATATGAATATGTAGGTACTTGGAACCTATTTACCTCTACATGTTCTGCAGCAATTTCGAAAGAGTGAACTTGTTCATCGCCAATATCATCTTCCTCATCTTCTTTATCAATACCTACAACAGCACCAAAATATTTTTCTTCCTCTTTTTGTCGTTCAATTTCCTCTGCTGTTAACTCTTTAGGTTTTTCGCTTTTGTTATCTTCAGCAGGTTTAGGTTTTGAAATACCCGGAATAGTTAAATCCTTTCCTGTAGGTTTCGCATTGACCAAAAGTGCTGCGGAACCAGGAGGTGCACTGATAACTTGATCATTTTCATCACGTACAATACGTCCTGCGCTAATAACTGAATCTTTTAATAACATTTGAAGAGTCTCTGGATGAGATGATTCAACAAAATATCGATTATGTTTCAAGACAAGCTTAACCTTGCCATACGATAAAGTACACTGGCGAATAAATTGTGTAATTGAATCGGGTACAGGTACTTTACAAAGACGGTTTAAAACTTCAATGATATCTTCTGTTTCAAGGCCAACTGATACAGCAGCATATAAAGAATAAGGGGTTAATTTATATTCGTGAATATGAGCAGGTCTGTAAGGTCAATAATGAATATGAAATTAGTTGACTGTAGTGTATATATATATATATATATATATATAAATTAGAAGAACCATTATTACCGACTAACTGGTTCACTAATGGCAACTAAAAAATCCTGTGCTTGCTCAGCAATGGGTGAAAATCCTTCTAAAATAATATGACCATCTTCAGGACTAATCCATAATGGTCTAGAAGCATGATCTTGTTTCAAAGGAAGATGTGTATAATCCTCGCGACCAAATATATGTGAAATAAAATCAGATTTATTTAATTCGTTTATAGTTTCATTACGTGGCTTTAATGAATTGATCTCAAGGGTTGCATTTTTAGGCACTAAATAATAATAATAATAATAATCAAATCAATAATCACTTGGACTTGAAGAGAGTTTTTTAATTCATCGACGATTACCATATAATTTTGATTGTAGTTTATCGTCTAATTGAACATCGTCTTCCTCTTCTTCATCACTCAAGATTTCTATTCAATGAAGACATTTATTAAAATAACTATTTTTATAAAATATACGTGTATATATAGATCAAGATTATAGTACCATCAATTCTTCTTTTAGTGCTCATTATAAAGTAATTAAATCAAGAAGAATTTGACAATATATTTTTAAAGAAAAAGAAAAAAAAAATGAAAAAAAAATGCTACGGCTGCTTAAGTATACTACTTAATTTTTCACCATAAATGGGAATATAAAAAAAATAAAGGGCAGTTTAAAACTTCGCCATTTTTTCTAAAAAAAAAAAAAAAAAAAAATTTATGTTTTATTTTATTTCCTTTTTCCTTTTTTTTTCCTCTAAGTTAAAGATACATTTTTCTTGTTATAAAAGTTTATTATTGAATACTAATGTCCGTCTATCAACATTCAAGACGGACATTTGGAAGTAAGAATGTCTTACCATTATCTAGTACTAATAATAACAAAAATTTAGGTAAATAAAATAAAAAACATTGCAACCAAATTATACGTAGATTAGATCTTTAGATGTTTATTGTTTCCTTACTAGAACAAAACTTAATTTTTGGTTTGACTCGGAAACAATTATCATTAATTGTTCTTGTTGTTCAAAATAGTACACTTGTGCTAATGATGAGGTATTCTCGAATTGTGCAAAAACCTGGACAGATTATGTATATTGCATCTACAGCAGTGTTTCTTGCCGAAGTTTTAAAAATTATTGCTTGTTTAGTGGTAATAAGATATCAACAAAGGACTTGGGAAAAATTTATGTTGATGGTTCGAAGAGAGATTTTGGGAAAACCGAGTGAGACATTAAAGATGTTAATTCCTTCAGGACTCTATGCATTACAAAATAATTTGCTCTATGTTGCATTAAGTAATTTGGAAGCAGCTACTTTTCAAGTGACTTATCAAATGAAAATTATGTCGACCGCTGTATTTAGTGTTATTCTTTTAGGAAAAAGTCTGAGTCGTGATAAATGGTTTGCTTTATTTTTATTAATGATTGGTGTCACACTTGTTCAATCTCAAAGTATGGCAACTACAAATGCATCTAGTACAACGACAGATAAAATTGTATTGGTGCCACAGAATCCACTGATTGGATTTTTAGCAGTCATTACAAGCTGTATTTCTTCAGGATTTGCAGGATGTTATTTTGAAAAGATTTTAAAGACATCAGATACATCTATGTGGGTTCGCAATATACAGTTAGGAATATCAGGTTCTTTTTTTTCACTAGTTGGAATGCTTGCTTATGATATGCAACCCATTATGGAAGGTGGGTTATTGCAAGGTTATGATTGGCTCACTTGGGTAGTCGTTGCAAATCAAGCATTAGGAGGATTATTAGTAGCGATTGTAGTGAAATATGCTGATAATATTTTGAAAGGATTTGCTACTAGTTTATCAATTATAGTTTCTGGTGTAATCAGTATTTACTTATTTAATTTCCAACCTTCAAGTGTATTTATTATAGGTGCATTCATTGTAATGATTTCATCCTATCTTTATGGTATAGACTTTTCAAAAAATATTCAGAATCGCATAAAACCATTATAATAGATAATAATAATCTATTCTGTATAATAAATATATATATATATACATATATGCATATACATGTACATACTGTATATTGACTCCAATGCAAGTTATATTTCCTTGTAGGATATAATACACAGTAGTAAGTCCTCCTTTATATATACATTGTTTCGCGTTTAAAAGTACAAAATTTTGGTGTTACTGAATACAAAAAAATCTTGATATTCAAGCAGTAAAATTTATGGAGGATAATTAGTGGAAGAAAAAAAAATGCAATTATTTCGTCCCTCCCACTTTTTTTTTTTTTTTTTTTTTTTTTTTTGTTTGTTTGTTTGTTTAAGTTTTATTATTCTTACTTTCAAAAGTGATATTTGTATCAAAGCTTAGATTACAATATTAGTTCTAGATATAAAAAGCTCTTCTTAATGCCATTTGGAAGCATAGTAACTGAAATAATAATTCTGCAATTCAAGAAATAAGATTGACCTTTATCAGTCAGTAAAAAAAAAAAGAGGGGGAGAGTTTAATATCTAATTTCGTGAAAAGTATATCTGTTTTTTATATCGTGGTTTATTTGACAGGAATGCACAGAGATAAAAGTAATTTGTTGCTATGACAAGCATGTACATTCTAGCATATATTCATTTTAAATTATCGAAAACTTGCTTTTTTCTAATTAAATCTATACCGGTACCCTTCATCTAAGTAAAAAAAAAAAAAAAAAAAAAAAAAAAAAATCAAATTGCTTGCATTTCTTTTCCATATGTATATGTATATAGTAGGGAATAACTGATTGATAGATTAACTTAGCAAAGTGATCCTTATTTTTTCATAGAAGTTTGATTAAATAATGAAAGTCAAGTATTTGTTGATATTAGGTTCTTGTTCCCGATTTTTCTTCTGAAATTCAAGACTGGTGCCTAGTTACTAATAGTGTCACTTTGGACTAGCTACTCGGTATAAAACTTGTTGTGTTTCCCAAGTTTCGATAGAATTCATCTAAAATCTTAAAACAGTGTATAAACTCTTCAATAATATGGCTGTTAAATATTTTGAAAGGAAGTACCGAGTTGGACAAATGAAAAATAAAAAAATATATTTATATGTATACATGTATACATATTTACAAATAAAAAGCTCTTTCAAACGATGGTTAGAAAAGAATTGATGCAGCAGCAACAAAGTATCTCCGACTCGCACCTAAACTTCTTTTTTAAAACAAAACTTTTTCTATTTCATTATTATTAACTTTTCTTTCTTTTTTTTCATCAAATCATGAACGAAAAGAGAAAAGATGCCAATCACTAGTAATACAGTAGATGATAGCATTTATGAAAATGCAGGAGATTTCAATACAACTTTTAGAATCACAGAATCTGATTCTGACTCTTTATTCAGTGCAGGATCACACCGACTTAGTATAGACGATGATGACAATAATAATAATAATGATGATGATCATCAAACCCTTTTACCTTTAACTCATCACCGATCCCGTTCATCTTCTACTTCTTCTATGTTTTCTTTTGAAACGATACCCATGATCCCTCTTTCTCAAACGCAAGCAAGAGGTCCTGAATTACAGAAAAAGGTTTCTTTTATAAATGGATTAGGTTTAGTCGTTGGAATGATGGTAGGTAGTGGGTTGTTCAGTTCACCAGGTACTTGTCTAGATTGTAATTAGCTATATAGAAGTTTAATAAACTAAATCTATATATATATGTATATATATGCAACTATGTTTATATTAGGTCCTGTTTTAGAGTCATCGGGCGCATATGGCACTGCATTAGTAGTATGGTTTATTTCAGGTTTAATAGCACTTTGTGGTGCTCTATGTTATGCAGAATTAGGTACAATGCTTCCTATGAATGGCGGAGAATCTATCTATTTGGGTCGAGCATTTGGTAGTCTTGTATCCTTTATGTTTGAATTTGTCTCAATTATCGTTCAAAAGCCTGGTAGTCTAGCCATTGTTTGTATCGTATTCGGTGAATATGTTTCTCGTATTGCCTATCATACGTATTTTTTCAATGTTCCACATGACTCAGACGCATCTGTTGAATTGGCAGATTCTATTATTCCTCCATTTTTACCAAAAATATTAGCTGTAACTTGTTTATTAGCTTTGACTGTGGTGAATGCTTTTTCAGTAAAAGCTGGTATTCGTGTCCAAGATATATTATCAATTGTTAAAATTTTAACAGCAGTTGTTATTTCCATAGCTGGTATAGTTGTACTGTCAAATAAAGAATTAGTAGTTGGTGATAGTTTTCAAGGTGAACCTTTTGCTGGATTTGATTCTATTAGTTTTGGTCAATTTACCTTTGCTTTCTATTCAGGTAAATTTAAACATACATTTGTTCTGGTTTTTTTTTTCATTTTGTAACTAGATATAAATTATATATAGGTCTCTGGGCATATGATGGTTGGAATAATTTAAACTATGTATCTGGAGAAATGAAAGATCCTCATCGAGATCTACCTCGAGTTATTATCTTTGGTATTCCACTTGTTATTGTTTGTTATATACTATCCAATCTTGCGTACTTGGCTGCACTTAGGCCCGAAGTTGTTATGCATACAAATACAGTTTCTATGGACTTTGGAAAAAAGATATTTGGTGCAGCAGGAGGTATTATTTTTGCCGTCTGTGTAGCTTTAAGCTGCTTTGGGGTAACTAGTTTTAAATATTTAGAGTGTATTTATATTTGTATATTCATTGTTGTTCGATTTACTGTTAGTCTGCAAATGCAAGTGTCTTTACAGGAGCTCGTATTATTTATGTTTCTGCAAAACAGGGGCATATACCAAACATTTTTGGAAAACTGAGTCAGACACGACAAACACCTATTTTAGCATTAGCCCTCCAAGCTATTCTAACCACTATTATGATTATGGTTGGATCCTTTAGGATGTTGGTCAATTTTTATTCTTTTTGTGCATGGATGTAACGTATATCAAGAATGAATAACATTAAAAAAAAAAGCACTAATGTATACCTATGCATATATGTGTATATAATTTATACGTAGATTTTATTTTTTGGCAGTTTTATCACTACTTGTTTTTAGATACACTGAACCAGGTTTAAAACGTCCATATCGTGTATGGCTTTCAACACCTATTTTGTTTTGTATAGTAGCATTATTTTTATGTACAACACCATTTATAGAGGCGCCAATTCAAAGCCTAATTGCTCTGGGAATCGTACTACTAGCTATACCCATCTGGTTTATTCATGTCAAACTCAAGCCATTGATTTTTAGGTGCTGGAACTGTAAGTTATCATTAAAATATAAAAAAGGAAAAATAAAAAAAGAGGTGTTTTGAATAATAATTACATGAATTCGATCCATATAAAAGAATAAAAACAAAGGAGGAAGATGAATATACATAGACACATATACTAATAAATAAATAAAAAATGTTTAATATAGATATTACAAATCGTATCAAGAATAACTATAGAAGCAATCGTGGTTATCAAGGGATGGAAATGACAGAAACCGACTAATACCATTATTATATTTACCAAATTAATGCAAATACATGTGTATTATGCATACATATAATTAGAAACTTTTTTGCTTTTTTTTTAAAAAAATATATAAGAGACTCTTATCTTCAAAAGTTTTGAAGACTGATTCAAAAATCAGGCTAAAATATTATAGAAAACAGATAGATGTGCTTTAGACTTAAATAGCACTCTTGATAAAACTAAGGGCTATATGATACTCATGTAGTTTTTTGGATCATTGCTTTTACTAAAGTATAATTTCATATGGGAAAAAAAAAGCCTAGCACAAAGGAAATACTGAAGTAAATAAGGAGTGTAACTACAGAGTCCTATATTTTATTTTAATCAATCTATAAAGTGGAAGTTATGTATCTATGAAAAAAGATAAGATCCATAGATTCCAAAATTCCGTGTCCATATATCTGAGTTCAAACATATTATGTAATAGTATTTATCAACTCCCTAATAACGTTAATATCTGCTTAATTCTTAGGGATTTATGCGTATCGTAGGTGTACAACTTCAAGCATAGCAGGAGACCTGTTAAGGTTACTTTCTTTATGTTTATAATCTGGATACAACATACTAAAGTATAATAATCAAGCATTCCATTTCATTTATCATATACTGTCTCAATATAGAAAGCTTTTTTTTTCCTATTACTTTCTATTTATGCTCAATCATTAGATATCCATTTTGAAAAAAAAAAAAAAAACAAAATGTCAATTATTTCATGTAGTCATATATTCTAATAATAATAATAAACAAAATAATCTGCGCTTGTCACTGTTAGTTATCTGTCAATGATTGCAAACACAAAGATCCAAGGATGAAATCCTTATTTCAATAGCCGCAAGTTAGACAGCAAAAAAGACGAATAAAGTCAAAGGAAGGATCAGTAATAATAAACTTAAGGGGGGAGGAAGTAATCATAGAATGGATACTTCAACCAATTAAAATGACCGAGCGATCCTTTTTTTTTTCTGAACAAGTAGTATCTAAGTGGATTAGGAGTCAAAAGAATAGGATATTAAAACAACTGAGTATGCTTATTGAACAAAAAAAAAAAAAAATGCATTTTTATTTTTATTTTTATTTTCATTTTATTTTCTATCTTTTCTTTCCTTTTCTTTTCTTTTTCATTTTAATATATAATTCATACCTGCTTCTTTATATGGAAATTATTAATGAAGAAGACTATTATGCGAGTTTATCTCTTCCACCTTTGCCACCACTATCCTTAAGAAAAAACAAACTATCGAAAAAGAAGTCAACTGTGTGTCGACTTAAGAAATATAAAGAGACTAAAGCAGAACGACTTTTACGAGCTCTTGTTACTGAGGTTGAGTGTGTTGACCTTCAGAATCGTCTCAAGCAAGCAATAGATGATATTATAACCTTTTTTACAGAAAACTACGATACTTTAATTGATGAATTTTATGAGCTTGAACATACCAAAAATGAACTTGAATACCGCCTTCATATTCAGTCTAAACATCATGAACGTTCATTAAAAGAAATACAACAATTTTATAAAATCCAATACGAAAACAATCCTAATATGCTATTTCAGCAGCATGGTAGTCGTCGATCAACGGCTTCCTCAATACTGTTACCTAGTAATGTAAGCTGTATATCGGGTAGAAGTTATATGTCATCTTCCTCAGCACGATCTTCTTCCTGCTCATCTTCAATGCGGACATCATTTTCTCATTTAATGGATGAAATGATTGACCCTACCATGATACGTGAAGATTCAATTTTGTTAGAAAAAGAAGAAAATCAACATCATCCTAATGAAATTGATATTTATTCAGTCTTATCTGATTCAGAAGCTGGTCATGATCCTTCTAATACAACTGATTCTTCTAAAGGTGATCATACCTTATCATCTCTAGTACAATCACCAACTGTTGATGACAATGAATTAAATACTAATAATGAAATAAGCATTTCTAAAACCAAATTCGAAAATAATAATAGTGAGGTAACAATAACAACTGCGAAAAAGGAAAGAGAAGAAGATGCTTTGACTTTTGCTTGTGGTGATGGCTTTTGGAATACAATTGCTCGAGGAAAGAATAATAAGACAGATGTAGACACATTAATTAGGTAACTGTACTAGCACATAACATGTTTTAATTTTTATTAACACATACACACACACACACACACACACACACACACACACACACACACACACATACACACACACACATACATACATACACACATACACAAAATGCATATAACAGTAACTATTTACGTCGAGGAGGTAATCCAAATGTTGCAAAAAACTCTGAAACAATAAGAAATGTCAAAGAAGGATATGGCCTCATACACGCCTTAATAGCTATCAAGAATACTTCCGCTTTACAAAAGGTGATAGCAGCTGGAGCAAAGACAAGTGCAATTCCACTTGCATCAAGGAAGGAGGACAGGATTGCCCCTTTAGTGCTTGCTGCCAAATTAGGTTATACGACTGGAGCTCGACTCTTGATTGAAGCGGCTGGTTCAAAAATCTGGATGCATGATCGTGGCCCATATGGCGAAAACGCGCTTCATGCTGCAGTACAAGGAGGTTCAGAGGAGATGGTTAGTTATTTATTAAGAATAACTGATAATCATCTACTTGATCTTGCTGATGACAATGGTATGCGTGTTATCAATTACATTGGAACAGTTTTTTTTGTTAATATATTTAAAATTAGGAGCAACGCCTCTTCATTATGCTTGCATTACTGGTAAAACACGAATTTTGACATTATTTATTCGAGATTATCAATGTCAACCCGATTCAAAAGATAATAAAGGTGAAACTCCACTTCATTATGCTGTACGTAATCGAAAATTGAAGGTTGTGATCAAGCTTGTCGGTGAATTAGGTGTATATCCGAATCCCTATGTTCCAAAACAGGTTCCTACCCCTTTAGATCTCGCTAAATCTGGGGGGCTCAAGACAATTATGGAATATCTTAAAAGTGCAGGTGCTAAGACTACAAAGGAAATGGAAAAATCAAATCGAATGGGAAGTACAAACAGTAATTATAGTCAGAGAGTTTATAGCAGTAACAGCAGTGTATTTAGTGGTGAAAGTAGTCTAAGTGGTGATAGCACAAATCATGGTCCAACATCAAATATGGGTAGTAGTGTAAGACAATTTTTACATTCAAAAACCACACAAATTTTAAAGGGCACTTTTGATTTATAATATGTATTTCTATGCTTTTATATTTATTTATTTATTTATATATATCTTATCTTTCTCAACATGTATGAAATACATACATTCCTATATATTATCAGTCTTTTATAAGTTGTATTTCTTTCCTTTATATATTTCATTCTCTCCGTGTTTTATCTTATTTAATCCCTTCTTTTTTTTTTTCTTTTACTTCAATCATTATCACATATAAAGTAAATGCATACAATTAAATTGTACACTCTTTTTTTTTTTTTTTTTTTTTTTTTTTTTTTTTTTTTTTAGCAATTTTAGCTAATAACAAGTTTGATAATGGTGACAAAATATGCTGTACATATGATACATAAATTAATTTTGTCCTGTTTGATAAACTATATACGTAAACTTGAAAGTTATAAAAGCTCTCAGATAAATCATACCCAGTTACAAAATATCGAAAGCTTATATTTAGAAGGTAAATAATTTTACAATAGAAATATCTTATTTCTCCTGACAATTCAATATTAATGTACGATTTGGTACAGCAAATTAACAAACTAAAAATAAAAACTGCTATAACTTCAAGTATCAGATCATTGTCTATGTTTTTTACTATGTGCAATAAAAAAAAAATCAAAGACTTTTATAGCAAATTTTATTTAAGAGGCTTATCATTTGTATATTCTAAATGTATGTAGTGAAACTTACGTATAGCGAAGTAAAAAAAAAAGAAGTTAAGCAAATACTAAAGATTAATTTCGATTTTCCCTTTTTATGCATACTATAACAAATTCATAGAAAAGAATAAATTCTACAAACAAGCTTTAGAGCTTCTTTTCTATTGCAAAAAATAAAAAAATAAATAAAAAAATAAAAAATTCCATTTTTACATAGACTAAGGATCTCTAGTTATAGTAGATTTTGTGAATAGTAATAGATACAAAGTAGAAGGACATTTACTAATAGACAGGTTAGTAAGATTAAATGCAGAGAAAGTAAGTTCTAAGTGATTATTCTATAAATTATAAAAGCTATTTACTAAAGTTGAAATGATAATAACTATATATAATATAAAGGACATTTACATATACATTAGTATAGACAAATAGTATTGTATTATATATACAAATATACATCTATATGTATATATTTTTTTTTACAAAAAAAAAAGAAATTATGGGTAACATGTAATGTACATTAATAATAATACAAATGCATATATGCAATTGTGTTAGACAGTTAATTCATTAAATCTAAGATGATCGACTGATTTGCATAGTAATAGTACAGCACCAAATTGAATATCTTTCTCCCATAATTGTTTATCTGTAAATGATTTACGTCTTGGTGCATTTTTAATTGCTTTCCATTTCTTTTCATTCATTTCAAAATTTGCTATTCTAACTGCTTCCTCTGTACTAAGTCGTCTAAGTTGTTTACTATTTGTGTTAGTAGACTCTGATTTATGAACATGATAAAATCTCCACATTTCTGGTGCTGCTACTGGCATCCCATTATTTTTCTTATAAATATCCTTTGTTTCCGACTTCTTCTTTCTTTCTGTTTGGCTTTCATATCGTGTTGATTCATAAAATGATAATATAGCAATACTTGCTTCACATTTTCCATTGGAGCCGCCTGGATTTAAGTGAAGTGAATTCAGTCGTATCGATTTAAAGTTGTGTTCTGGCATACTTATTACAATAAAAGCAGATCGTCGAGGCTTTTCTTGTACACATTTGGTAATCCAGAGCTTATCTAATTTTATACAGCTCCGAGAAATGTAATCCATTAAATGGTTACCTAATACAGATTCTTCAAATTTTAGACTCTTAATACCATGTCTGTTTTCTGATGCCTTTTCAATTGGTTTTCCAATTGTGATAAGTGTATGAGACAGACTGAGGGCCTCTAAAGCTTGACAATTATCCAACAACAAATCCAATCTGAGTCCATTTTTTAAAGGAATATCGCAATCCAAATCCAACTTTGTCAAGTTGGGACAAGATCTTAAGTTTTTAAATAAAGCCATGTCTGTCTTTTTACCTGTCCAAGAAAATTTAAGATCGGCTTTAGATAAAAGGCCAGTTTGTACCGTAGCCGCTTTAAAGGATGAAGAAGGATTGATTGTAGACCACCAAGCATAATCAATCATTTCTACTTTAACAAGATCAGAATGAATATCAGCAATTTCATGAAAGAAGGCATCATAAGGGAAAGGAAAGACAGATGTATTTACTCTTCTAAATCTAATTTTCTTTAAATAAAGACAAAGTTGTGCAAAACCCATACAAGCATCCATTGATTGTTCATATAAATCTATTGTGACATTGTCATTATAAAACCAATCAAATGTCACATCAAAATCAAGCATTTCAATGTGATAAAAGGCTAAACTAAGGAAAGTGATCAGTCGCCAATTTTGTAAGTGAACATCATCTAGAGTTAAGGAAAGTGCAGAAGTAAATAAAGGAAATCGTGTTGTAGAACACATGTCATTTTCATCAAGTGGAAGAGTGATGCAGCCTAAGGTTAAATGTTTTAATTGGGGTAGTTGTGCTCCGAGAGCTATTATCATTTTAATGTTTAATTGTGTATAATTTGCTCCTCTAATTATTAAATGTTCTAATTTAGGCATCCGAGACCAAACAGATGTAATGAGATTATTTTGGGCTAGGTATTCAGTTGCTTCACCGCTAATCGATAAATAAGTAAGTTGTGATATTAGATCTACATTTATATTTTTTTCTAAAAAGGGTTGAAAAATTATGTTGCGATTAAATGTTGGTAGTTGTTGGATGCATTTCATTTGAGCAAATATGTCAGAATATCGCATATATTGCCAAAGTTTAGGATCGAAATCTAAGACTTGTAAATTCTTAAAATATTTAGGAAAACTTTCAAGCTCATCGCGTGTTAGCCCCACTGGATGTCGTCGATTGTTATCGCTGTGCTCAAAAAAGAGTTCTTTCACAAAATAACCGAGTGGTTCACGAATGTTGGCAGATTGTTGGATAGTTTGATAAAATAATCGAAATTGATGTCGAGATCGAATAATAATTCGAGTATACAATAAGTGTAAAAAAGGCTCGTACCAGTCATAACAAACACGTATGCAAGCATTTTTATCAGATAAAGATAAATAACTGCCAACTTCTTTAAGAATCTCTATAGGTAAATACATTATATAGCAAGTAAAAAGTAAGATAAAAAAGAATAAAATTTTATAAATACATATGTATTATAAATATATCTGTCAAATAAATATACATGTATGATATGTATATGATATATACAAATATTTATTTATATGAATAAAAGAAAAAAAAAATGCGGACTTGCAATAACAAAAAAATTTATTGTGAACAAAATAATCTTTTTTTCTTTTTTTTTTTTTTTTTTTTTTTTTTTTTTTAATTATAAACTTAACGCTTAATGTTAATTATTACAAATCTTTTGTAAGTGATTAAGAGATTATGATTTAGATATAATCCTTCCCGTTACTGCTCCTCCAATAGCACTACCATAGAACACAATACTAGATCGAATTAAGAGCTCAATACCTAACTTTAATGTTTCTATGCGAATATTACTATTAGCTGGAGCTTTAGCGAAAAAAAGTCTATGTCTTGTGTTTGCTGTAAAAGCCAATTTGCCTAAAACTCCAATAGATGTCACTGTGCCTATAGTAGCCGCTGCGAATGAAATAGGTGGTTTTTTCAATTGTTGTTTAACTATAATGTATTACGATAAATAATCTAAACATGCAATGCCTCTTTACAATCAGTTACATTGTTCAAATGTCATTTAGGTACCTTCATCGAATGCATTAGATTGAGTAATTTGATAAACACCATTATCAACTATATCAAAAACCTTTGTCCATGTAAAATATCCAATAGGGATGCTAATGATTAGGGGAGCAAATAAAGCCATTTCTTATAAAATAAATAAATAAACGTACAATAGGCTACCCTGACTCTTTTTTTTTTTTTTTTTTTTTTTTTTTTTTTTTTTTTTTATTTCAGCTTTATTTATTATGTAATATTTATTGTATAATCTGAATTAGTGCATTAAGGAATTTTTTTTTAAATCTGTATATATACGATTAAAGAATAATTTTATTTATAATTTTTTTAATGACCTAAAATGAGCACGTATTGTATTGCCTGGGTCAGATCTAGAAAGAGGGAAGGTTGCTAAACCTTTTGACAGTCAAAAGGGTAAAAAAGGAAAAGAAGGGAAGATGAAAAAGAAAATATATCAGCATATACCAGTTAAGGAACTACATATCCAAGTTAACAGCTGGGTACGAAGAAGGGGGAGTTTCAAGAGTAAGTTGATGATGATGGAGATAATCGAGTTCAAATAGAGTGTGGCAGACGGCTGGCCATCGGAGTGTCCAACCTGTATATAATACAGTGCATCCACCGTCAATTAGACACATTTTTGAAAACATTGGTCAGAGAAAATTTAGTCACTTTTAGAGTTTTATTTGGTCAGCCCTTTGAAGTATTCCAACTATCTTCGGATCATTTAATTTTTTATAAGATGGAATAATTTTCTTTACGGCTCACTCTATGGCTCACTCTATGGTTCACTTTATGGCTCACTCTATGGCTCACTCTATTGGTTGAAATTTGTGCTTTTTTAAAAACTTAATAGTGTCAAAAAAAAAAAAAAAAAATAATGATGATAATAATAAAAAAATCTTGTTGAGACCTATGCTAATATGTATATTTTTTTTTTCAAATTAGATTTAAAAAAGGCATCTTTCAATTTCTACTTAAAGTATTAAGGTAATTATGTTAACTCTGTCAATTTAGGCTTTTTTTATAGATGATGTTATACGTGCTTATATTCTTGGGAATTTGATGTTACTGGAATTATGCAATCATCATCTTTTGTTAAGCAAGCATCAAGCCATTGGCTATCATTTTGTCTTTCGTTATTTACTGGTGACATAATCATATTTCTTATACTTAATATTTGTTGTTTTAGTTGCCAAACTTGAACAAGAACAGGGAGTGTTTTGATAAGCAAAAAGTTAAAGAAAGAGAAAAAGACAAAAGACAAGTCTGTGAAAACTTCGTGTAGTTTTTATTTAGAAGAATAATACAAAAATTGTACCAGGAAAAATTATGTAAAAGGTAAAGGGTTATTTATATGTTTTTGCAAGGTAAGTGATATTAATAGAACTACGATTTGGATAAGCAAATATTGCTATAATAAAGCATTAGTCATACATATTTTCTCCGAATAATTCTGCCTACAATAAGATCTATTTTTATTCTTTTCTGCTTGAGCTGTCGCTGTTACTAAAAATATTAAATTATTATTTCTGGGGTAAGCGACGCGTCAATATTAATTCACAGTGAATATGTCAGCTATAGCAATACCAATTATTTATATGCTACTATTATTATTATCCTCTAAGATATTATTACATAACAATACTCATCTTTATAGCTATCTATATATAATATGTATGGCTTATAAATAATTGTAATTGAATATAACAGTCATAATCCTATTGAATTATTATTATTACATAATATAATGTATTGTATTTTTCAGCAAATAAGAGAAAATTTCAGAAAAAATAAGAGAAAATTATTGGACAAATAAGAGAAAATTATTGAACAAATAAGAGAAAATTTTAGGTCAATTAAGAGAAAAAAAAATGGCAATTAGCAAAAAATTTACTTATACTTAAATCTCATAAGTTTTTCTCCAGGGCTAAACACTTTTCAAAGAATCTGAGAGAATGGCGAATCCAGCCCTGGCAGTCTTTCTTAGTTACTTTGGAGCAGGCATCCATTATTCTGGGTGTGAGTGTCTCACCAGTTTCGAAAGGGCTTCTTTTGACGCCATACTTCACCTTCGACCAGAATAGCTCAATTGGGTTTAGGAATGGTGAGTACGGCGGAAGATATGCACACTTATAGCCTCTGCTTTCTATTAAGTTTCTTACTGTAGCTGGCTTATGTATGGGAGCATTATCCATTACCAAGTAAAAGCCCTTCATATTATTTCGGTCAAGAACATCCATCACATTACTCAAGTAATTTAAATAGTGCTCAGTCCTAGTTCCAACCTTAGCTGTCGTTGTAACAACCTTCCCATCTATTCTTCTCTTCTTAGCTCCCGAAACTAATATTGGCTTTCTCAAAGAGATGTCAATAATGCCGGCGCTAGAGATGGCACCAAGAATGGTTATTGTGGTGCCTTTTGAAGCAGGGACAGTTGTTTTAGCAGGTTCTCCTATCTTGGACCAGCCACGAGTGCGTGTCATGTGTAAATTGAACCCTGCTTCATCCAAAAAAACGCAATTATTCTCAAAGTCCATATTTTTATCAGCTAGCCATTGAAGGATGGTCTCCTTTCTCTTCTTAAGAGTTTCTTCCGAGTTTCTAGCAGATGAAATTTTCTCCAACTTCTTCATAGATAGTGCACAGCTGGTTCTAAGATGTCTGTATACTGCGGATGGGCTCACGGAGAGACTTGGAAATTCTTTGAGCAACAACTCGTGTATTCCAGCTACAGTTGCAGTTGAACACTCATCAACAATGTCGGTAATAAACTTTGTGTGTTTTTCAGTAAGCTCAGAGACAGTTCCCATTTTGCGCCCTCTTTTTTTCTGTTGAGGTATTTCCCCTGTTTTCTGCCATTGCGATTTGAAACGGTAAGCTGATTTCTCATTTATTCCTGTTTTTAAAGCTGCATCTTTTACAGGAACCTGTTCAATTAACAGGGAAATAAGCTTGTTGATATCTTGCTGAGTGTACACACGTCTAGCATTGCTAGCGGCGTCTTTTTTTTCGGCCAGATCTCTGAGAGGCTTCTCTTCTTTCAAATCGCTCTCACTACCCTGTACATCAGCTTCATTTTCCTCCTTATCCGAGCTATTGCTGGCCTCATCACCCTCGTACCCTTCCTTCAGCTCCATCGTCGCATCTTCATCTAACTCCATGGCTGATGCAGTGATGTTGTACTCCCACTTCTTTCTCATCATTGACATTACGCTGACAATGATTTTAGGTACAGCTTCAATGTCATCGTCGCGTAGAGAAATTTCGTTCATATCAAAGTCAATATCCATTTTTTGTTAATAATAGTGAGAAAAGTGCTTTCTACTAATTGCCATTTTTTTTTTCTCTTAATTTTTCTTGGACTTTCTCTTAATTGACCTAAAATTTTCTCTTATTTGTTCAATAATTTTCTCTTATTTGTCCAATAATTTTCTCTTATTTTTTCTGAAATTTTCTCTTATTTGCTGAAAAATACAATATATAATTATTTTTAATGCTCGAATACTCAAACAATGACTATTATCAAAACTGAGAGTAGAATGAATATTATGCTGTGAAACGCGATATATTAGTTTTATTTGAATAACCTTTTTATTATGTAATAAATGATGGTTTATTTCTATTAACTTGATTATAAAGGCTACTACAATTATAACAGGGAGGACTTTAGCGCCGAACTTCTCTACATTAGAAGGAATACTTAGCTCTTTTCCTCGTGATATTCTTGTAATATATCGATGTGGTCGGTCAGCAGTAATTAGTTGCATAGTTAACCCGGAATGAATAATTCCAAATGCTTTCATTCCTATAAAATCTTTATTTTTTAAGATTAAATGATCTAACATATCTTTTAGAACCTTAGGTAATTTGGCAGATCCTTCTGTCATTAATTTGGTTCCCTTTTGTTCATAACGAATTCCCACTTCGTCTGCTCCGTACTCTAGACTCTCTTCATGATCTGAAGTAGTATCTCTAATGAGAAAGTCACATTTATACCCAATTTGTTTTCTTTCAATTGGTGATACTGATCCAATAACTCTATTTGCATTTTTTCTGTTTGCGCTTGAAATACTCATGGCTTCACTTCTATGGTGAAAAATAGAGGTTAAATCTATACGTGTTTAACAATCGCTTCTATAACTTGCCTTACTACTTCAAGTGAAGGTACATCATCAAAAATACGATCGATAAACGACCAGATATGAATATTGTACCACAGTTCTTTCTTTGAAGCGCTTAATGATCCACTTTCATATTCTCTTAATAATGCATGTACTGCAAACTTTAACCAATCAAAATCATGGTGTTTGCGTATATTGTATTCAGTTTCCCAGTGTTGTCTTTTAACAAGACTTTGGCGGATTTTTTCGGTAGTGGTACAGTTGAATGAATTCATATAATCGCGTAATTTACTTGGAATTGGTATTGTTGTGCTTATCACGTTTTCTTTCTTTATCTCCTCTAACTCTTTTTCAGTAAAAATATTATGTTTCAAATATGTTTGATCATCAACGTCTATGATAAAAGAGTTCGATGGATGATCTACTAGTAACTTTTTACTAAAATTATACAAAGCGTCTTCTACTATCTTTCCAGTTGAAAGCATCCACTTGTATGCATTATTCAATTTTGAGTAACTTTTCTCAAATTCAGGATGGCTTGCGGGTTCTGAAAATATATTTTAATAACAGATAAAGCGATCTAATATTTATTTACCATGATGCATCTTTAAATGTAAACCAAGCTCTTCTATAGTTTCATAATGGGTAGTGCAACTCAAGCAAGCCTTAACAAATTTCACATCATTCTAAATATAAAAGAGAAGATTAGCTAACAAATTAAATAAGTTAAATATACGTTATACTTACTCTGTTTTTGGAAAACGCCTTCGATATATATTTCTTACTAGGAATGTGACATAATACAAAATTACTTAAAGAAGAGTAGTAGAATATGTAAGATTTATTACTTACTATTTCTTATTATAGAATTTGGATGTACAGTTTGGATATGAAAGCCCTAATTCATAAATGGTAAGCAAGTTAATGAGAAAAAAAAAAGGATAAAACAATACCTTCAGTATCAATATAATGTCGTCTTAAGCTTCTCATTTCTGTAAATTGAAGAAAACATACGTGACATTCATACTGTAAACAAAAATATTCAATAGTTTCCTTCATTTTTATTGAAAGAAACTCTCTAAAAAAATTGTTCCATCTCACAAAAGGTTGAATGATCCAAGATAGTTGGAATACTTCAAAATGCTCTTGATTGGTCAGATAGAAATTTTGTCCAATTGGATTTCGGATAATTGGTCGATTGGGCTTCAAATAATTGACTAAATTTTCTCTGACCAACGTTTTCAAAAATATGTCTAATTGACGGTGGATGCACTGTATGTAAGATTATAACCTACCACTGGCGTCCTACAGGGTTCCATTCTATCACCTTTTTTGTATTCCATTTACATTAACCAGTTACTCTCTCTACTTCGTCGTCAACCGCTTGATGACGTGCCTCCAACAGATGTCTGCCGATTTGCTCGATCCATCAATTGTCTCCTATATGCTGCTGATGTTGTACTCATAACTGACCCTACTGACCTTGAGGACCTGCTGCAGAAATGTGAGGAGCATAGTCAACGCTTAGGTTATCGCTGGAATCCACTGAAATGCGCTATACTGGCTCCTAGTTCTGATAACCGTTCTTATTCTCTGTATGGCACTACACTACCTCGTCAGACATCCTTTTCCTACTTGGGTATCTCTATTAGCCCTGGTGGTCTCTTGAACACAGCTGAATTAGCACAGAATAATATTAATAAGGCGCTTTAAACTATGAATCAAATGACATCCCTCGGTGTGAATCACAAAGGATTTGATCGGCTTCTCTCTGTCCGTTTTTACACTCAAATAGTACGTGCTCAGCTTGAATATAGCCTCGTTATTAACTCGGTCTCTGCTACTCAAATCACAAAATTAGAAGCATGTCAAACACAATGTATCCGAAAAATTTTTGGCGGTAGTACTCGGTGCTCAATTAAAGTTATGTTGCACTTGGTCAACCTGCCCACAATGAAGGAACGTATTCACCTCCTGCAAGCTAAATTCTTACTTCGGTCTATCTACTCTCCGGACGATATTCTTGTTTCCAAGTTTTTACCACATATACGTCCCTCTTCAAGCCATTCTCAATGGTATAAGCTTTCGAAAACACCTATCTGGCAACGGTATACTGCTTCTTTTGACGATAATATTTATGATCCTCGTGCTTTTGCTGGTATCTGTAAAGCATACCTAAAAGATAATCTTGGTGATCGACGAAATAGTAACAATGCTGTTCTCTTGTCTGTCTGCCATCCTATCCTAGATATCGATCCTAACCTCTGGTTACCTATGTCAAATGTAGAACGCAGCCGAATAGTCCGCTGGCGTCTAGGTTGGTTACCTGGCAGTGCCCCTAAACCGTGCATCTATCACCCTAATGCCTTGTTCACAAGATCTTATGCTATATGGTGTCTACATATGCATCGACGATTACAAATGCCTTTGACCGAACCCGACCCTTTGTCCTTTCTCTTGAATAAGCTGCCAAATAAACAAAAACGCATGCCACCAATCTCATCAGCTTTCAACACATCTGTCTTTCCCGCCTGGACGATTCGTTGGCCTGCTATGTGCCGTATACTTTTTGAACTTGACTATCTTCATCATGACAAACTTCCTCCAGAAACTGTCCCCCCTGGTACAAAACTTGTAAACTGGTTACGTAACTCTGAATCTAGTATTTATTGATATATCTTACTTTTCCTCTTCCCTTCTCTTTCTTTTTTACCCTTTTGCCTATCAAAAGGTTTTTTTAGTACACTTTTATCCTTTTTTGAACTGACCCGGGCAATCCAATACACCAGTATTATGTGCTCACATGGGTTGTTTAAATTTTTGTTATAAAAATTTTTGTTATAAATAAAATAATTCTTAATCGTATGTTAGATTATAAATACTTCTGGATATTTTTTTGTAATATTGTTTTGATGCAAAAAGATGAGAAAAAGAATATGGAAACAAAAAAGACAAGTCTGTGAAAACTTTGTATATTTATTGAAAGAAAAAAAAAATACAGAAATTGTACAAAGAAAAATTAATGTGGAAAATATCGAGAGCTATTTATATGTTTTTGTAAGGTGAGTGGGAAGAATAGAAATGTGATTTAGATAAGCAAATATTATTAGAATAAAGCGTTTTACATAAAATATTGTCTCCGAATAATTATGCATATAATAGGATATATTTTTATCCTGATTTGCTGCTGTTATTAGAAATATAAGAAATTATTATTTCTGGAGTAAGTGACGCGTCAATATTGATTTGTAGTGAAGATATTAGCTATAACAACACTAATTATTTATGAAATACTATTATTATCATCCTATGAGATCTTATTACATAACAATATTCAACATTATTAATGTATATAATTATCATTAGTGCTCGAATACTCTAATAAGGACTATTATTAAAATTGAATGTAGAATGAATATTGTGCTATGAAGTACAATATACTAGCTTTATTTGAATAACTTTTTTAATAAATAACGGTTTATTTCTATTAACTTGGTTATAAAGACGAATACAGTCATAATAAATGTGTACAGATGTAAATTACAATTTTTTGTTTTGTTTTGTTTCTAAGCTGCAGGTGCAGCAAAACCAGAAACCCAACCCAAAGAGTTCGAATTAGTTGACCAGCAATCGTTTATATTACCAACTCTTTGGACAATTTCAGCGGCAGAAGCATTTTCAAGGCAGTAACGCAATAAAAGTTGACGAAGACGATGATATGAGTTTCTACAGCCAGCCTACAATAGATAACGAATATAAATAAAAAGATACATATTAACAATAATGAATACTTACTGTAGCCGCTCGTTCGTACCATGCCATAGCTTCTCGTAAATTAACGGGTGTACCTAAACCTTTTTCATAGCAGAGACCTAAATGATATTGTGCAGTAATTTGACCTTGTTGAGCAGCGAGTTTAAAATAGACCACTGCCTTTTCAAGATTTTGTCGACACCCAATACCAGCTTGAAGGTGGACACCAAGTTTATCTTGTGCACGAGCATGATTTTGTTGAGCTGCTCTACGATACCAATAAATCGCTTTTGTTGGATTCTCTGCGACACCAATACCACTCGCATAGCAGTATCCGAGGTTACATTGAGCCCATGGATTACCCTGTTTAGCTGCCTTCATATACCAATGAACTGCAAATTTTGGGTCCTTTTTAACACCTAAACCTTCTTCATAACAAAAGCCAAGTGTGTTTTGTGCTAATGGATTTCCTTGTATAGCAGATAGTCTAAACCATTTAACAGCTTCTTCTTCATTTTTTTCTACACCCATACCATTTCTATAACAAAAGCCCAAGGAAAGTTGTGCGGGGGCATGGTTATGCTCAGCGCTACGCAGGTACCAATATACGGATTCACGTAAATTAACTTCAACACCTAATCCATTTTGATAGCAGTAGCCTAAAGAATGGAAGGCAAACACATTACCTTGTTGAGCAGATTTTTTATACCAAGCAACAGCCAATTTTAAATTCTTAACCACGCCGATACCATTTTGATAACAGAAACCAAGATTATGTTGAGCGCGACCATGTCCTTGACGTGCAGCTTGCCCATACCAATAAGCTCCCTCTGCAGCATCCTTCTCAACTCCAATACCATTTTGATAGCAATAACCCAAATTACATTGAGCCCAAGGATAACCTTGCTCTGCAGATCGACGATACCATACGGCAGCAATTTGTTTATTTTGAGCAACACCAATACCATCTTCATAACAATAACCTAATGAATTCTGAGCGAATGCATTTCCTTTCTCAGCAGCTAGCAGATACCATTTAACGGCTTCGATAGGATTCTTAGGAACACCAATACCATCTTCAAAACAATAACCAATATTATAAATGGCCACAGTTTCACCTTGAATAGCAGCACGATGATACCATTCCAAGGCTGCCTTTTCAGATTTCTCAACACCAAAGCCTTCACCATAACAATAACCAAGGATACCTTGACCACGACAATTACCTTGCTCTGCACTAAGTTTATACCATTTAAATGCCAACTGTTCATCCTTTGAAACAGCAATACCATCATGATAACAAACACCCAAACAATATTGACTAGCTGAACAATGATCTATTTCAGCAGCACGTCGAATCCATTCAATAGCCTTGGGTCCTCTCGCATTTACTTTTGTTTCCCAATATTCTGCTTCAACACGATTAATTTGAACGCCGGGACGACCATACTTTCTCAAGAAGGCTAATCGTGTGATACCTAAAAGAGTAGCATCACTTAAATCTAATTGATCAATGGCTTCCTGACTAAATTTTGCACTGTTTGCTGTTAAAGCTGACTTGACAGACATGATGTAATAACGCTCTGCTAATTTAAAATCGATAGGAATTCCAAGACCGAACTCGTAACAAAATCCAAGGACAGCTTGTGCACCTGAGTGATTACCTTTGTTGGCAGCTTCTTGAAGATAAAGAACAGCAAGGCTTTGATCTTTTGTTTTATCATTACGTCCATATAAATGTTCCTCTGCTGTTTGAAGGAGTTCATCCATAGTATATTGAGGTGAAGAAGTGATAAGAGTAGATTGATGTTGTTGTTGTAAAGAGTTTATACTAGTTGTTAGAGATATAACAGAATCACGTTGTTTATGATGAATAGTAAAAGAATTGGATTTACAAATAGATGAAGATGAAAATGAAACTTTTGTAAAAAATTTTGGAGAAGCAGATAATTTGCTACGATGATTGTTACTGCTGTTTTGATTTTCATTTTGATTATCGCTTTTATTTTTTTGTTGATATGAAAAATATTTTCGATTGAACTTTGTAAACATACGCCGTGAAGCAAACATAAAATATGATAATGGAGTTGAAGTCATTAAAGGAGAGGGATTGTTTTAAAGGATATATTTATATAAATAAAAAATTTAAAAAAAAAAGTGAAAGAATAAAAAAGAAGAAGAAAGGAGAATAAAAAAAAATAATCTTTTTGTTTTATAATTTTAATAACAAAAAAAATAAAATAAAACAATCTTCTTGTGTTTATTTTGATTTATTCATTACGCATGGCTATATGCCTCGTGAAGAATGAAGCTTTTCAAGTCGTCTTTTAGTGTAAGAAAATATTTTTTAACAAAGCAAATCATGTGGGAACACACGGTTAATTCTCGTGAAATCCATTACGGAATGAGGTTTTCCGAATATTTATGTTTTGTCCTACTTCTTTTGTTTCTTTCTTTTACAAGTTCTTGTTGACATTTTCCTTTGAACTTGTTTATAGTTCTACTTTTATGAGTATTATTGAATGATCATTGGCTAAAAAAATTAAGTATTTTGTTTTTCCATTTGCGAACAAGTTTTTTTTTATCCTTATTTGGTAATTTTTATAGTCAGTCAACAAAACAAATATAAGGTAATTTGCAAAAAAATTAAAAAAAAAAATTAAAAAAAATTAAAAAAAAAATTAAAAAGAAACTTTTGTTATATAATATTACATAAATGACCGTGCGCACCAAAGATAATGACGCCATTATTTTTAATTTTCCTGTATAACTTTGGTATCTTAATTTCTTTTCCATCAAATTTTTATAACCATAATTTGATAAAATAAATCAATGCGTTAAAAGACCTAATAAAAAGAAAAGAAGAGTATCTTGAATCTTAAATATGTATTTGTAATAGGCAATATTATATAATAGTAAGGTAACATAATTGTTGTACTGAAAACATAATTTATATCGATCAGCAATGTTTTATTTTAGAAGGTCACTCATCAACATGGTAGTTAGTGATACACTAATTGAAGGAAAACATATATACAAACTTATTTATCTTATTGTTACGAATTAATACTGACTGTCGATTGTAGTAGTAGAAAGTTTAAAATAGAAGAGAGAAAATGATATGCATTAATACCGGAAAAAAAAAAGATTTCGATAAAATCTGTCAAGAGTAATAATAACCCAGCTTACAATTATATATTATACCTGTTTTCTGCTGATCTACCTTATTTTATGATGTAAAAAAAAGTGAACACATGTTATTAAATATTTTTGTGCCTTTTTTTTTTTTTTTTTTTTTTTTTTTTTTTTTTTTTTTTTTAGCCGTCTTATTTGTTTAGAAGACATATACTTTTTAATGGATATGCAAAGTAATGTTATTTATTATTTTCATAAATACTAAAGTAAGTCTACTACAAATGTTATTATACTTCCACGAATAGATCCTTTTATACTTATAAATATATGTATATAGCTAATATGTAACTAGGTAATATTTATTTATTGAACATTAAGTAAAATATTGATAATCGTCCTATTTCAACTAAAAGCATTATGCTACTATGTGTCTAATAATAGAAATAATACTTCATGTAAATTATCATATTTTTAAGACAAGATTTAAACTGTATATTTTCATATAGCCTAACTATTAAGCATTTGCATTCAAACTTTCAGTCAGCGTGTTTATGAATAGAAAAATAAAAAAAAAAGAACCATATTTGAAACTATGATGTAAATGCTATTATTCGTAAATACTAACCTTATTATAATTGGCTAAAGCATTAACTCAAAAAAAAAAATCTCTATAATAACAGATATAGAATTGTACGAAGAGTATTATTTTTTATTGAAATCTACAAAACATGATAGCAAGTGTATTTATTTACTATAATACATCAACAAGTTGATGTTTTCGTTTAGCTAATGCAACAAGTGTTTCATATTCGCCTGAATTTTCACACATCTTATTGAATATAGAGTCAGGTATATTTAATAATTCTAAGGGGTTTGCAAATTCTATGATTTCTCCCTGATCGAGTACTAAGATCTTATCATATTCCATAATAGTTCGTAATCTATGAGCGATACATAGGATGGTACAATCAGCAAACTCAGATGCAATCGTCTTTTGTATAGCTTCATCGGTTTCGAAATCAACACTGGCTGTGGCTTCATCCATAAATACAATACGGTTTCGTTTTAACAATGCACGAGCAAGACAAATAAGTTGTCTTTGACCTTGTGAAAAATTTAAACCACCTTCACTGACAGGTGTTTCGAGATCTGTAAAAATATTCGCATTTAATTCTTCATGGCTGTGTTGATCACTTGCTTCAGGAACATCAACATCGTCCTCAGAAGGAATTAACTCTACTCTTCTCAATGCTGCTAAAATATCATCGTCATCAAATTCATCAAAAGGATCTAAATTGGATCTTAAACTTCCAGAGAATAATATAGGATCTATTAAAAGATATTTTTGAGAAAACATGATAGCCCTTTTTATTATTATTATTATTATTATTTCTTATTTTATTTATTTACCTTGTGGAATGATTGTCAAATTACTTCGAAGATCTTTAGTACCAATTTGACATATATCAATGCCATCGATAAAAATAGTTCCAGCCGAAGGCTCAACAAATCTAAAGAATGAGAGAGCTAAAGTGGATTTTCCACTGCCAGTTCTTCCAACAACACCAATCTTTTCTTTGGCTTTTATTGAAAATGTCAAGCCCTTTAAAACTGGGTCTAAGTCTGGAGCATAACGCACTTCAAGATCTTTGACTTCGATTTTACCCTCAAGTGGCCACTGTTTTACATGTAATTAATATTCAATTATCAACCAATCGAACAATACATATATATATATAAATATATATATACATACCTCCGTTGGTGGTCTTAAGTTAGTTATAGCTGGAGGTTCTTGCTCAATTTCCATTAATTCTACTATTCTTTCAACAGCATTAAAACTCATTTCTAATCGAGTATATCTCTTAATAGCCATTGTCATCTAAAAAAAAGGAAAAAAAAAAAAAAAGAAAAAGCCTAAATACAATAGTCTGAAAAAATTAATAAATATAACCTACCTGTGAAGTATAAGTCAATACAAAACTCAAACAAAAACCTGCAAGCGAAGCATCCATATAATTTAGACTAAGCAAGATAAAGACACCAGTACAAAAGTTAACTGCAGCGCCCAAAAAGGAGAAACGAACTCCAACCCAACGATTTGCTATCCATACATAATAAAATGGTCTAGAATTAGTGTCTACTCTTCTTAAAAACTCATTCATGAATTGTCTAGTGACACCATAAGCACGAATCGTAGCAGCACCAACTAATGTCTCACCAAAGTGAGTAAATAATGGAGATCGAGTGACAGAATCCATACGTCTTAATTCCCTCGAGGCGGCCGTGAATCGCTTTCCAACCATTATATTAAGGAACGTAACAACGGCCATAGGTATTATAAAGGCAGGTAGAACGAAACAAACAGTCAAGACAGCTGAAATCATGATAATCCATTGAATTAAGAAATACATCAAATCATTTGGAACACCTGAATCAATAAATTCAAAATCCTTTGAAAATCGATTAAGAATACGACCAATAGGTGTTGTGTCAAAGTATCGCATAGGGGCATGTAAGATACGCTTTAAAAGATCTTGATACAAGTTTTTACTTGCTTTTAGTGAGCCATAATATAATACAGCAAAACGAGAAGCACCAACAATAATATTAGTGGTAGTGATGATTATATATATCGTTAAATACATGTTGAGCTGATCAGAGTTTTCTGTGATACTTGTAGAAAATAAACCAAAATTTTTGTTGCCAGTAGGTATAAATTCTAAGGATCCGCCTTCATTATCTATTAAAGTAGAACCTGTGATAGTAGATAATTGCTGTCCCATGAATGTATATTGAACTCTTTTAAAAAATGAAGCATTTGAAGCTGTCATATTAGATTCATTAGAATGTACCCATTTCTTAATCCACCAACTTTCTGCAACATCTAAACTACGAGAGCCAAGAATAACCCCACATACAATAACCCAAAAAAGAGGACCACCTAATGCCTTTAAATAAGTCTTATACATCCTTGTTTTAACACGACCAATGGCTCTTGCTATGAAATAATAATAATAACAGTAATAATAATGATAAATATATGAGTATATAGTGTTAATTGAATAACTCTTTGCAGTAATATATATATATATATATATATATATATAGGCATTTATATATAATACTTACTCTCTTCTTTAACTAATACTCGAGGTGAAGAATGGTCCGCCTTTTTCGAATCAGCCATTACCGTATGAATGGTCACATCTGGATCAATCATTTCAATCTCCTTCTCTATTGTCTCTTTTTGTTCGTCTTCTGCGGGAGCAACCACATCATCCAGAATTAAATTTAATACTCCTTCAGCCTCTAATTCTTCAGGTGATCCACAAAGATGAATCCGACCGTTTTCAAGATGAACAATATAGGATGCCTCTGATATACATAAGCCAACATGATGTGTAATTAGAATTCGAGTACGACCCACCATTAATGGTCCAACAAGACATTTATCATGAAGATGCCGAGCAGTATGAGCTATTCAATAGATATATGAGTTTTCTATGCATTCTTTTTTATCTTTCTCTCTCTCTCTCTCTCTCTTTTTTTTTTTTTTTTTTTTTTTTTTTTTACCATCTACAGCACTAAGGATATCATCCATTAAAACGTTTTTTGCTCTCGAATATACAGCTCTTGCAAGAGCTACTCTAGCTCTTTGACCCCCTGAAAGAGTAATTCCTTTTTCACCAATTTCAGTTGCATCACCATCTTCTAAAATTTCTAAATCCTTATGCAAGGCACACGCATATAATGTTTCCTTATAACGCTTTTCCATATAAGGTAATCCAAATAAAATATTTTCACGAATGGTGGCGTTTTGTAACCATGCTGTTTGTGAAACATAAGCAACAGCATGATCTAAAATCCAGTCCTTTCTAGTGATATTGCGTGGAACTTGATCTAACTTAGAGTCAAGGTCCTCTGCTATAGGGGCACGCGGACAAAAGCTTTCACCTTTAATCAGAGTCGTCTCTCCTAATAAACTGAGCATCATTAATGTTTTACCGGAGCCAGTTGCGCCAGAGATGATACTTAATTGACCATTCGGGAAATGACAGTTCAAATCATGAAGCATGAATATCGTATCCGGTTCTTCTAAGCTATTCATCATGTTGGTAGTTGATGATGTAGTAGTTGAATTTAAGGATGGTTGAGATAACAAGTTATTATTCGCTGAGGTCCCTGTTGTAGTAGACTCATCGTCCGATAGTGAATTTGGTAACTCTGACCAAGCAACTGTTGCATTTCTGAATCCAATATGAACTCGACAGTTAGGATCTAAATTGGTTGTAGGTGGAGATACTTCATCCTCATTTAAATAAGATTCAATACGTCTTACACTAGGCAAAAAGAAAAAAAAATAATAATAATATTTAAGTTTTTAATCTCAAGATTTTTTTTTTTTTTTTTACTTACCTAATAAGGGCTTGTAAGATGTCAACAAATGTTTCAGGTAAACTATTTAAAGCAGATCTGAGTTCTGTGAAAACTGTAATGGCTGTAAATGCAATCGGAGCTGTTAACACTTGCCCTTGAAGTTTAGTAAACGTAAAGAATGAAACAATCGTTACTAGCAAAGGTGTTCTAAAGAAAAAAAAAATATTATATATAAAATGAATAAATAAAAAAAAAAGGATTAAAAAATTAGGATGTGTGTTAGCAATTCTATAATAAACCATCCTCCCCACTAACCCTTGCCATAAAAAGTTGAATAAAACTTCACTAACGAATGTTGTTTTCAAGTGCTTAATTTCAACATCTCTAGCTTCCAGTATGTGTTTTTCCCAATTTGTTTCCCAAGCAAAAAATTTAATTTGACGAATGCCTTGCAGTACTTCGTTCATTAAAGATACACGCTTATCACGAGCTTCCATTAATTTTTCTTGAGTCCTTGCCAACATAATGGAGTTGTAATGATTCAAAGGAAGCGTGATAATCATGACGCATAAACCCAACAAACATGAGGATCCAAGCAATGAATAAAGAAATGATATCCCAACAATCAATTCAATAGGTGCTTCAATAATGACAAACCAGGAAGTAGTAAAATCAGATATACGTTGCGAATCAGTACTCATCAAGTTGACAATGGTACCCACTGAGTTGCTTTGATTATTATCATCTGTATTTGTAGTTGTAGCTGTTGAATGTATAGCCTTTTTATCATTATTCTCTTTTCCTTTCCCTTTCCCTTTTTCGTCATCTTTCATTTCTCGATTGATATCTGCTGAACATACTCGACGAAGTGTTTTACGATAAAGTTCAATATTTAACATAGCCTTCACTCGAATACGCAATGATGATGAACCTATCATAATAAATAACGATATATTATTTAAAAGAGAAATGGGGGTTTTAGTCATCAAAGCTAGTTTTTTTTTTCTAATAAATATTTATTACTTACTCCAGTAATAGACTTGTCCAACAACTATACTTAAAATCATCAATGATAAAGATAATCCAGATACAATAAGGAGACCTTTAACAAAATAAAAATCAATGGGTCTTCCAGCATCAATTGCTTGAATAAGTTCGAGTAATTTATTTAAAAAGAAAGCTGGAGCATAGTAAAGACTAGCAGAGATGGCGGTTGTGATTGATTGAAATAGAATAGCTAATAAATTGGCATGAATAAGACGATAAACCAAGGAACGACCTCGTTCTTCACCAAATAGATAAAATAGATTATAGCCACGATAATCAGGAGGCAAACTAGGTAAATGAATCTCCTTTGCGTTTCGATAGACGCTCATCACAACTGGTGTCCCCCAATTGAAGTATAAAAAGCTAAAAATAGAAGCTACCGTAACTCCAACAACCGGCGCTGGTTCACCTTCTTTCTCTTCATTATCACCATGTACATCTAAAAAGGGAGGGCCTTGTTCAGCGGAACCAGTAGTATAAAAGAGATCGAAAGAAAAGAGGGTTGCAAGTATCAAAGGTAAACCCTCTGCGAGTGATAGATGACTTTCGTGACGTAAAATAAAGACCTCCCATAGAGAGTAAAGTGATACTATAAGTGATGTCGTATAATATACAAATAAATGAATATTAAGAATAAAGCCCCATTTATTAGGAAGCTTATACCTTCGAGAAATGACAGTAAGGGTGAGTGCATACATCCATGAGATACATACTAATGATTTTGATATAATATTCAAAGTGGCTGTATCAGAATCAACTTTATTTTGAGAAAACTGACTAACAGAGTTGTAAAGATCATAAAAACTCATTATTGTCATCACAAGTGTATTAAAAAGGATTCTAATTAAACGATTTTCATCAGAGAATGGCACTGTATAGTCTCGAACATGATCATATTTTAAAGGTGAAGGGTCTTTTCCAAACTGAGTTGATGATGTATCGTGATAAAATCTACGTTGGATAGATATTGCAATTGAACTTAAACAAGCTACACTTGTCAATCCTATTGCTGACCCTATTGAAGCAGAAAATAACTGACTCATTTTTTTTTCTTTTCCTGCAAAAATGAAAGGCAAAAAAAAAAAAAAAAAAAAATAAAAAAAAAAAAAAAAAAAAAAAAAAATAAAAAAAAAAAATAAAAATAAAAATAAAAATAAATAAATAAAATAGAATAAAATGATTTTGTGCGCGTTTTCTTGAAATAAATTCTCCGCGCCAAATGAAAATAATAAATGATAAAATTTGCTTGTCATTTTATTCCAAATGGAAGAAGGCATTAAAATGATAATAAAATGCGTACATATACATAAAGTCTTCTTTGAGGAGTAGAGTCTAGTTTTTAATTTACTTCAAGGAAATAGGCGACTATGCAACAATAATTCTTTCATATGATTCGTAGTTTAAACAATCTAACATCTTTTCGGTTTTGATTTGATATTATTATGATTGTAATAGAATCTATGAAACGACAAGCTAATAGAAATAAACTATCATTCATCACATAAAGTAAAAGGGTTGTTTCTATAGTAAAACTAATATGTCGTATTTCACAACATGATATATTCATTCAGTTTTAATAATAGGTTATTGTCAGAGTATCCAAGCATTGATACTAATAATAATAATTACATACATTGTATTATGTAATAACAGGGATTCTATAGGATTATAACTGTTATATTCAATTACATAATCATTTACAAATGATATCTCATAAGATGGGAGCATATGAATAATTGGTATCGTTAATTATAGCTGAAATCATATTCATTATGACGTGTCGCTTACTCTAGAAATAATAAATTTAGTAGCAATAGCGACAGTTCAGGGATAAATGCAAAATTATTCGGAGACAAACAATCTTTAATTTTCCAGTCTTTGTTTGTTATCAAGATACTAAAATATCATTTACCTGGTGAAAACATATAAACACTTGTATAAATAACCCTCTTCATTTTCCCCCATATAAATACATTTTTTTTCTTAATAAATTATACAGATTTGACCTTTACATTCTCTTTCTTCTTTATCTTTTTGCTACTCAAAACAGATATGATAAGGCCCTTTAAATAAAGCTTGTTTTCATAAAAAGACAATCTCAGTACTTTCTGAAAATAAAGAAATAACGTATATTATCAGATCTAAATCCTTTATTAACAAACACACTACTGTCTTTTGTGAATAAGAAATTTTTTTTTTATAGCAATAAATGCGTGCAACAAAAATGAAGAACTTCTTCCCACGCTTTATTTTTTTCGTAAATATAATAATTTTATTTATTTTATTTTATTTTATTTTATTTTTTTAACTTTCATTTCTTTTTTTTTATACACTAAATCAAACAAATAATAGATATGCTGTCTTCATTAAATAAAACGGCTAAAGTCATTACACCAGTTTTGGTAAGTTTTATTCCATTCATGGTTATTTTTTTTTTTTGTTATTGACATTTTTCTGCAGCGACGAAGTTATGCAACAACACAACAAGTGAATGATGGGATTCAACAAGGTGTTGCTTATTCTCAACTTCTTAAAAGGAAACCTGAAGATTCGTTTCGTTCCCCTGAGTTAGCTCATATGAGTGCCATTAATAGTTTGTATAATTTATCTTTTTTTTTTCTTCCTGTTTTAGTCTATATAAACTGATTTTTCCCTTATAAAACTGATCTAGGCGAAACAAGGAAAATGAATTTATTTCAGGCTGTAAATGATGCTATGCTCTTGGCTTTGACTACAGATGAAAAAGCAGGTAGAACCAAACAAAAAGTAAATGCCTTTTTTTTATTATTATTGATTTACTTATATTACATTGTATTCAGTTGTATTTGGTGAAGATGTTTCATTTGGTGGTGTATTTAGAGCTACATCAGGTTTAGCTGAACAGTTTGGTCGTGACCGAGTATTTAATACACCATTAACAGAACAAGGTATTGCAGGTTTTGCTGTAGGTATGGCCTCAGTAGGACATACTGCAATTGCAGAAATTCAATTTGCTGACTATATCTTTCCTGCATTTGACCAAGTAAATATAGACATTTATATACTCTTATGTTTGTTTATTTATTTATTTTCTTTTCTTTTCTTAGATTGTCAATGAAGCCGCCAAGTTTAGATATAGATCTGGTAATCAATTTAATGTAGGTGGTTTAACTATTCGTTCCCCTTCTTCAGCTGTTGGACATGGTGGCCATTATCATTCACAAAGTCCCGAGGCTTTCTTTACACATTGTCCTGGTTTAAAGGTATTTGTTTTTTTTTTCTCACAGAAATGTCTTTTTTTCTCACGATGAATTGACATTGAGTTACACAATAGATAGTGACTCCTAGAAGCCCTATTCAAGCAAAGGGTCTATTGTTGGCTTCAATTCGTGATAGAAATCCAATTATTTTCTTTGAACCAAAAATTCTTTATAGAGCAGCAGTGGAAGAAGTACCTGTTGCAGATTATGAATTACCATTAGGAAAGGCGGAAGTACTAAAAAAGGGAAATGATGTCACTGTTTTAGGTTATGGCTCACAAATCTATGTTTTGGAAAATGCTATACAACTGGCCGAAAAGAAAATGCCTGGTTTAAGTTGTGAGTTGATTGATTTACGAACCATCATGCCTTGGGATGTTGAAACTGTTGTCCAATCTGTGAAAAAGACAGGTAGATTAGTTATTGCCCATGAGGCTCCTAAGAATGCTGGTGTGGCTGCTGAAATTGCTACTACTGTGATGGAGCATTGCTTTTTGAATTTAGAAGCACCTATTCAACGTGTTTGTGGCTGGGATACTCCATTTCCATTAGTCTTTGAAAAATTATATGTACCTAGTATGATTAGGTGCTTTGATGCTATTAAAACGGCTGTAAACTATTAGATTGTCTTCATTATTTAATCAGAATTAAAGATTATATACACATATTTTTTTTTTTTAAAAAAAAAAGAAAGAACAAATATGACATTGATTTTTATAAAAAAACACTTAAACATAATTAAAAGTCCGTTTTTTTTTCTTTTCCTTTTTTTTTTCAGTATTTTTATTATTCTTCTTTTACATTAATTAACATGTTTCATCCAACAAGAGGAGGTAATGCTTTTCTATTTTATAGATGTATATATTGGTGCTGGAAGCTAACTATCTTATTTGTCTATTATATAGGTGTACGTGGAGGTAGAGATCAGGTAAACAGCATACCCAGATACACAACAAATAAATTTAATATATTTACAATTAAAATAACCCCTTTAAAATTAATAGTTTAGCTGGGAAGCAGTAAAAGAGGATAAACATCGAGAAAATTATCTTGGTCATTCTTTAATGGCCCCTGTAGGTCGTTGGCAAAAAGGTAGATTAACATTTTCATTATTTTATTTTTACGCATAATTTTTTCTTCTTCTTTTTTCTCTAATCATAAAACATTAGGAAAGGATCTTACTTGGTATGCCAAAGAAAGTAAAGATGAAAATAAAGCTAAAGCAGATGCTGAAGAATTAGCAAGAATTAAAGAAGCTGAGGCTGAAGCTATGGCAATTGCACTGTAAATTTTAATTTTTACCTATATTTAAATATACTTACTTTTTATATATGTAGTGGTGTAAAAAAGAAAAAGAAATTAGAAAGCAATGTTACAGAAGAAGATTTAAAACATGCTTTGAGTAAGGACGATGATGATGCCATTGATGAAATAAGTCAGGCAGATACAGTAGAAAAGGGTTTAGGATATGGTAAATTATTAAATCGTTTCCCTACTCAACAACATATGCCAAGTGATGGTAGACCTGTTGAAATTATGAATATGGATAGCCATTCTTATCCTATTTCTACACAATCAAAGGATGATCACAATACAGATGATGAGCATAGTAATAACCCCAAGAAATCTAAATCTCGTCATAAACACCATAAAAGTGATAAGAAAAAGAAACATAGTCGTCATAACGATGATGAGAGTGTGGAAAGAGAAAGAAAACGATCTTCAAAACATCACCATCGTCATCATCATGATGAACATAAAAGAGGTCGACGTGATGAAAATAGAAGTGATAGATCAAGCTCTCAGTATAATAGTCATAAAAGGAGCAGTCGAGGACGAGATGAAGACGATGATTATTACCGTAAACGACGTAGATCTAATGAAAGAACAAGTAGACATTATCATCGTGAATCATCCATTAACCGTGATGATGAAATTAGGAAAAGTAAAAGCCGTCATTCTTTATCCCCACAGCGTTCATTATCTCCTTATAGTAAACGTGTACAACTTTCAAAAAGACAATAAAATATAGTCGTTGTTTCATATAAAAAAATAAAATAAAATAAAATGTTTGTAAATATCATGGTATAATTAACGGTAAAAAGTAACAAGAAGAAGACAGCCAACACATGTCATAACACCACAAATTGAAAATAGCATTTCACTAGACATATCATCAACCTATTTATACATGACATATAAGGCACTTGAATACTTGTTGTTTTTTTTTATATAGATCTATTCAACTTACATGCCACATAAGAACACCTACAGCAAGATTCATTGGGATTCTTAATAATGCCATAACAGCTGCTCTTGTTTCTTCAGGGATAACATTAGCTTTTAAAGATGAAACTGAGGGATAATACAAACCAGTTGTAAACTCAAAGATATGATAAGCTGTTAACAATAATGTTACCTAAAATAATAATAAAAGACGTTAGTTCATAATACATAACTCAATGAAAAAAAAAAAAAAATTACTGGAGTATTTCCATGATATGCCATCAGCATAAATGAGCAGAAAGCTAATCCTAGACTCAATGATAATAATTTGGCTTCATTAAATTTTAACCAAAATCGAGTCCTTCTTATTGCTTGTATTTCAATGACTTGAAAAGTAAGAGAACCTGCCATAACAGCTAACATCATTGTTGAAAATAGATATCCCAAAGGAACACCTATAGACAATTCCATCGTGTTTGAAATTGCGTTTTCTAAAGCAGGTGTATACAATAATACAAAAATATACATGGCACATTCAAAGAGTGTTTGAGCAATACCAATAATTATAATGTTTCTATTCTTTAAAAGAGTTGCTATTCCTACGCTTAATGTATCTACTAATTTGATATCCTTTTTTTTTAAAAAAAAATATATATATACATATACACATGTATATATGTAGATGTATATTAATAGACTGTAATCATAAATAATAATACAATATACTTTACAGTTTGATTACTTCCATAGTTTTCTGTCCAAGTCGTCATTACCATAGTAGCTACTAAAGAGATTAAAATCATCGAACCAATATAAGGTGCTCTAAACCCCCATAATTCTACTAATACATTGGCTGTAATACCCGCTAAAATAGCAACGATACTATTTAATAATGTACCCAAACCAAAAGTACGTGCTCGCCAATCAGCAGGGAATCCTCTAGAGGTATGTTCTGAAACATACCATGACTCAAATACACTATATAATAAAGCAGTAGAAAGTCCAGATAACGCGTGCGAGATACATAAAATAGGATATATGTTAATTAACCGTATTGTGAGTGATACTAGCATTGTCCAACAAAATACTAGACAAACACGTTTACGTCCCCTTTATAAAAATAATAATGTTAATATAACTGAGATGAAGAGCAATAATAAAGTGAATTC
This sequence comes from Cokeromyces recurvatus, assembly GCF_025118155.1. Lineage (NCBI taxonomy): Eukaryota > Fungi > Mucoromycota > Mucoromycetes > Mucorales > Mucoraceae > Cokeromyces > Cokeromyces recurvatus. The sequence goes on from NW_026251391.1 coordinate 1,055,586, forward strand.
TACCATGTGTCTGCTAAACCACCAACTACAGTCCCTGCAAATGCACTACTAATGAATCCAGTTAAAAAGAGCATTGCAATTTGTGTTAATTTGAGACCATAAGAGTCGTAAAGTTTATAAAGATAAGGTCCCTGAAGCCAGTCAGAGCCTTTATAACGCGTTTAAACTTTTTAGTATATCAGTCCTTTTTTTTTTGTTATTATTATTATTTTCTATACCCATAACTGTTAAATAGACTACTAAATATTGTCGTTGAAATGATTTGAATTGTTTTACTAATTGTATTTCATTGTTAGAATTGTAATCAAAATTATATGTATTAACTTCGAGCATATTTATATATGTATAAATATATTTATATATATAAAAGGAGAAAATAGCAGTTAGAACATGAAATTATACTTTTGTATTTTGCTAGTTCCAGTGTTAAATTAATACTTTTTTTTTAAATTAATTTTAGCCTCTTTTGATAATAAAAGTGGATCGGTAGTGGCGGTAGGTAGGTAGAGGGTATCTGATTATCTAATATGAAAATAAATACTGTCTTGTTAGTTAAGCCGTTTAAAGGAAAGACCTACAAATAGAAACGAGCACTAGCCACCCTTATAAAACTATGAGTGTTAAAGGAAATGAATAGATTTAGTTGTGCAGAGAGTTCTTCACAAGGATATATAAACACAACTAATGAAAGTCTTTTTGTATATAAAGAAAGAAAAACTTCTCCATACCAATTTCAATAAACCGTATGACAAAGTCTTTCAATTGTCTTATCATTCTGAAACTGAGTACTGCTTCAAAATTACAACAATTCTAAAGGCTAAGGTTAAGCTTAATTTTAAAAGAAGAGAAATAATGATATCAACAGCACATGCGCTGAGAGTACTATAGATATTGAACTTAAATAAGAAGGGTATATAAACTTTTTTTTTTTTTTTTTTTTTTTTTTTTGATTGTATTGTACTGATAACCAAAGCTATCGATTTGCGTATTATAGCTTATGTTAGGATAAAACAAAAAAAGCTTTTTGTCCCATTCTTTTTTATTTCTGTCTCTGTTTGCAACAAAATAAATTATTCCTTTATATTTTAAAATACATCTCTTTAAATATTACAATTCATTTAAAATTAGAAGACATGCTTTATAGAGTGAGAAGTTCAACGTAGTATCTAATTAGATGTACTCTTCATACTCTGCATTAAAATCCGTCATATTATGTACATATTTTCAACTTAAGCCACCGAAAGAAAAAAAAAATTGCATACAAGAAAAATTCATAAGATTTTCTTTCCGTTTTTCTTTTTCATTATTATTATAATTATTATTATTAATTGCTGATCAAGTATAGAAAAAAAAAAAATGAATAGTAAAACATTAAATGACACTGACAGTGATGTGTCTGAGCTCGATCCAAAAGAATTAAGTCAAACCACTACTTATGATAAATATGCATGCCAACTTGGCTATATTGAAGATCCGGAAACGCCATTGACAGCCGATACTTTTCCTAGTAAAACAGGTGGAAAACCTGTAAATATAAAGAGTTCATAAACTTGTCTATTGCTTTTTTTTTAAACATTCTTTATTATTAGGCATGGTTAAATCCTGAATATATTCTGTCAGCAGAACATGTCACTTGTGGAAACTGTGAACAACCTATGCCTCTATTATTACAAGTATGAACAACTCATGCAATTCATTTATTTATTTTTTTGTTTACAAATTCAGTTTCTTTTTTTTTCTTTCTTTTAAACTAGATGTATACACCTGAAGATCATCCTGATGATGCTTTTCATAGAACTGTTTATGTATTTTGCTGTAAAAAGGGTAGTTGTGTAAAACAAGATTGGACTAAAAGGTAAAGATAAGAAAACGTTTCATCGTTATATGTATACATGTATATTTATATTTGTTATGTAGTTTTCGAGTTTTTAGATCTCAATTACCACGTGATAATCCTTATTATCCACAACCTGTAGAATCAGATAATGAAGATGATGATATACACCATTTTACACCTAAAACTTTCAAAGCACCTACAGAATGCGTGATTTGTGGTATTGGCGGATCCAAATTTTGTGGCAAGTGCGGGAAAGCAGCCTACTGTTCTCGTGAACATCAAATGCAGGATTGGAATATGTGTCGACATAAGGAATTTTGCAACAAACCAACACTAACAAAAGAAGAGCAAGCTACTGTGGATCAATTACGTGCTGCACGTATTTTTATAGAAAAGGAGATTGTGAGTGAACCAGAAGGTAAAGATAAGGATGAAGAGGAAGAGGAAGAACAAGCGGCATTCTTTAAGGAAAATAATCCTGAAGAGCGATCCGATTCAAAGGCCCTTGTCCTTGCTGGTGACGAGGCAGAGGAAGAGACAGAGGTACCGGTAGATGATGTCTTTTTAAGCTTTCAATTAAAAATTCAGCAAAACCCTGATCAAGTCATCCGATATGATCGTGTTGAATATGATATGCCTCCACGCGAACCATTATGGGTACAAGAGAACTATAAACCAGAATCGATACCGAACTGTGAACGTTGCAAGGGCCCTCGTACCTTTGAATTTCAAATTCTATCGACTTTATTGAATTACATTGGAGTGAATCATGTTGCTGTAGACTCCTTGGATTGGGGATCATTATTTATTTATAGTTGTAAAGAGAATTGTACTCTTGGAAATGGTGTCTATGCTGAGGAAGTGCTCTGGAAGCAAGACTTTTCCCAAGATGGTATGCAAGTTGGACCAAAAGATGCAAAATTATTACGTCGAAAATTGAATAAATAATACTCTTACACGTCTCTACTTGTGTAGTAAGAACTATAGTACATATTTAAATAATAATTATATATTGGAGATACTACAAGTAAAACAAAGAAAAGAATAATAATAATAATAATGGATGTATGTATCCATTCATTGAAATTTAATATTTTACACAATTTTGAGATATTATGAATGGTTTACAAACACGAGATTTTTGTAATAAAAGTTAACAGAGTAACATACTAAAACTAAGGACAAGCTAATTATTCTGTTGTATTATTAAGTCGGACTCCCTAGTATTAGATTCAATAATTGCTCTGTTGTGGGGGTATAAGTTGATAACTGAGGCTTAAATAATAAATGTAATGTTAATATCTAGAACTGTTTTTTTTTTTTTTATTTATTGAAGACAGCTTTTTTTTTTTTTTTTTTTTTCACTTGAAAAGCAGTTTATAAACATCCTAGGCTTTCTTCGGCTTTTTTTCTATCGAGTATATACATGTATACTTACAAGTTTATACTGAAATATATGAAACGAAGAAAAATGAAAATATCTCTCATACAAAGGATAGGAAATAATATCACATGTTTATTGAATCATGAATAAGGATTAATATGCAAATAACTTGGTTAAAACAAGAGATTATTACCTTGCTTCAAACTCAGTTATTTATGCGAATTCTTGTATGCTTTGTTAGGAAAAAAAAATTTTTTTTTATTACTCTGCTATCTTGAAATAATAATAAACACAATGAGCCATCACTGCCATGATGAGCATTGCGATCATGATCATGATGATTTACCAGGATCTGGGGATCAATTTTTACTCTATTCAAAAATTGATCTTGACAATGTACGTTGTCTGAATGAATCAGAACCAGACAGTGGTAAAAAAGTTATTCGACCATGGAATGAACGAATGGATGATACAAAGGTTAGCTTAAGGAAATGTGAAATTTCCTTTTTTTTTTTTTCTTAACAGTTTGCTTAGTTTGTAGAAAGTGATGCTGATGAACAACTTATTATCTTTGTTCCGTAAGTAATGTACTAATTTGATTTTTGTTGTGTATGTGTGTGTTTTTTTTTCAACGTGTATTGGTAGTTTTACAGGAAGTATTAAGTTGCGTTCAATTTGTCTTCGTACAGATCGAACTGATGCAGCTCCATCAAAAATGAAAGTGTAAGTCTTTATTCATTTCTGTGTAGTATATATGTATATACAAATATTTACAAGAATGTCTATTGATAGATTTATTAATCGTGATGATGTTGACTTTGATGCAGCAGAAAGTTATACGCCTATACAAGAATTTGAACTTATAGAAGGTTCAAATGAAGTTATTGAATATGGAACTAAAGCCACAAAATTTGCAAGTGTCCGAAATATAACTCTATTTTTCCCTGAAAACTTTGGAAATGATTCAAGTATTATACGATACATTGGTTTTAAGGGTGAATGGAAAGAGGTAAAAAAAAAAAAAAAAAAAAAAAGTAAATAAATGAACGAATAAATAAATAATAATGTATTTTTGTTTTGTTTACTAGGTTAAGCGTGATCCTATTATTACAGGTAAAGGATATAGTTTTATTTATTTAAAAATAAAATATGCTTATTTTTACTTTATTGTAGTATATGAAGCAAATGCTAATCCTGCTGATCATAAAATTACTGGTGCTGAAACAAGAATGGATCATTCTATTCAATAAAAAAATAAAATAAAATTTTTACTAAGGAGGATGTACATTTTATCAAGGGAGAAAATAGCAGAGCTTTGATTAGATTAAAACCTGTCTTTATTATTATTATTTAAAGAAAGTATAATGATATAAAAAGACTACTCATAGTTATTAAGCCATTCATGGCTTTGGTTATTGTACCTAAACTATTTTTTTGAGAAATATGAGTAACAGCAGTAGAAGAAGCAAGTAAAGGGATATTTGTATTGTTACTCATAGAAGTTGAAGCTGTAAGTAAAGTTTTGGTATCTGAAGAAGATGAAGGTGAGAGAGTATTCACCGAGTTGTTAATGGTTGTGTTAGCGGTAATGTTTACTTTTGTTATATTAGAAGAAACAATAGAAGTACGAATAGCCTATATTTACCCATAAAATGAATAATTCATATCCTATCATTTTATATATATGTATGTATGTATGTATGTATGTATACTTACACAAGGTTCTACCATACAAACACAGTATGGTTTCCCAGTATCAAGATTATCGCAATCCTATAAAAAAAAATATGAGTTGAATGCCTTTATCATGTACAAAGATATTTACATGTTTAACGCTGTGATGAAGACCAGGATTCTATACATATTATTTAATTAGAGAAAATAGTAAAAGTAAAAAATGAATATTATACCATAGTATAAAAGCTAATTTCTGTAAGATTAAATTGTGCAGCAACTGACGTGCAGCTATCAGTTTCTACAACTATATAGAATATAGAATAGGACGGATCAGGAAAAAAAAAAAAAAAAAAAAAAAAAAAAAAAAAAGAAAAGAAAAAATGACAGTTACAAAAAAAGAAATATTTACCTGTATAATTTCTAAGGCAGCCTTCGGCAGGTTTAGCATTTATTTTTTCCAGAAAGAGAAAGCCAAGACATGAAATAATTATAAGAAACTTCATAGTTATTAATTTAAAATAAACACTGTGTATTTTAGGAAAAAGAAAGTGAATTAAAAAGCTTAAAAGACTCTTTTATACTTGTTTTGTTTCTAGAGGGGTTTTTTTTTTTTTGTAAGAAGACTTCTACTCGTGTTTTAGCATACAGAAGGATTACTGCTCCTTTTTTTTTTTTTTTTTTTGTTTATTTTTTCCCTTAGATCTTCTTCGGTTATTTAAAATGACACAATAATGTTTATAAAAAGGAGAAATGTTTGACTGTAACAATTCTTCATTAATTGAACTTTATCAACAAGCTACTGTTATATAAATAAAGAATTATTCTTTTTTTCTTTTCTCCTTTTTTTTTTTTAATTTTAATTTTAATTGAATAAGAATTTATTTATGAGCTATCAATCATTAACTAATACTTTACCATCAATACAATGTATGTTAAATGGGGTTCAAGGTATTAATAGACTAGTATTTCTTTAATGTATAGATATACAAAATAAAGCAGTAAAATTAACGAAATATTCATGCTATTAAGCGAAACGTAATATTCTTCTAGAAGATAGCTTCTTTCGTCAGCCTATTCATCTAAAACCTCTTGAACCTACTTTTTGTACATCTATTGACATAGCCCCTAAGTTTAATATTAAACAGTCAACAATTATCGGTCATACTCATACTCATACTCATACACTAACACAGTCACGTATTCCGTCAACAACAACAACAACAAGCTATCATCTTCATAAACGAACTCAATCAGATCATACATTTGAATATACCCAAGCATATTATTCTGAAGACATTAATGATTCTGTAGACTCTGGTAGTCAGACATCCTTATCATCATCATCATCTCCTGCTATTTATCGTCGTGCTCGACTATTATCATTACAAGGTTACAAGTATAATTGCCCATATTGTCAGAAGGGTTTTTCGCGGCCTTCCTCCTTGAAGACACATATTTTTTCTCACACAGGAGAAAAACCTTATACCTGCAGTTATCCTTCATGTAATAGAAGCTTTAGTGTCCAAAGTAATATGCGTCGACACATGAAGATTCATCAAAATAATAATGATAAGTCTGCTGAAACATATTATTTATAACAATAAAATAGGGAAACAAAAAAAAAAAATTGTAATATAATAATTCCCTTATTCGGATTTGCTCCTTCCGCCCTTATTCTCTTTTTTTTTTTTTTTTTTTTTTTTTTTTTTTTTCTTATCTCTCTCTTTTTTTAGTATTTCCCCTCATTATATCTCCTTTAAACAAAACTAGCTTATTACATATTCTGTATATTTCTAAAAATATAATTGAAACTTTTCTTTTTCCTAATATGACATCACTTGAAGTTATATATATTATTTTGGAAAAGAAAAAGATGCTCACATGTAAAAAGCGCATTTTAATGATAAGCTTACTAATATCAGCATTTTTATTATTATTATCATTCTCATTGTTGCTTAAAAAAAAAAAGAAATCAGATGATCTCGTCATTTTATTTTCTTGCCTTTCGATGGGCTAACACTTGAAGAGATTTTCCTGTTGACTTATTGGGCACAAGATTGCCTGTAAAAAAAAAAAAAAAAAAAAAAAAAAAAAAAAAAAAAAGAAAAAAAGAAAAAAAAGAAAAAAGAAAAAAGAGTAGGGCATGAAATGACAATCCTCATTTTTAAAAGGAGATAAAAAAAAGACATATACTAGATTAAAGAATTCTACTACTTCTTTTAACGTTGTTAAATATAGTAGATATAAATACTAAAATAACCTACTAAAATAACACCATTAAAAAGTCACATTAAAAAAAGATATTACTTTTTTTTTATTAGTTATGTTAAGAATGAAGAGAGATAATATGTTGTAGAGAATATTATATTTTGTTTATCATTCTTCGGATAACAAATTTTTCAATTTCAACAAAGGAGATCAAAAATATAACACAGATAATAGTCATTACCCAAGATTGCCAACCAACAGACGTTAATTCAAGCCAGGAAGAGATGCCTAATAAACATCGATTTATTAAATATAAAGTGGTTTTTCTTCCTTTAAAATAAAAAGATATTACCTGGTGCATAGATGCCTAAAATCATCAATGAAAAAGCTAAAATAAAGCTTCCAATCATCCAGCAATTACTTGTAATACCTGTCTTGAAAATTGATTGGTGAACACTTCTTGCATTAAATGAATGAATGAGCTGCAACGTTGTTAAGGTTGTAAAAGTCTAGAAGAATTTTGTCAATTATTTTGTATAGAGAAATTTTTAAAAAAAAAGTAGTAGTAGTAGTAGTAGTAGTTACCATTGATCTTGCAATTTCTAAATCAAATTTTAAAATATAAAGACTAATAGTATAAGTAGCTATTGCCAAGGAGGCAATTAACATAGAGTTCGTAAATATAATGAGCCACGTTGCTTTCGTAATCACTTCTGTTTTAGGATTTCGAGGTTTTCTATTCATTAAATCTTTTTCATTTGGTTCAACACCAAGAGCCATAGCAGGAGGGATATCAGCTAATGAAACAAATTGTTATCAAACTGAGACTTATGATTTATATAATATAATTATTTACCAATAATGTTGGCCCATAAAATCATCATGACAGTTAAAGGGGATTCGATATTCGCTATGGTACAAATTAACATTAAGAATATTTCAGCACCATTACAGCTTAATAAATAAACAATAAATTTGAGAATATTATCAAAGACGTGTCTTCCTTCTTCAACTGCATGAACAATACTAGTGAAATTATCGTCAGCAAGAACAATATCAGCTGCTTGCTTAGTAATCTCTGTACCAGCCTGTCCCATTGCAACTCCAACATCAGCACGCTTAATTGCAGGTGCATCTATAGTAACGAAATATGTTTCATATTAATTTTTGATTTTAATTTTAACTTTAATTTTAAATTTTGATTTTGATTTGATTTTTTTTTTGTGGGGGAGGGTACATACCATTAACGCCATCTCCTGTCATAGCAACTAATTCGCCTCTTTGTTGCAAAGAACGAACAATAGATAATTTATTATCCGGACTGACGCGTGCAAATACACTTGGAAATGGATCTAATTCCATAATAGCATCATCAGAAAGTAAATCTAATTCACGACCAAGAATAGCCCTGTTCTATTTTTTTTTTTGGAAATGTTTGTTAAATATAAATCATATAGATTTAACTTACACACACAATGTCAAATTTACCATTTTAGGATGATCTCTTTTAAATATACCCAACTGAGCTGCAATAGCAGTAGCAGTCTCTATATGATCACCAGTGATCATCATCACATGAATACCCGCTTGTTGACATGTTTCAATGGCTTCTTTGACACCTACTTTAGGAGGATCAATAAGGCCTACAAGGCCAACAAACACAAGTTCAGATTCAGAAAAATGATCCTCATTGTCATCCGTTTTAATAATCTTCTTGTAAGCCAAGCCAAGTACACGCAAACCTTGAGATGCCATCCTGACATTTTCATCGTATACAAGAGAAGCAAACTCTTCTGTCATTTCGGATAGTGTATCATCTTTCATCAAAAAGTGACTGCATTTGTTTAATAACTCTTCTGGTGCACCTTTACAAACCATGGTGATGATGGCTTCCTCGTTTTGTTGTTTAAATACACAACTCATCAATTTGCGTTCACTATCAAAGGCATGTTCAAAATATTTAACAAAGCCTTGGCTTTCCCAGTACTTGCGATCTAATCTAGCCTTTTGCGTAGCAACAGTGAGAGCGACTTCAGTAGGATCACCTACTGTTTCAAATTCACCGGTTTCCTCGTTGTGTCGAACATCTGAATTATTACAGAGACTAGCGATCATGAGAGCATAATACAAGTGTTGAGTATAACTTTCGATGTGATCCCTATCAATAGGTTTAGGTTTCATCGTTGCATAATCATTGATAGAAGAGGAATGATCTTCTAAATTAGGCTTAGTACTAGAATAAGCAAGTGGTGGTGATGAAAACTTGTTGGGAACCGTACTTCGATGATGAATCATACGTCGACGTAATTCTTCATGCTCACGAATAATTTCTCCTTGCTTTACATCCATAGAATTAGTACCCATAAATCGATAAAGAGAGTTGTCGGAGGTCCATAATTCAGTTGTACTCATTTTACCCTCAGTTAGAGTACCCGTCTGACATTTTTTTGTAATAATAATAATAATAATAAATTAAATCTTTGTTTATTTATTTATTTATTCAATGCAGATAATACCTTATCTGAACATATGACTGTAACACCACCCAAGGATTCGACAGCAGGTAATGTTCTCACGATGCATTTACTATTTATAAACAAACGTAAATAAAATAAACAAAAGAGTCATTATGATATTTTATTACTTTGCTGCCATGCGTCTTACACCAATCGCCATAGTAACAGTTGTTACTGCGACTAAACCTTCAGGTATAACAGAAACTGCTAAACTATATATCCATTAAAAAAAAATTTTTTTTTTAATAAATGAGTTGAGAACTATAATTATTATATTACCTTAAACCAATATTCACCATTTCTTTTGCATTTCGTTTCCAAATAACACCAATAACGACAACTAAAGCGCAAAGAAATATAGCTAATGCGACTAAATAAATACCCAATTTACCAAGTTTTTTTTGAATAGGGGTTTTCACTTTATGTTTAGTACCACTTTGAATAGCAGCACTAATTTTACCAATCTATAATATATAAAAATAGTTAAAATCAATAAATAAATGTTTACAGATATATAAACTAGTATTATAAGCTTTTACTTCTGTTTTTAATCCAGTTCTAACAACAATACCCTTCGCTCTTCCTCGTGCCACAGTTGTAGCCATAAATGCATTTCCTTTACAATCACCAAGAGGAATTTTGCGAGTCTAAAAAAAAAAAGAAAAGAGTGAGTAGAGAGATAAAAGGAGGGTTAAAATTTAATATCATAAACAAATATGTATATATATATATATATATGAAATGAAGCATACTTTTGCTTTTATTGCTTCTATGTTTTTCTGGACAGGAAGACTTTCACCTGTCAAAACACCTTCAACCACACTTAACTGCGCCACATCTATTAATCTAATATCAGCTGGAACTGCATCACCTTCTTCCAAAATAACAAGATCACCAGGAACCAATTCTTCTGAATTAATCAACTTTTGCTCACTACCACGAATCACTCTTGCCTGAGGTACAGATAAATTCATAAGAGCATTGAGTGTTTTACTTGCCTTCCATTCTTGACTAAAACCAATGATTGTATTGAGGACAACGACAACTAAAAGAACGATCATGCTATTAAATTCACGCTCGGCGGCTTCCACGATGGCAGCAATGATCAAGATGAGAACCATAAAGTCTGTGAGTTGTAACCATAGCATCTTGAAAGGGTTGGGCCGAGGAGGCTTTGGCAATTGGTTCGTTCCATAGTGTTCTCGTAAGCTAGGTACAAGATCCTCAGGTAATCCATTCTCTGTATGAGTATAGGAAAACATGCCTATGAGCTTGTCAAGTGGCCTATCAAAATAAAGGGCCTGTGGTGGTAATAAAATTGACTGATGATGATGATGAGGAGATATTTGAGAGGTAGTAGTAGTAGTAGCAGCCACTCTTGCCTTTTCTTCGCTGGCTTTCACTTCAGAGGCTAGAGATGAATTTAAGAGACGTTCTAGATCACTTTGCTCACTTTCCTTGATTAAATCACGCCAATCACCAAACTGGTTTGGGAAATAATGAGCGAGTTTGAACACAACAGCTAAGGCACCTCTTTTCTGGATAGTCGTAGATGAATTGGGCTGACATCGATAATGAAGTTTGAGTTGATGTCGAAGATCAGAGACATCCATTTCATTCACCACCGTTCGAAATTCTTCAACTTCTTCCAAGAAATCGATAAACAAGAAAAAGGCCATATCGGCCGCCTCTGTTGCTTTCTTCCTTAACAAGTGACCCTCCGTATGTGTCATGTTTAGGAATAGGCCCTCTGACAAACGTTTCATAAGACTTTTTTCAAGATGAGGTTGGCTACCATTCTTTATTCTAAAGTCCATGACATAGCGAAGGCCCTCTAGAATTTCTTCAATAGAAATATGTTTATTATCTTGTACATTAAAAAGATCATTGACTTTTTTTTTTTTTTTTTTTTTTTAAAAAAAAAATAAATAAATAAATACATAAATAAATAAATACATTTGAATATTAGTATTATTTCTTTTCTTTTATGTTTAAGATTTAATATTTTACCATAAACTTCTATCTGTTGTTCAATAGATTGTTTACCGTCATTGACGGAAGATACTTCAATTACAGCATGTTGTATAAATTCTTCTACTAGAGGTGGTTTTAGTGCCATAAATAGAGTTGATTTAAAACAAATAAAAGGTAGAATATTTTCCAGAAAGCAAAAAAAAAAAAAAAAAAAAAGAAAAAAAAATATTTATTTATACACATGCAATAAAAAAAAAGAGGGCTTGCAACGTGTGAAAAGTTTCTTTCTTACGAGTGTAGATTTTCTAGTAAGACTCTTGTATTTTATGATGTTGTAACACTTTTATGAACGCATACTACTATGATTAGAAATGTTACACACTGCTAATTCGATTTGCTCAATTCTCTAGCATAGTTTGTATGCATCACAATGAATAATTTATTTAGCTTTATAAGTATTAAAAGAATGATATATCATATGTATATACATCATAGTGAGATATTACTTTTGGTACATGATGCTAATCAATTGAAATAGGTAGATAGCGTATTATTCACTTTTACTAGTACTGTAGTATTCATAAGATGTTATTCTATAATAGTTTCAAGAAAGAAAAAGGGGGAAGAAGAAAAGTAGTCTATATAACATTTATTTAGGCAAGTTTACAAGATGTAAATATGTGTATTATTCATTCAGATTGTAAAATATAATTATGTACATACATGTATAAAATAGATCAATAGTTGTAAAATTATATAATATGATCACGTGTATGCATCATTTCTCATAATAATAATTAATATACATGCATTATGAAAAAAGAGAGAATCAAATAGAATGCATCATGCGGTAGGTAAGTGTATAATGAATGTTATGCAGACACTGTAGTTGCAAGTCTAGCTACAAATACTAAGCCATCATAAGTACAACTTATAACAGCCTCTATTAGAACCAATTCACTATTCGGCTTGACCCAACCAAATCTTACTCTAGCAATAACATCACTAGATTTAGATAGTTCTACCTGACTCATCACATTCTTCTTATCTTTTGGATCAATATAATCATAAAGAGAATTTCCAATACATTCAATAGGATCTAAACCTACAAGAGCTTTACTCATTCGTGTTGCAAAGACAATGATAGACTGTGTGGTATATCGATTCAAGAAGAGACAAAAGCGAGGCTCCTTTTGTGCTAAATCAGTCTCATTATCCCAAGAAAAGTTATCTTCTACTAAAATACTTTTATTCTCTTTTGTTCGATATTCCAGGCACCTTTAAGTTGTAAGGATCCATCTGGCTGAATTGAAAAGGCTGTATCTGCTGAATTCATTCTCATTGTGTGTTTTATGCAATTGGGCGATATAATAGCAAAGTTAGTACAAACAAGTGTATCGTAGCAATAGTGAATAACCACATCACATTGGATATAATGACCATCCTTATGGCGTGAGCGACAAGTAACAACAGTTGATAGGCGCTCATTCTTAACATTACCTGAATGAATTAGATTAATTGCAATTCGTTCATCAGGATGAGTTAATTCGTAACCACCCATCCCTACTAATTCTTCAGGTAAAAAGCCTAATACATCAGTAACACTTTCAGATACAAATAAAAACTTTGCTTCTGCAGTATTATCATAGATTGAAATGTAGTTAATTTCCATTTAAATTTACTAGTATTGAAATAAAAAATAAATAAATAAATAAATAAATAAATTAAACGAAATAAAATAAGGGATAGCTGCTGTTGTACGATTTAATTTCTGCGGCAATAACATTTTATTCAAGTTATTTTATCACTGCTTATACATTTGAGGGAAAAAAAAATTGCTAATTTTACTACATTTCAAATAGATTTAAACCATTGTTCATTTGACACTGTTGTTATCTCATTGCCAATATACATATATATATATATATATATATATATTACATTATATTTTACGCACATGCAAAAAATATACATGATGACAATAAATAAATTTAATTTTATTTGGCTGTTCAGTTAATAGTTTGAAAATACCTTTGCTACTCTTTTTTATTATAACAATAATATAAGAGACAGACAAAAAAAAAAAAAAAAAAAGCAAAAGGATGAGGTATTAATATGTTGTACTGTATCACATTTGCTTAATTGTCTATGTGTGTATATATGTGTCTGTGTGTGTGTGTATGTGCTTTTAACTTTACGATCTATTAAGAATTATAGAAAATTGCTCAATCGATAACATTATTCTCTTGCAATTTTACTGTATCTACCACGTAAGGTTAAATATAATTATTGTATAAAACTATTATTTCAACACATATTTTTAATTAACAAACTAAATGACACAATAATAGTATTGTACATTTTACTTTTAAATACAACGTTTTCAGGAACGATCTATACATGTCAAATAACCTGTACAGAAAATAACTTCAAAATATAGAGTACAGAAATTAATATAGATTTAACTCCATTCTTAAAGTAGTGAATTGTAGTATTTTAAAACACTCGTAATAGATTAGTATCATGTATAATAAAAAGTGGTATTTTACATGAAACGCTTTTTTTTTTTTTTATACATATATTTTTATACATGTTTGTACATATTTATATGATGATGTATGTTTGTATGTAACTCAGCTTTAAATTGAAAACTTTTATTTCCTTTTTCACTTTTCTTTCTTTTAAACTTAATATATACCAACCATGGCTGATAAAAATAACAGCAGTAACAATTCACATACAAATGCTTTTCTTAAAAACTTGTCACAGAAAAAATATGCATGGATGGAAGAAGCAATTGCATCAACCACAAACATTAGTAGTCCAACATCAACAGTCACCCCCTCATCTTCAAAAAAGAATAAAAAACAAAAATTATCTATTGATAAAAAACCTAACAAGGTTTTAAAACAACCAAAGACTTCTCCTAGTCCAATGACTGTGCCTAAAACAGAAGATATTGAATCCATAGTACAAACACCAACAGACTATAATGTTGCTGTAAAAGAATCTAAGCCAAAGCAACAGCCACTTTTCAAATATACAACATTTCCTGTAAAAGGATATAATATTCTTCCTACTCGTAATATTACAAGTACTTATGCTAGAGGTGATATTTCTTATTTTTCTGGAAGTAAAGCAGGAGCTGAAGAAATTTCACCTAATGTAAGTTATATGTACGACATTATTACATGCATCAATCTTTATTTATTTTATTTTTTTCTTTAGCCTGAAGAAGAATATAGCGACATTATTGTTATTCATCCAGGTTCACGAAATTTAAGAATCGGACTTGCTTCTGAAGCTTTCCCTATTTCTATACCTCATGTCATCGCAAGAAGATATAACACATCATTATTTACTAATACAACACAAGTAGATGAGACTAGTATGGATAAAGAGAAATATGATGAAGCTTTAAACGAGATTAGAGGTGAACTCAAATGGCGAATGAAGAATGCTAAACGTAGAGCAGTACCTAATGCAGAAGGTCAGGTTATTGGCTTTAATACAAATGCACCTAAAGAAACTATTCCTGATCATAATGATCCTTATAAAGTGGAGTGGACTGATGTATCGACTAGAGCCGATTTCTTTGTAGGAGAAAAGGTATATACATATAAATACATACATACATATTTAACAGAGGGAGAAAAAGGAGAGACAAAAATGACAGTTTCATTATGAATATGTATAGGCCCTTAATGTACCCATTGCAGATAATTCTGAATATCGTATTAATTATCCTTGGAAATATGGTACTATTAATAATCAAGATTATAATTCAATTAATGAAGTATTGGAGGATCTTGAAGTTATTTGGACAGAATCGATTGTAAATGAATTGGAGATTGAAAGGAATGACTTTAAGGTATAATAAATGCATAGCCTATCGTATACATGTATATTCATATTCTACATGTAGAATTATAATGCAATTTTAGTAATTCCAGACATGTTAGATCATGAGTATCTTTGTGATTTAGTTAGAATGATGCTACGTTATATGAAATTTAAAGCAGTTATTATTCAACAAGAGTCTGCATGCGCTACCTATGGTGCAGGAGTATCAAGTGCAGTTGTAGTTGATATTGGAGCACAAACTACAAATATTAGTTGTATTGAAGATGGAGTATGTCAAGTAGATTCAAGAATATTGATTCGAGTTGGAGGAGATGATGTAACAAGAACATTTACATCCTTTTTGTTAAGTAGCCAATTCCCTTATGCAGATATAGATTTAAACACAACATACGATTGGAGATTAGCAGAGACATTAAAGCAGAAATGGTGTACAATGAATGAAGCAGATATTAGTGTTCAAGTATATGATTTCTTTGCTCGTACACCTTTTAAACCGACACTTAAATATCAATGTAAAGTGTATGAAGAAGTATTTTTAGCACCTTTATGTCTTGTATATCCTGATATATTGGAACCTAGAAGTAAAAATACATTATGGTCACATAAAGATGTTACAGATGATGTTATTGTAGATGATAATGTAAGTTCACATATATGTATATCAGACATGTATATATATATATACAGGTAAACTTATGTATCTATAATAGAATAATATCAATAATAAAGCACAAGAATATGATACACATCCTATTGATACTGCTATTGCTCAATCTATTGAAATAGCAGCAAATGGATCAGAAGAAAAATTGAAAAGATATTTCACAAGCATAATTTTAGTAGGAGGAGGAGGAAAGATAGTGAATTTCAGTAAAGTATTAGAAGATCGGTAAGTCTCTTATGTATACATTGTCTTTTATTCTATTCATTCTTATTCTAACTTTTCTTTCAAGTGTATTATCTACTATCATTGCACAAAAATTAAATATAGATAAAGTTGAAGTATTACCTCCACCAAGAGATTTAGATCCTGAAGTTTTAGTTTGGAAAGGAGCATCTGTTGTAGCCAAATTAGATTCCTCCAAAGACATGTGGATAGGAAATATAGAATGGGAAGAGATGGGCTCGAGGTGTATAAGAGAAAGAGCTTTATTAATGTAAGGATTTTTTATTATCTAATAATAATAATAAAAAAAAAAAAGTCCTTAGCAAATGCCCCTCTTAAAAAAAAAAAAATGATAAAGAAAAAAAAAAATATAGCTGTAGGCGGGAAATATAATTGTGTAAAAATAAAAACTTTTCTTTT
Source organism: Cokeromyces recurvatus (assembly GCF_025118155.1). Classification (NCBI taxonomy): domain Eukaryota; kingdom Fungi; phylum Mucoromycota; class Mucoromycetes; order Mucorales; family Mucoraceae; genus Cokeromyces; species Cokeromyces recurvatus. The sequence continues at coordinate 1,072,352 of NW_026251391.1, forward strand.
TATTTCTTTCTATTTATTAATAAATAATCAGTTTCGTTCAATGAACTATCTTTTAATGGATAGAGCTTCTGAAGCAGCAGCAAATGACCTCGCTGAGGTTCGAAAACTTATTGAAGGAATGAATGCTCTTGTTCATAGCCAAATTCAACAACAACAACAACAGATTCAACAACTTCAGCAACAACAGCAACAACTCGAACAACAGCAACAACTTCAAAAGCAGCAACAAACAGAACAACAAAAGCCAAAAGAATACCCCTCCCCTTCTGCTTCCCCCCAACAACATCCTAATTTACAACAACAACAGCAAGAACAACAGCAAGAACAACAACAACAACAACAACAACAACAGAGGCACCAATTACAACCACAACAGCAACAGCAACCACAACAACAGCCTCATTCACAACAACAGCCTCATCCACAACAGCAGCCTCAACAGCAGCCTCAACCACAACCACAACAACAAACACATTCACAACAACAAAAACAAGAACAACCAGCTACTATGGAAGCAAACATTCCACCTACTCAAATTCATTCGACTACTGCCCCTACTACTTCATTAAAAACTGATTCCACGACTAATACTACTGTAACTAATAGCGAAAACAATGCTGCAACTACTATGACAACCACTTCTACTGCTGCTAATACTCAACAAACAAATTTACCTCCATATCAGTAAAGATTTTTTTTTAATAATAGAACTATCTTTTTTTATTCATTTTATTTTTATAGTAATCCTATCATTCCTCCTAATGGCGTCATTTGTGAGGTAACTCATTTAACTTTTAACAGTGTTTTATATTTCCAATTAACAGGTAAATAAATCATGTATAATCTGCAATTAAATATACATGTATTAACTTAATTGTTACTTAGAGGATGCAACTATTGAACCTATGGTAGCTTGGTTACGTCTTTCTTATCAAGATGCTGGTATTTCTGGAATGGTACTTCAATATAAGGGATTTGATGGATTATGGAAATGTTTATTAAATCGTAAGTTTAACAATTCATGAATGAATTAGTTTATTTATACTATTTTATTTAAAAAGGTGATGATTCTTTAAGACGAATTTTAAGGCAAAGTATGAAGGGAAACACAATATTGCAAATGAGAATACCCCGCGAACAAGATTTATTAAGTGTAAGTTTTTCTTTTTTTTTTTTTTTAAAAAAAAAAAAAAAGAAACGAGTTAAAAAAAAATTATATTTCTTTTTTTAGTCCGGATATACAGATCGTCGACTTTTGGCACTAACAAAGACTGAACGTATGCAATAATTATATTTATAATTTCATATACAGAATAAAAGTGAACAAAATCTTTTGTATTTGTTTAATTTATAAATACATGTATAACTATCTATTTTTACGCTTTGAACAAAAGACTTTTTTTTTAATAGATAAAGCTGCCATTTAATATACCTTAAGCTTAATAATTTCTGAGCAGCAGAATATTGTAATGCTGCATATTTAATAAATAATTTGAAATTATATAATATATATGAATCGTTAATTATTTTGTTTTCTATTAATCTGTTTGTTTCGTTTACGTAGATACGTCATAATCTCCTAGTATTGCGTTATACATCTCGAGAAAGTGGCTCGTGTCTGTTACAAAATGGATGATCACCAGGATTTTGCTTGTGTAAGATATTCGAAATATAAGTTTTAAAAGAAGCTATCGGGAGGAGGAGGATCTCAAGATAACTATTATAATAACTGGGACACTACGGATTGTTGTGATAGTATCGCTTTTAAAAGATGGTTATATTAAAATTAGCTTGTTTTTTTTTTCCTGTGGTAAAATTTCCAAAGCGAAACTGTCATACTTTGTTTGATTCGTTTCACGGGAATCATATCAAGTGTGCTGTTCATTTCGGGAGGGGGAGAGAGAGAGAGACTAACATGCTTTTGCCATCTAATTAACAAGAACCATAGACTTGGCCAAGTACTAATTACGGTAGTCATATCCTTTACTCTATTTTATTCCAGAAAAGCCAACAAAGCCCTAGGAAAGAAGACGAAAATAATAGTAGCTTTAACTTTAATCATGATAATATACATATATATATTAAGGTCTTAATGCTCATTAAAGAAGGAATGAAAATCCTTCACAATTTTGTTTCCCTTATTCACTCAAGTATGTATGAAGGAAGAATAAAATAAGAGTTTATTATATATTTACCCAAAAGAAAACAAGTGATTGTATGTAAAGTTGGACTTAAAAACAAATATTATTACTGCTATAAAAGTTTAAAGAAAAAATGTCAGTATAAAACTGACAGTTGGAAATCATGATATATTATACCTTTTCACTTTATAAGTTTAACACAGCTCCTTTTTTCTTTTTAAGCGAGTATTCAAATAGTCAAATCGACAAAGAACATTCTTGCAAAAAAAAAAAAAAAAAATAACTTGATCTGAACCGGACATACTATTACAAGTATCATCTTTTATGAGTGTTCCTATTCAATTTGGTCATTCATTTGTACATTTGACAAAAAGAAAAAGTTTACCAATGAATTTAAGTTGCTTTATTACTCGCCAATGAAATTACGAAACAGATACAACGGAAACATATCACCGTTGTAATACTTGAATGTGCTGTGCTATTCATATCAAACTGAAGACCTTTTTTTTTAAAAAAAAAAAAAAAAAAAAGAAAAGCTATTTTACTCGTAAACATAATATGTATACATATATGTATACATATACATCTATAGATAGATAGCTTCAAGCCATATTTCTAGCAAATAAATTTATTTTTCCCTTAAATTAATACAATAAGAAACAAAAGAAAAAAAAACATATAAATGGCTCAAACTGTACTACAACCATATTGTCCTTCTATTGTTATTATTTACAATTAAAGCACTATTATTATGGTAATAGAAGGTTTCAATAGACTGTTGCTGCTGTTGCTGTTTCATATAATAATGGTTGTTCATTATTGTAGTACTGTTTGGTATTTGGTGTGATGAATTCATCATAGATGTATATTCACCGAAGCTACTATCACTAGTGGTTGAAGAAGAAGACGATAGTACAGTATCATAGCTAACTCTTCTATTAGACGATAAAGTAGGCTGTTGTCGAATTCTATTCCTGTTATTTGTCTTTTTTTCAGTTGATACAACGACTGCATCATCAATTGGGTCATGAACAAAAGTACATCGAATGCCATAGGGGCATGATCCATCGATATGATACGCGCGACATATTTGTGTTTTATATAATGTGTGTCTCGGAGCTGGACGTAGCTCAGTTTTACCATGAGCATAACGGCATTTACTACCATATCTAAATTGAATGCATAAGAAGAGGTATATTATATATTTATATATGCATAGATGAATATATGTATATTATATACCTGCAATAACCCAGTTCAGCCCAATTTCTACAAAACTCAGTCTTATATAGAGTCACTTCTTTATTATTATCATTGTTATTATAATCATTTAATTCCACATTATTACTGTACATATAAAATAAAGGATTTGATACTATAGTCATTAAATATTATTATTATAAAAAGTATATAATTTAAAAAAAAAATAGTAAAAGGGAAAAAAAATTGAAGCAGCTTTATATAGTTAACCTTTTAAACGCCAAACTGCAACAAAACTTTATACGTATTTATCTTCACCCCCCTCCCCCTAAACAAGTATAAAACGTTAAAATTATTTACTAAAAGAAAAAAAAAAGTTACACATATCAACCACGCGATATAGCCAATTCAAATAAAACTATTGAAGAGTTAGGTTGATATAATAATTAAATACCTTCCTTAATACTATTGCTTGATATTGATACGGCTATTTTCAATACATCATAAATACGAAATTTTCCACTTCCAGATCCTGTTATTGATATGTTATAAATTTTTCTTGTATCAATAAATCGAGCTGATTAATGATTAGGTTTATTCTGATTTCCCTTCTCTTCTAAGTTTATTGTATATTTTTTTTTATTGGTTGTATCTATTGATATTATTATAATGTAATGTATTTTAACAATCTCTCCTTTTCCTACACTGCTACATATTTAGTCGGCATTATAAATGTACATGTGCCTTTTTACCATGTATTTATTTTATTTTCTTACATACATAATATTATTCCTATAGCATCAATCTCACTGGGAATTTTAAAATTTTGAAGAAAGCAGGAAAAAAAAAACGCGATACTTGTATCTTATACACAGTATTTGATCTACTAATAACTCTTTAGCTATATAATAACAGATACGATTTCCTTATATTAAATATATCTAAAATGTAATCACAAATCTGCCTATAACTGAATCTTATTACAAAAATTGATTTAAACTATCTGAACTGGTGTACATAATATATTATTTAGTATTTTTTTTTTCTTTTTATATAAAGCTCGAAGAATTCGAAAATAAAATAAAGTGATTACTTTCTGTTTCTTTTCTTTTAAGAAAAAAAAATATCATTAAAACATTTGAATATGACATTTACTATTCATTTTTTTTTTTTTTTTTTTTAGAAAGAAGAAGAAAAAATTAACACGTAGAGTATCGATGATCATTACTTATCAAGTTGGATGTTTCCTTTTTCTTGAAGTAGCAATTTTTAACCGTACTAAGATAAGTATTTTGGAATATGTTTCATATTGTTGTGCTGCTGCTGGATGTCAGATGAATTAATAGAAACTAATTTTTTTGTGTAAAGATAATTGTTTATACGTAGCGTAATTTTTTTTTCTTCTTTCCTTGAAATCAAAAACTACTGGTTAGCATTGAATTTCTTTAGTTTTTATGAATTCACGCATTACCTGATATCCATTCTCATTCAAAGTTGCTTTTCTATTTTATCTTTACTAACTACTGCTCTCTATTTTAAAAGAAACTGTATTAGAATAGATCATAACGAATGTCGATTACCAAGTTTATATCATTTATACACAGATCTATTTTGTCATTTTAGACATTGTTGCAGGGAAAGAAGGACAAAAATCAGGTGGTTACACTCTCAATTGTAACAGTTAATGCTCAACACAGGACTACCTGGGATCTTTATTATTATTATTATTATTAACCAAGGAAGAGATAGACATGAAGAAATGAAAAGATAAAAGGAGGATTGATGTATTAAAGGCTCTCAAATGTGTTTCTTACATATGATCATCTCGCTGTTTTTTTTTGTATAGAAACATCATTAAAAGAAGAATAGAGGTCAATTATTTGACGTGTTATATTTTACTATGTTCATCAAAGTTAAAGAAAAAAAAAAACTTTCCCCTTTAATAAAGATTTTCTATTATAATAGCGGGCTATCGAGAAGAATCCTTTAGTTCAAATCAAATAGATACAGTTTACTAAAGTAAATACTTTTCATAAGAATTTAAAAAGATGCTGCTACTTTACTAGTTACCTTATCTTGAGCGCTCCATATTCTTATAAAATAGTGTCAATCCTGTATTTTAAGTTAATAACAAATGAGTATATTTGTTTTTATTATTTAATATCGCGTGATGTGATTGGATGACTGACTTTGTTCTATACTCAGGGGTAATTTATATAGAAGTGTACATGAGTTTTTTTTTTTTTGATATTTTATGGTATGAACATGTAAAAAAGAAAAAAAAACCCCCCAATTGTCTACTAGTAGAAATAAGCTCTATGAATTTATGAGCAAGACTCAATGAATACTAAGAAGTATATATATCAAAGAAACTTTCTCTAATATACCTTTTTTTTTTAACAACAAATACAAATAGGGATAGCAACATAGAATTATTGTCGATGAAATGCATTCCTTTTTTGTTTTTCTGATTTCATGATTACCAAAGGTAGAAATGAATGGAAAATAGTTAATTAAATAGAGAGAAAAGAAGAAACAAAATCATCTAAAAGGAAATTATGAATTACTGATAAACATGATAGAGCAAATACACGTAATTTCTTAAGGAAGAAAAAGTCGGTAAAGTATACCAAGTCAAGATTTAAATTACTTAAATCTGTTCATTTTGACTGCTTTTAAAGGAAAAGAGGGAGAATAAGTAATAAAATGAAGAGATCAGGTAATATGACTATCTTACAATAAAAAAAAAAAAAAGAAAAGAAAAGGGAGGGAAAGTGAAGGAGACTATAATTCAAATAATGACTAAAAATAAAGAATAGTTTTTAGACCATGACCTAACTTTTAATTTTATAAGTAAATGTGTAACAATTGTAAATGAAACTCTTGGATAAACTACTCTATTCTAGAACAGAAGACATATAATATTCACGTAAATAAGAAGAACATGATTGGGTAACTTTTTTTTTAAAAAAAGAAAATACCTTAATTAGGCTCAAAAGAGAACTTACTATAGTTTTACTTTAATAATTTACTGTTTGTTCCAAAAAGATAACGAAGGTAATTAAATTTTTTTTTCATTTTATCGGCTTATTTTATACATAAACTCCTTCATTCATTGCCGTATTATTTACGTAAAAGATTATAATTATTAGTTATTCGGTTTTTTTCTTTTTCTTTTTTTGGATAATTTGAATAAACGAATCAGATCTTTATTTTATTTTATTTTTTTAAAAAAAAAAAAAAAAAAAAAAAATTGAATATAAAAAAAGGGAGGAAAAAAAACTACAATTCAATTTCTTTTTTCATTCATTTTGCATTTTTTTTTTCTTCTCTAGATTATTTTCCTTCAAGGAAAAAAAAAGATATATAAAAAGGCTTACATTCTTTTTTTTCTTTTCTAATAGTTTTTTATTAGTTTACATTCCTTTATATTAAATCAAAAACTACTACCACCTTTTTCTTCTTTTCATTCACTCTCCCCTCCCCTTTTTTTTTATATACTCTCCTTTCTTCACAACAGCCAGTTCACTCTCCTTTTTTGTTTTATTCTCGAAAAAAAAAATATAACTTATTATCCCTTTACATTTTTAAATTTCATTTTCTTTTTTCACTCTTTATATATACATTGGACAATGACAGTTGTTTTATCTACTACTAATAAACGTATTCGCTCTTCGCAAAAAGTAAATTAGAATAAAATAAGAAATAACAATTTATTCTAATAATTAAATAATAGACAACAATGGCTTCTATGCAAAAATCTAGATCAGAGCCAAATTGTAAAAGTAAAACAGCTTCAAGCTTTCATCATTATTCAAATTATCCTAAACGAAAATCAACTGGAAATATGAAACAATCTATAAGTCAATTATCATCATCATCTAATTCTCGATCATCAACAAACAAAGTAAAATAAATGAATTTTTTTTTTTACAATACAAATAACTTTATGTATTTTATTCAATTTATATACATAGATTTGGCGTCCACCCGGATATTGTGAGATTCCTGATATTTTAGGAAATGCTTATCTTAAGCCAAGCCCTCCTGTCGCATTTGACTTACGTCCAACAGATATTTCTAAACAAATTTCAAAGGTAATTCATACAAACAAATGAGATGTGTGTGTGTGTGTGCACGTTTATTATGTTTATATCTTGTGGAAGGAGAGAGAGAGAGAGAGAGAAATTACTTTTTTTGTTCTAACGTTTGTATTTGGTAATAGCGTCCGTGGTATCCCCCTAGTCCACGCTGTAAAATTCCCGATCTTCCGCCACTTGTGCGTACTGAAAATAAACTTGAAACAAAACTTCGAAAGCTTTTACCAAAAGTTATAATTCGTTCATCTGATCCTAATACTCGTTTTATTAACTTTAAGGAAATTGGTACAGGGTAAAATAGATATACACATATATGTATAAATTTATATGAACTTGACTGGATGAATTATTTACTCTTTTTTTTTTTTTGTTATAGTGTGAATGGTGCTGTTGTTAGAGCTGCTTATCGTAGAAAACCTAAAGTGATAGTAGCTATTAAACGCTGTAAACTTGACCCTGATCGTGAATATCGTGCAGCCATTTTAAGAGAATTAAAAATCATGGCATCTGGTCATCATAATTTAATTAAATTACGTGAAGTAGCATTAGCTCAAGATAACATCTGGATGACAATGGATTTGATGCGTTGTTCAGTTTTTGCTGTTCTCTGTCAGAGAGGAGTTCCTGAAGAATATACTATTTATATGACTTGTGAAACATTAAAAGGTTTAGTTCATTTACACTCACAAGGTATATTTCATCGTGATGTAAAATGTGAAAACCTTTTATTAGGCTGGCATGGTGAAGTTAAATTAGGTAAATTGAAAAAAAAAATCAAATAAAATCAAATCAAATAAACTTAACCTTTATATAGCTGATTTTGGCTTATCTGCACGTATTGATCGTCCGAATCATGAAAGATTAGGAACTACTAAATGGTAATTTATACTAGCTTATTACTTGATATTTATGATATTAAACTACAAAATCATTAGGATGGCACCTGAAGTCATTAGAGAAGAATACTACAATGAAAAGATTGATATGTGGTCTCTCGGTATAACAGTTATTGAAATGATGGATCGTGTACCACCTCACTATTCAATTAAAGATGAAGAAGAATTATTTGATATTATTGCCACTGAGCCTAGTCCTACATTTACATACAGTTATCCTAGTATGTACATGAGAGGCTTAGTTGCATGGTTATTAGATGAAGAACCTGAAACAAGACCTACGGCTCAAGATGCTCTTTTAGAGATTGAAGTTCATATTCAATCAAATCTTTTACCTTGCTCAAATGCACAAGATATGGTTCGATTCTTAAATCAAGTCTTGCCATCTTCAATTTAATTATGTTCATTTTATATGTAATCTTTCAACCTCTTATATGTGCAAAAAAAAAAAAGAAAGAAAAAACTTTCTTTTTATACAGACTAATTCATTTCTTTATTTTTCAACTCTCTCTTTTTTTTTTTTTCCTTCTTCTTCGTTTTATATATAAACATGTATATTTATATGTTTATATATGTCCTATATACATACCACCATTACCTCCACCTTTCTATATATGAAATAATTGTAGTTTAGACTACTCTTATCAATTTCATTGAAATTTCTTTTCATTTTTTATTTTTTTTTTTTTTATTAAATTATTATTTTAATAAAATATTATTATATTTATCATTGCATATTTTTTTCTTTTTTTTTTGCGGATACTGAAAATGCAAACATTTACTACTACTGCTACATAACCCCTATTATGACCCTTTTTACATGAGAAAAATTTTATGTAAGCAAATATGGATAAATATTCATGCATACATACATGCATACATACATACATACATGCATACATACATACATACATGTATATGTATAGTAGCATTTTCCTTGTATTGAAAATAAACTTTATGCTATTATTTCTAATAGTCATATAACTTGAATAATGATAGTGTTAAATATATATACATAGATATATATAGATATATATAAAAGGAATATGAGGTTATTATAGCCCCTAAGTGTTGATTTTGACTTTTTTTTTTTGTCATTGAACTAAAATGACTGTTGAGAGTTACATTGTCCGTCCTACTAACAAGTATAATGGTTTATCTCCACCATTAATAATACAATTACATAGTTTATATCTATTTGGAGCTCCTATCGACATGCATAATCATCGATTTTATTATTATGATACTGTTGATATAATATGTATCATAGATAAATTAAAATCCTCCCTTGCTAAGGCCCTCAAGCTATATTCACCAGTTATGGGGACTGTAATAGTACAGAAAAAAAACTAGTGAAGATGGTGAGCTCTGTATCGCATTAGATAATACATATAGAATAGGTATACTATTTTTTTTTTTTTTAGTCGACATAAAAGATACACCATATATTCGTGATTCATAAGATTTATCTTCACGAACTGGTAGGGTGATAACCTCGATCATCAAGTATATTAGCAGTTAAAGCAGTCAAGGTAGAGTGATACTATTATCACTCTTTTCTTTTTTTTTATTTTATTTTATCTTGATATTCATCATCAAATCTCTACTAGTCCTCTTGTGGAACTATAGCGATAGTAACGTCTATCAATCACCAAGTGACTGATTTAACTGGTTATCTCTATTTTCTTAAAGTGTAGGCTAAGCTTGTTCGAAGAGAAAAGATAGAATTGAGAAATTTGCTAAAAGATGTGTCACGTAATCCTAGTTGTTTTTTTTTTCTTTCTAGACCATCAAAAGGAGATATCTCTGTAGCACAACCACCACCATCACTTACTCCACCATTTAAATTTCTTTCTGTCCCTGCAACTGGGCTCCATTTCCCCCACCTCCTTCTCCACCTTGTTTATTAGTACCTTCCTCCATTTCAAGATGGAAGTTTACTAAAAATGATATGGGAGCGAATGGAAAGTGACTTCTCACCTGCCGTTTATAAATCTGGATTCTTCGTAATGATAATGCGCTAGTTTCTCTTTCTTTCTGGTATCATCATATGAGCACGCGAAAAGACCAATGTAGCAAAGATTAGAGGGAATATTCCGTTCTAGAGTCTCCAAACGGAGATCATTGCAATGGCTGCTGATGGTCAAGAGAGATTTTTAGCTCAAAAGAAGATATCGAATGGGCAATGCTTTGAATAACTTTTAAAACCCTTTTGGAATGCTACCGTTCCTCGTCTTGATTTATTATCTTCCGTCATCTAAAGTAGCCTCTCGTCTTGCTTTCACCATTTGAACTAGTTTAAATCAACAACTTTTATCTGAATGCATTGCCTCTAATATTTTTTTTATAGTAACAGCTAGCACTGGTCATGAATCCACATCTAGATTTTGTACGATGACATGAGATAAAGAGACAGGAGATGTTTCCATCTTGCTGACGATAGAGCAAAAAATGTGCAGAGGTATTAAAAGCGGATCCTTTGTTAAACAAATATGCTACAATCATTCCACTCGTACAATCCGAATATATAACCTACTTTTTATTTTGAATAATAATAATAACTATTCGATTGAGGGAAGCGTTGTTCTTTAAAAATATAGGTTAGGCTTTGGATATTATTATTACATATGTAAAGACTGACTATAAGATCCTTTCTACCCTTTTTTTAGTTATTTATTTAAGAATTGAAGAAGAAGCAAAAAAAAAAAAAGAAATTAAGAAACAAATGGTTTTTCAAACTAACATAAATGTTATTGCTCAACAAAGATAGTAGGAAGAAAAAAAAATAGTATTTATATTCTGCATATGTGCGTGTGTATACATTTATGATTGTTTTCATTACAATCACAACAGCAAAACTATTAAAATTAAAACAAAGATGTGCACCACTCAGACTATTCCCTAATTACATACATACATACACACCCACTCACTATCTCGATATATTTATATACATATTTGGAATTCAATATGTCTTGTTATGAAGAGAGAGAGAGAAAAGCCATTGTCTTGTATTAAGTAAGTAAGTCTACTTTATAATACGCTCTACTAACTGATTCCTTATAGAACATTCGCATATGTTTCTAATTTAAGACTCTTTCTCTCTCTCTCCTTATTTCTGATGCAAGAAGAAGATTTATTTGCTACAAATGTCGGGAATATAAATCATTATAATAAAAAGAAATCAACAAAAAAAAAAAATCCTCTTTTCATTATTATAATTTTTTTTTTTTTCCTTCGATAGACGTATTATTATTCTGGTTGATTTAAAGCTTATTTAGGCTATTAAAGAAACAGAAAGATAGATAGATAGATTAATTATTCAAGTTAGATTCACGTATTTTATTTATATCCATTGACTACAAATCAAATAACAACAAAAGGGAAAGAAATTTTATTCCTTACACTACATAATAATAAAAATGTCTAAGGATGTGTTGAAGAATAATCAACAGACTACTTTTCCTAATCCAACATTAGACAAACCACCACCCAATGTTCAACAAACTTTGTCTCAATCAAGTACATCCTCTAGTCAAATGGCGCTTACTGATTATCATCGTCGTACTAATCCAACTTTAGAAAAAAATATACTTGCTACAAAAAAAATGAATCAAATAAATGAAGTGATGGTACTGAAAGATCAAAAAAATGAAATGGCCATGACCAAAAAAGATCAGCAGCAAACTGAGGTGTTGATCACGAAACAACAAGTTGATCGACAACAACAAGAAACAAATAAAGAAAATGGACCTCCTCCAAAGATTGAAAAACGAAAACGTAATGTCAATGAGGATGAGCTGGACGATCCATACGATGTAGAAGGTTTTAAAAAGATTAGAAAAATTGGTGAAGGCACTTATGGTGTTGTATTTAAAGCGCGTGAAATCAAGACCAATGAACCTGTTGCATTAAAGAAATTAAAGATGTGTGCCTATGAAGGTGTTCCTACTACAACCTTGCGCGAAATAGCCATTCTAAAATCATTAAATCATGAAAATATCATCAAGTAGGTCCTCTCCCTCTCTTTTTCTTGTTAAAAAAAAAAAAATTAAAATAGCAAGTTTTTTTTTGTTATGTATAGATTAAAGGACTTGATTCATAAAGAAACAAAATTATTTATGGTATTTGAATATGCTGACATGGATTTACGACGCTATATGGATACAATGCAAAGACCGGGCCTAACAAAGAATCATATAAAAGTAATAGAGGAATATGATTTTATTTTTATTTTATCTTATTTTATTTCATTGTAGAGTTTTATGCATCAGTTATTTAAAGGAATTCATTATTGTCATGCTCATCGTGTCCTTCATCGTGATTTAAAACCACAAAATCTTTTAATTGACCGACAAGGAAGGTTAATGATTGCAGATCTTGGTTTAGCTAGATCATTCAACATTCCTTTGAGAACCTATACCCATAATGTAAGTAACTAACTTGGCCTTTTTTTTTTTTTTTTTTTTAATTAATTACTTTGTATATAAATGAATCATTGAAATAGGTTGTGACACTTTGGTATCGTGCACCAGAGATCTTGTTAGGGAGCCCTCATTATTCAACTGCTGTAGATATGTGGAGTGCAGGATGTATTATGGCAGAAATGATGACACTATCACCCCTTTTTCCTGGTATATAAAAAATAGCTGTGTTGGTTTCTATTGATATCAATCTAACATGTATTTATATGTATATATAGGCGCATCCCAGATTGATGCCTTGTTTCGAATCTTTGAACAATTAGGTACACCTACTGAAGAAGTTTGGCCCGGTGTTTCTGCTCTACCAGATTATAATGAGCATTTTCCAAGTAAGTATTCATCCCTTTTAAAAATGTATCCATTTTATTCAACTTTATGTTTTATATAGCATTCAAGGGCAAAGATATTAGGAAATCATTAGAACGATATAAAGATTGTCTAGACTTTTCTGATACAGCATATGATCTTTTAAAAGTAATCATGATCATGATATGTGTATTTATTTATTTTGCAGCTAATTTTTTTTATTTTTTATTTTTTAACTAGTCTTTGCTTCAATATGATCCATCATTAAGAATAAGTGCTGGTAAGGCGGAAGAACATCCCTTTTTTTACGATGATATTACGATGGTAAAATTATAGATCATTTGTAATATTTACCATTTATTTATTCAAATAAATAATTTGTAAATATTTTATTGTAATTAAAAATAAAAAATTTCCGCTAGAAACACACAACACACACACATACGCATATAAATGTATATTTGTATACTTTAAGTCTGACAACAACGCTGTTGTAAAATTCTTATAAAACATAATAATTTGTGTGTTTACTTTTATTTTTATTGTTTTTTTTTTCTTTTCTTTTTTTTTTTCATCATGAATAATAATGATGAAGATTCAAAATATTTTACATTAACGGGTGCCTTAATGGCAGTTCTTTGTGTTTATGTTCTTTTGGGACGATTAATAGGAATGTATGTATTTGATCGTACAGGAAGTACAGGTTTACGAAGAAGATTGATGGTGCAAGTAGTCGTGTTGGGTGATATTGGTCGTTCACCGCGAATGCGTTATCATGCTACATCATTAGCAGAATCAGGATGTACAGTTGACTTGATTGGTTATACAGGTAAAGGAAAAAAATAAATAAAAATAAAAATAAAATTTGAAAGAGTCAATTGTATATATATAAATTAACATATTATTATTATAGAAACCAATCCTGGAGCAAGAGTTACTGTGAATCGACACATTCGTATAAGACGTATTCGACAAGCATGGTCTATTCCTGAAGGATATCCTAAATTATGTTATTTAATATGGGCTCCCTTTAAGGCCATCTTTTTAACTCTACAACTCTTTTGGGTAATGGCTTGTATTTCTCAAAAGCCTGATTTTATTATTATTCAGGTAAGAAAGAGGGAAAAAAAAAAAGAAATATACGTGTAACGTTTTCCCTTTTGTGTTTCTATAGAATCCACCTTCAATACCTACATTAATCATTGGCAAATTGGTTGCCATTTTACGTAAATCATGGTTTATTATTGATTGGCATAATTTTGGTTACTCGATTTTAGGTCTAAAATTTGGTATGGAACATAAGATAGTACGTTTAGCAAGATGGTATGAACAAAGATACGGTAAATCTGCCTTTGCCCATTTAACTGTCACAGATGCAATGCATCGAGAACTTGAAGAACACTGGCAAGTACAAGGAAAGATCTTGACGGTGCGTGATAAACCTCAATCTGATTTTAGACGACTTGATATTCAACACATTCATCGCCATTTTAGTGGATCGCTTGGCTTCATTGAACAACTTGTAAAGGAGACTACAGACGATGGAGAAAAGTTTTTAGGAAATTACAATGATCCGAAAAGGGGGACCTTATTGACTGACATTGAGGAAAATCAATTGGTTTGGAGACAAGAACGACCGAAATTAATCGTCTCCTCTACCTCTTGGACAGAAGATGAAGATTTTTCAATCTTGTTAAAGGCCATTGAATTATATGAAGCCAATGCAAAACCAACTGATCCTCGCTTATTATTTGTCATCACCGGTCATGGGCCTCAAAAGAAATTTTATCAAGAAAAGATAAAAGGGATGGCATTGAAAAAGACCCGAATTATTACAGCTTGGTTGGAGACGGTAGATTATCCTTTATTACTTGGAAGTGCAGATTTAGGTGTTTCATTACATACAAGTTCAAGTGGTCTGGATTTACCTATGAAAGTAGTAGATATGTTTGGATGTGGTTTACCTGTTTGTGCTATTACATTTCCATGGTAAAAAAAAAAATAACATGCCCAGTTTATTTTATACTTGAAATCACTTATTGTCTTTTATTTTAGTTTGGATGAATTAGTTCATGATGGTAAAAACGGTCTTGTATTTCAAAACAGTCAAGATTTATCAGAACAATTTATGGTAATTTGTATCTATTCCTCACTACAATACATGATATATTAACTTTATTTTTTAAAAAGGAATTATTTGTCAAAAACCCTAAAAAACTGGATGAATTTAGAGCTAATATCATTGAAGAATATTCAAATAATACATGGCAAAGACAGTATAAAGACCTTTTAGAAAAGTTATTTAACCAGGAGTTTAATTTTTAATAATATCGATTCTATTATTGCTGCTAAAGTAGTGATTTGTTATTTAATACGCTTATGTAGTACGACTTTTTTTTTTTCATTTTAGTACAGAATAAAATTTTGTTTTATTATACAACTTTATCTCCTCCTACTACCCCTTCCCTCTTTTTTTTTTTTTTTTTTTTTTTTTTTTCTTTCTTTCTTTTATAAAGGGGAAGGGAAACTTTAGCAATGCTTAAAATAACAGCCTTTTTTTTTTAATAGTAAATTAGAAATAAAGTACATTTATTTTAACGGATTATTATGACTGCTGTACATAACAAGGTTAAACTCTTGTTGACCTTCTCTATTTTAGGATAAATAATTATTTTTCTTTTGCATCATAGGAAAAAAAAAGTAGAGAAAGGTGATGACATAATATTAATAATAAGAGAAAAGGATCTATTCGGAAAAAAAAAAAAGAAAAAAAAAAGAGCCCCTTTCCTAATGAAAATCAATCTCGTTTTGGCAGTGAAGAGCTTATTAGTGTTATTCCATTAAATATATATAACTTTATGAGCTAATTTTCCTTTTTATTATAAACAAAAAAAAAAGGGGGGGACAGTTTCCTTATATAGACTTGGAAACTTATTTCATTTTGCCATAAATATGTTAACAAATATAAAATAATGAGAGTAACATTAAACAAGGAGATGGGATTCATATAAAACGAATCAAGAAATAGTATACTGTACTCTACTCTATTCTTCCTTTACAAATATTCATGTGTATAAAGATGTCTCTCTTTTATCAATTAAATTAAATTAAAACTATATATTTATCACCTTTATTTTTTTTTTTTTATTATTCTTGTATTTTCTATGATATAAAAGTAAATTTATTTCTATGGTTTCCAACTTGTACAACGTTAAGCTCCATTATCCGGATTGGTTATTCCGATAGTAATTTATTTAGTTAAAAATATGTATTTATTTATAATATTTTTCCCTCTTTCTATCTATAAACTTCATTTCTTTTATATATACACATATATCATAGAAAATAGTGAGGAAAAAAAAAACTTTTTCATACATATATTTCAAATCCTTTCCTTAAACATTATCTTTTTTTTTTTTTTTTTTTTTAAATGGGAAATCAAGCTAGTAAAGTAATTGAAAAAACCAAAGAACGAAAGCATACAACGAAAAGCAATCGAAGACGAAGTACGATTACTTTAGGAGGGAAACCACACTCGTCAGCAACACATGGTATTATGATTAAAGGGCAAAAGACGACGATAGCCAACTATGATTGGGTGGATGAACATAACGCTATCCAATTAATGCCACCACCACCGCAGCCCAAGTCAAGAAGACAATCGATTAGTGAATTCTTTTCAGGTCGTAAAAAGAGTCTTGTACAAGATGATTTTAGAGAATATGATCGACTTCAAAGACAGGTAAAATAAGAAAAGAAAAAAAAGAAGAGAATAGGATAATAATGAAATATGAATAGCATTATTTATTAAAAAGTGCTCGTAAATCAAATACATGGGCTCAATTACATGATGATATGACGATTGTAGATGCTGGTACTGGGAATGGTATTTGGGCCCTGGAGATAGCTTCAGAATATATGAATTCAAAAGTCGTTGGCTTTGATTTACGACCTCCTTCTGAACATCAACAAGGGAAACCAAAAAATTTACATTTCTATGAAGCAGATATTACAAAAATGTGGCCTTTAGACTCTAATTCGGTTGACTTGTAAAAGAAAAAAGAAAAAAAAACGGAATTATCATTACATGAATTCATTCATTTTTATTTTTATTAGTGTATTTCAAAGAAATATGGGACAAAATATACAAAAAGATCAATGGAGACATGTATTTCATGAAATGTTTCGAGTCCTTAAGCCAGGTGGTACAATTGAATTACTTGAAGCTGATTTATGGCATCATAATCCCGGACCAGTTCAAAAGGCATTCGATGAATTTTATCAATCTCAATGTACAGAAAATAATTTAGACTTTACTTTTACAGAAACAATCATTCAAAAAGAACTTGAATCAAATGGCTTTGAAGAAATAGATCATCGCACATTAGATATACCCATTGGTGAATGGCCACAAGAATCAGGTAACTCTTTTGTATTTATTCATGTATATATATATATATTTACTCTTACAATAAATCATCTTATAAATGCGATAGAATTGAAACAGTTTGGTTTTATCAATAAAGAAATTCAAAAAGCATCACTTCGAAATAGAAAAGGTTTTTATGTATCAAAATGGGGAATTACACCAGAGGACTACGAAATAGCTGTTAAAGAAGTATTATTGGAATTTGATGATTATCATGGATTTTCACGTTTTAATTGTTGGATTGTAAAGAAACCATCAAACTAATTTATATGATTTATTATAGACACTTTATTATTACTACTATGCTTTAAACATATACATGTATATATAAATATATACATGTATGTATATAATACGATTCCTTTCATTCATATGTATACAATTTTATTATATAATAAAAATAACCATGCTTTATTATTATTGTTAATAGAGTATAGAGGAGGAGGAGGAGGAGGAGTAGTGTAGTTAGTGTAGTTAGTTAGTAGTAGTAGTAGTAGTAGTAATTGTAGTTGTAGTAAATTAAAAAATATAAACTTTTATGCATACATGAATAAATGAATGATTACATAATAATGATATTATTATATCTAAATGATAATAAAATGTCAAACCACATAAAAATATATACAAAAATCCTATTTATATATACAAAAAAAAAAAAAAAAAAAAAAAAAAAAAAAAAAAAGAAAAGAAAAGTAATAAGCTTTCATCTTGAATACGGAGACCTTGATGGAATATGATAATGTCTTATCCTTGGCTATATAATATAAAATAAAATCAGTATAACGAAAAAAAAATATAAAATAAAATAAAAATAAAATAAAAAAATAAAAAAAAAATTTTTTTTTTCACTATAAATTTATTACATTTGGCGTATTATTATTATATCTGTTTGTTGGAGCAGGTAAACGAGTAGAAGAATAGAAATAGGAGGAAGTTGCTGAATGATGATGATGACTGTTATTATAAAATGAATTATCTGTTGATGATGAAATAGGAGCCCATCTACTCTTCTTTTTTGAAGGCTTTTCATTTTTTTGTTGTTCTTCTATTAATCGTTTTCTATTCTCTTCTTCTTCTTCTTGTTGCTTTAAATATCGTTCTCGTTTTTTATTTTCTTCCTCTTCTATCATCATTCTTTTTATAAGTTGGAATAACTTGTGTTTCTCTTCTTTTAAAAGTTCGATTTTTTCTTTAATTTCATGACTACTCAAACTCTTTTTTTCTTCAATTATTATAGGTGATCGTGATCGTTCTTCCTCTATCATTTCTTTCTTTTCTTCTGCAGGAGGTGAAGGTAATCCACCTACATGTTGTGGAAGAGGTGGTGGAGGGCTAATGCGAGGTAATTTTTGTTTACAACGTTTAATAATGACATGTTTGATAGCATTAAAATGTTGATTAGGTTGAAAATGGTAAGTAACGTTCTCCCTTTTTGATGTTTCTTTCAGTTCAAATAAAGTATCTTTCATGAATGATAACTATTTACAAAATATACAAAATAAAATAAATAAATAAAAAAAAAGAGAGAGAAAAAAAAAGAAAGAAAATAAATAAATAAATAGATTATTCACACTAGTATATAACTGAATAAAATTTAAAAAAAAAAAAAAAAATACATATTTGTTATAATTTACCTAGATTTTATTTGATAGGTTTTAACTTTAAGTCACTATTTTTAAAAAACGTTATTTTTTTTTTTAATGTGTGTGTGAAAAATACAAAATAAAAATAATACACAATATTTATCCCCCTTTTTTTTTTGAGTGAATAAATATATAAATATATATAAAAAAAAAAACTTACTTTCTTTAACAACAAAATAGTAGAATAGACTTGAATTAAAACAAAAAAAAGTAAACACGATAAAATAAATAATCAAATTACTTTCTCTATTCATTAATAAAAGCAATATAAAATAAGTAAGAAAAGAAAAAAAAAATTATAAAGGATGATTACAACAACGATGATAATAATAAAATTTAGAAAAATTGTTGTTAAAAAAAAAAAAAAAAAAAAAAAGAGTGACTCCATGTTTTTTTTTTTCCTTTTTACAAGTCAGAATTTAATTGTATTGGGCATGCTTTATTACTAATATTAAAGTAGTCTACTCAAATCCATTTTTTTTTGTTTTGTTTTGTTTTTTTTTAAACTTTCTTTCTATTATAACTTAATATGGCTGCCTCTACCTCAACAAAAGTGCTTTCTCTTTATCGTAATTTCATTCGTTATGGCCACAAATTTGCTTCATATAACTTTAGAGATTATGCCAATCGTCGCTCAAGAGATGCTTTTAGAGATAATATGAAAGAAACTTCACCAGAAAAGATTGCTGCTTTTATCGAAAAGGCTGAAAATGAATTAGCTATCCTTAAACGTCAAGCTACTATTAGTCAAATGTATACCAAGGGTGAACATTTGGTTGTTGAAGTTCCACGCAAGAATTAAAAAAGAAAAAAAAAACTTCCTTCAAATGTGGATTTGTAATCAACAGAATATATAACATGTGTATTTATTAGAATAAAAAGAGAAAAACAAACAAACAAACCAGTAAACATATACATGTGCATAAAAGAGTATGTTTATTCATCATGGCTAGCTGATATTTAGTATTTTTATTTATTTCATTCCAATCAGTTCATCAAGGTTCCTCCTCCTTCCGTATTGCCGCGCACTCTTTTTTTATTTTATTTTATTTTATTTTATTTTATTTTATTTTATTTTTATTTTATTTTATTTTATTTTTTTTTTATTTTATTTATTTCCAAGACAAGAAGGGAAGATGAGAATAGACTCTCTTTTTTTATTTTTGTTTATTGGTTACATGAACAAGTAAAATCTTCATCTCAAATAACGATTAATCAACATGTCAGAAAAAAATAAATAAATTATATACTGCTCTTAGACAACATAGCAGCCAATAATAATTCACCTTTTTATTATGTCATGGATAGTATA
This sequence comes from Cokeromyces recurvatus, assembly GCF_025118155.1. Lineage (NCBI taxonomy): Eukaryota > Fungi > Mucoromycota > Mucoromycetes > Mucorales > Mucoraceae > Cokeromyces > Cokeromyces recurvatus. The sequence continues at coordinate 1,092,866 of NW_026251391.1, forward strand.
TTTTATATGCAAATTACAATAGAATAAGCAAATAGAAAGATCCTTCTTTTTTTTTTTAAAAAAAAAAAGGAAAAAATAAAAGATGGATTGGATTTATTAAATTAAGAAAAGAGGGAATGACTGACAACTTCTTTGGGTAATGAAAATAAAAAGTCATATAGAAGAAGGCGAAGGGATAACTATTTGAGTTGAATAAAGTATTTGTCCAGTTTGTAGTAATGCTAGTCACACCCTATTTTATTTTTTAGCCAATCATAGCAAGGATAAGATTTATCTGTAGCATTTAAATGGGGGCAACTATAAAAAGTAGTGTACTTCTTGAGGTCATAGTATGATTACCATCCTCTTATCTTTAAGGAATTGAATAAAAATATAATCTTGACAGGACACTCCTTTACTTATATATGTTGTAGCAGTTAACTCTATCGATCTACTACCTTTTTATCAAGCGAGACTATCATATACCAATTTAGTTGTCTCTATTAGATCACTTCTTATAATATCCTTTTAACAATAAACAATTTTATTTTCTGACATAAATCATAGAGATGAGATAAAGTGGGGAGTTTTTTTTTTTTTTTTCTTTGGAAAAGTTCTTATAATATATAAGGTCTTTTTGAAATCTTATCTATGGTGCATGAAGTTTTATTTTAAAGAAGAAATTGTATTTATTCTGAATGTAGACTTCTTGAAGTATTATTTTCTGCCAATAGTGTTGCCTTCATTAAGTTGGTCACTTTGTATACAAATTGAATCTTTTTTTTTTTTCCTCAAGTGAAAAGTGTAACTTGAGCAACATAATCAGGTTTACAGAGTTACGTATTTTCATTTCTAAAGTCAAATCTTTTTTTTTTTTTTTTTCCATTTCATCATTTATTGAAGTTAAATGAATTTTATTTCTTCATGCTGAAATTGAAAAAAAAAAAATACATTTGCCTCTTATGATGATTTTTGCATATAAAAAGGGCTGCTGCCACTTATGTATACATATTTATACTTTTTTCTTTTTCTTTTTCTTTTTTTTTTAATCTGTTTATCTATTCTAAATAGTTAAATGTTACAACGTCAATTTATTCTTCAATATCATGTATTTCAGGCTTCAAAGGAAATAACATTGGATGTTCAAAAAAATGTATTCAATAATATTGTACATGAAAATCATGTATTGTATCAGATGGAAAAAAGAGATCGACCTAATAATTTAGTTCGAATTTTAGTTGAACTTCATAAATTAGGAGGTAAAAATGAGTAAAAAAAATAAAAAATAAAATAAAATAAAAGCCATAGTTACATACATAATAAATATGAATTTGATTCTTCATTGTCATTACTGCCACTGTTAGCAACACAGGAACAACTCTCTTTTGCATATCAAAGGGCATTACTGAATGTAGAACATAGTCTTTATAGACAACAAAATAAGAACGTGGTGATTCATCAAGATAATTGGCAGGAATTTCTCGGCCTATCATCGTAAGTCAATAGTAGGAGTAGTAGTGTAACGATAATAAAAGTTCAGCAGCTAATAGGATTAAAGATATTATGGTGATTACTTGATATTCTTTGATCGACAATTATCTTTATTAGGACTAGAGGAGACATTAAACACGTATTTTTATTCTATACAAACTTCTATTGGATCTCAACTTCAGCCTTTAGTTCAATTAGCCTTTGGAATTGAGAATGATCTTCCAGAAATAATCACCCAGGCACTTGCATATCATGCGTCTTCTTATCTTGATGTCTCTTTTATTCTTCTTGACACGGATCCTATTTCTTCATCTTCTTCTTTGTTTAGGTGTAATGACAAACAGGAAAGATTTGGAGATCATATTTTATTCGATTTCATTTCAGTAGATCCACGTTTTGATGGTAAAATTCAAGGAAATGATACATTTCAATCCACCCTCAGGCTTTTATTGAAAAGCAAAACAGATCTCATTAAATCCTATATGAAGGAATGGATAAATCAATCCATGACAGTAGAAGAAAGACTTGAAGCATTAGTTTATTCTACATTTTCCTTATTTAAAGCGTCTTCTTCTTTAACTAGTTATCAATTAGATTGGTTTCTAGCAGGAGATCATCTCATTTCTTCCATCCTCGCTATCAAACAAATCATTCCCGAGAAATATCTTGAGAATTGGCTTCATTTACAATTCCTTACAATGCTCTGTACATTTATAGCTCAAGGACGTCCAACTTTCATCATGAATAATAATTGTTGTTGTTGTTGTTGGAATACATGTATTTCTAATGTCATACAAAATTCGTTGGATGATCCAAAATTAATCCTTACCTTAGCCTCTATTATTAAACTCCGACAACAGTTCTCTTCCTCCTTTCAATTCGTCGAACATTCTTGTTTGGAAATAGTTAATATTTTAAATTTATTCTCAACTCAAAATGGTACATGGATTAAGAATGGATTAGGCTGGTTAAACTAAATCTTTAATATTGGAAAATAAAAGGATAATAATAGTATAAATCTAGACTTATTGTGCTAAAAAAAATAAAATAAAATAAAATAAAAAAAATAATAGGTTATTTTTTCTTTACGTCATAGGAGCATTACAATTGGTTAACAATTTATTAAAGAGTGTACACAGTAGATAATAATAAGCATATTATTGTAGTCAACACATATTTATGTATATAATATTATCATTTATCATACTTATCAAGGATAGCGGAAAGTAGTAAATAAGACATAATTAAAAAGTATGATTTAGAGTGACATTGTAAATTGAAAGGAGCTACTATTTCAAGATTAAGCTTAAATAATAAGTTACCGGGAAAACAGACAGCAATAATATGATAGTCATACTTTTGTACGCAGGTTCCCTTTTATTGTTATTATTGGTGTCCGGCTTCAATCCTGTTATTGTTAATTAAAGTCAAAATAGAAAGGAATATCATATATTTATATGTATATGCAAGTCAATAAACACAACAGGAGAACCTTTTTTTTTTTTTATTATCATTAAATTTTGTATACTATACTATTATGGCTCTCTTTAAACTTGTAGAATGAATTTATTTCTTCTTCTAATACATCTTTACTGACTACTTTTTATGCCTATTATTATCTTTCATAATTACTTATTTTATTTGCACTTTGTATTTAACTTTTATAAAAGCTGTAACAAGATAAAGTACTCTATTTTGTATATATATAAATATATATATATATTTTTTTTTTGTAAGAGTCTTGATAATAGCGTTTTTTCCACTTATCGCTATCACTAGAACTCTTTTCTCTCACTCTCTCCAGGAACTAGCAAATCATATACATTCAGATAACTGATATCTTACACTTGGCAGAGAAAGTATTGTCTCTGAATCAGTTACTTTTATGAAAGCCCTGCTCCACCATAAATATCAAAGGAACTCATCTTTAGAATTAAAAAAAAAAGTATCCTTATGCTCTTGAGGAAGGGTTTGTTCACATGAATTTGAGTTTTGATAAACGTGTTCTTTATCAGACGTATTTGATCACGATAGACTTCATATCTATCTCAATAGGTTTATTACATCAACGAGTGCTTATTTAAACAACAATGAATAAGAAGAAACTGTACTTTTACTACTCTTCAATTTTCAGCTTAATTAAAGATGATCATGTTAAAGAATAAATAGATTGATTGATAATGTGTCAAACTTTTGTTTGTTGAATACTGTCTCTAGATCAATACGAACTCAGTGTAAAAAAAAAAAAAAAAAAAAAAAAAAAAAAAAAAAAAAAAAAAAAAAAAAAAAAAAGGGTCAAAAAATAAAAATAAAAATCAATAAAGCTAAGCCACCCCCTTTTCATTATTCTGAAGAGAGCTAATATAAAAGTTCAAATAAAGGTTTCTTCTTTAAAGACAGACATGATTCCTTTTTATCAGCGAAATGTATAGTATTTAGTTAATAAACTAAACTACATCATTTTATCTTTGCGCTTTAAGATTCAAAATTTACTATTGAAAATTCTTTTTTTTTTCTATTTTTTGAAAGTGTTCATGAAAACCTTTAATTGTTACTATTACAGGAGCATAATGTGTCTCCAAGTTTGAGATATACATGTATAAATGTATATGTATACAAATAGATATACACATATACATATTTTTTGAAGCTTGGTTCGATTTGAATAAATCATGTCTATGATGCATAAATTTATATGGCGAAGGGGTGTACGTATAAATGTTTTATAATTTTATATTCAAAAAAAAAAAAAAAAATGTATGAAGCTACTCATTTGATCCTTTTTTTTTTTTTTTTTTTCTTCAATTATTTTAAGATTATAATAAATAATGTCTTCTCTAACAAGCATTGCAGTTAGTAAGTTGTACTTTTTTTTTCTTTTGAGTTATGAATATCTATAAACTATATAAATAAAATAAAAAAAAAGTGCATGTGCATGTACATGCTTTATTAAATTGTCTTTTTTTTTTTTTTTTTCTTTTTTCTTTAGATAAAAATAAAAAGGCTTTGCACCCAAGATTGCTAAACGTAAAGATCGTAATAGCGGAAATAAATCTAATAGTTCATCATCTAAATCTACAGCGCCAAAGGCTGTAAACAGTAATAAGGATGCAGTCCATCATGTTTCAGAATCAGCCATTCCATCACAACAACAGACACAATCATCTTCTACCAATGTTAAAACCCCTATTATGACACCCACTCCTATTGCTCCAGCTCCTACTCTTATACCTTCCTCGCTTAATACAACTTCACACACTGTGGATGCGCCACCACCACCACCATCATCACCTACTACTGCACTCTCTCCTGGACTTGTGAATGCTAAAAAGGAACCACTGACAGAAGAAGAAATGGCCATCAATGCATCTGGACCAGTCCATCGTCGTCGTCGACCCTCACATACAGTGTCTAATTATAGTAATACCTTACCTACTCCCTCATTTCTAAATCAACCCACGTCTCCAACCAATGCACCTTCACCTGTTGCACCTATTACAGAAAAATCGGATTGTGTTTATCATGAAGACGAACAGGCACCTAATTTAAAAGTAGAGCGTCTTACGCCTGATATGAGGTCAAAATTATATAGTAGTAGTAGCAGCAGAATACAGACACCTATCAAATCATCAGATGATGATATGGATTATGCTGATTTATTAGGGGATGATGATCATGAAGACTTTGATATAGATATAGATCGAAAACAGCAGCAGCAGCAGCAACAACAACAACGAATTGTTCCCAATGAACGAGAGATTTCGACTGAACGACAAGAAGAGACACAGAACACATCAGAAGAAGAAGAAGAAGAAGAAGTAAATATTATTACAGTCGAACGAAGACAAAGGCTAAGAAGAAAAGAAACAGCTAAACCAAGCCAAAGAATGAGAGAAGAATCAGAAATACAAGATGATGATGATGATGATGACGAAGAAGAGTATCAACTAGAAGAAACAGATCATGACAGTGATGGCAATTATGATGAAAGTCAAACATCGCGAAAGAAAGGAAAAGCAAAGGTGACAAGGAAGAAAAAGAATAGCAAAGGGAAAGAAAAGACAAGAAAGTCTCAATCTTCTTCAAATAATAATAATAATAGAAAATCAACGAAAAGAAAAGCAACAGCCATTTCAGTAGGTATCTCAATACCAGCAGTCGCTTCCTCTTCATCAGCAGGATCTGATTCAGCACAAGGGAGAGCTCAAAGTGAATCAGGAGAGGATGAAGGCGGTAAAAAGAAAAGGGGACGTAAAGGTGGTAGAGATGAGGATGACTTTCGTCTTGTTGAAAATATGAGAACATTGGATGATATTCATGAAGATCCAGCAAAGATTGAATACCTTGATAAGCCCATGTCTGAATTCACAAAGGACATTGATGGTATTGTTTCAAAGACATTTAAAGAAATGGAAATTCAACGACAGGCGGCTTTAAAGAAAGAGGAAGCTAAGAAGAACATGAGTCAGGAAGAATTGGAAGAGTTAAGGAAAAAGGAAGAAGAAGAAGAAAGGGAAGCAGCTAGAAAGAAAGAATTAGCAGAAAAGGCAAAAGAAGAAGAAAGAAGACGGCGTGAAGCAGAAAGGAATGTTTTAACAGAAACGTAAAGTAGTTTATTTTATTTAAGTTTGTTATATATATATATATTAAACTCATTTGTATATATAGATCGAATGCTGTTCAAGTACGAATTGTGAATGGTGAAATTGTACTGGATACAGATACATTAGTAGTAGAGAGAAGACAAGCAACAGACGACTATGATGGAGAGCCTAGAGAAATAGTTGAAGAAAATAGTATGTCAAGAAAAGTGAATAGTCAAACCTATGGTAAAAAAAAGCAGTCTTCTAAATGGGATGCATTAGAAACTGAATTATTTTATGAGGTAAAAAAAAAGATAAATAAATAGGAATACTATTTATATTATGTACTCATTCATTCGTTTATTATGTCATCAAGTGTTTGTCACAATTTGGCACAGACTTTGAAATGATATCACAAATGATGCCTGGTAGAACGAGAGGACAAATTCGAACTAAATTTAATAAGGAAGAGAGATTAAATCCTATGAAAATAACAGAATATTTAATCAAGAAACGAAAGCCATTAGGTATGAAGAATTAGTGTAAATTAGTTTATGATTATTCACTTCTATTATTTATTAGATATTGAGAAATTTAAGGAAATGGCAGGTATCGAACTAGAAGCTGTACCAGAAGATTTTCATGAAATGCAACTTGCATAAAAATGAAAAAATGAAAAAATGAAAAAAAAAAGAAAAAGAAAGAAAAAATAAATAAAATAAAAGGGAATTATTTTGTTAAAATCATAGCTTGAATGACGCCTTCTTTTTGTATTTGAATAGTACGATTTTTTGGAGGGGGTAAAGGTGAGTCAGGATCAGATTGCTGAGTAGGTACAATAACATATTGGTCAGTTAAGATACGACCTAAATAAATAAATTTGACACGAGTGTATTTTATACTTTCCAAGTGAGGTAATAATGTACGTCGAAGTCCAGCAAGAGTTAAATAAGGAGGTTGAGTAGGAACTTTTATATGAATATCTTGTCCATTATTTGAAAGTCGAACACATATTGGCCATTCTGTAGTCGTTATATTTTCTTGTTTTTCTATTGAATGTATTGATAGTTCTTTAGTTGATAATGAACTTTGATGTTGCTGTACTATATATATATATATATATATATATATATTAGCAAATATCATGTATGAGTTTTATTATATATGTATATACTTTCTGTAGTTTGTTGTGGTTGTGATTGAGATTGCTCTGATGTGCAATTAGTTGTTTCTCGATTATCATCATTAGAAGGTACTGATGAACAGCAGCCCATGTTAAATTCCTGTAATTATTGAAACAAGAGAAAAAGATATATTTATATATATAAAAGAGATAAAAATACAATAATTTAAAAAAAAAAAAAAAAAAAAAAAAAAAAAAAGAAAAAAACTGAAAACAAACATTTTTTTTTTTTTTTAAATAATCTACCCACATACACACACACACACACAAAAACAAGGTTTATTTTTTGTAACATATTTACAACTTGTTCTGTCTTTTGTTTTTTTTAGGCTTCAACGTATTCTACTACAAAATAAAAATGGATATCAAGTAACATGCGTATATAAAATAATAACTTACATTCATTATTATTGCCTGTTCTATTGATCCAATTTTCTTTACTAAGTCTACTTTTGACAAATGACGAAAAAAGGATAAATTCAAACACAATTAATGTATCAATGGTAAGTTGTATTGCACCACAAATAATAAACTGGAGTGGTGATTTATTGAAAATGAAATAAAACAACTTAAACCCATCACCCAGAAACTAAGAGAAGAGAAGAAGAAAAAAAAAAAGTTTGAATAATACATGATAGTGTTTGTATATCGAACTCGTATTTACCCAAGTTAATAAGACTAATAAACTGAATCCTGAAGTCGATTTACGCTTAAAATTTGAAATACACTGAGGAAGTGGAAGTGTAGACTCAATACCTAAACTAAGAAATCCCAAAATTTCAATAAAAGTTGAATATCGACGTAATAATAAATAAAGGAGTGCAATTAATGTAGTAAAGACTAATAAGCAATTGATGTAATCCAAATAATGATCCCAGTTCCAAAATGGCATACGCCAACAAGATTTGCTGATAGAATTGGATTGTCTTTCTTCCTCTTGTCCTATTAACCATTCTTCTTCTTCTTCTTCTTCAAGTGAAGAAAATGAGTGATGCAATTCATTATAAAGAACTGCAAAACTGGAATCATGTTTATAGCGTATTACAATTTCTAATAACACTAACATTGCCAAAATAATTGCAATAGACTGTAAAAGTAGTGTTACTTCAAATCGTTTTCCTAACCTATGTATTATATTATATTCAATACATATACACATTGTATTCATTTAAATAATAATAGTTATTTTTACCAAAAAAAGATTCGAAGAATACTATATACATTTAAATTAATTTAAATAAAAGACATGTAATATGTATGATATATTTACTTTGCGAAAAGAAGGATAGCACAAGTTATAATATTGAAACCAGCACTTGATTGCTTTCGTCTAATTAAAAATACTTTTACATGTAAATATTAATGTTTATAACATTTAATTAAAGCATTTTTATTGTAATTATTATTACTTGGTCGATATAGCCCACAATAGGGCCTATCACCATAGTTATTGATAATAGTATTGAAAAGAGTCCAGCCATTATTTTATATTTGTAAAGAATGAATGAAAGGAAAAAAAAAAAAGCTATATGAATATATTACATATTATATATTTTATTTACATATTTCAAGGAACGACTTATTTATAATTTAGTCTTTTATTTAGTAAGGAAGAATCTGCAATTGAGGTTAGGTTAATTACATTTGACATTATACTTTGTTGTTGATGCATTTCTATTAACGCTTCAAGCTCTTTGATTCTTTGTTGTTGTAGTCTTAAATTATCGTGTAAAGAGTGGATATGATCGACGGATTTCTTTAAAATTGTACCTTTGCTTAATTTCAGGTCTTGATTATTATTCGGTAAAAGAAATAGTAGATCATTGATACGTTCATTAATATCATCTCTTCTTCTTCTCTCAATTGCATTGTGTGACTCTCTTCGATATTTTTTCTTTTCAAACATCATTTGTATACTATACAATAGTGGCTATTGAGTTACTTTTATTCATTTATTTAGTAGATATGTATATAATATTACTTTCTTTGAGCAACGTCTTCTTCTTCCTCTAAGCTATCAAGAGGACTAGTATGATAAGTCTGCTGTTGAGCTGAATTTATCATTATGTTATCCATATTAGATACATGTTTAGTATTCAGAGATGCCGTATTATGTTGTGATGATGATACATCATACTGTTGCATATTGTTATTAATAATAATAGAAAAGAAAATAAAAGTGTTAGAATGCATCTTTAGGTGTTTTTATAAAAGGGGATTTATGTGTATAACCTTGTGATACGGATCATGGGCTAAATGAAGAAAAGTGAATACTGTAAATAATGTATCTGTTAAAAAATTTGAATTCAAAAAAAACAAAACAAAATATAATAATAAAACACTCGTTATATTCTCATAGAACATGAAACCTTTACTATCTTTATTTTCAAGTAACTTTTACTCTGCATAAGGAGAATAATACAAAAAATTGTATGGGGTAATCAAGTGTGCTTAAGGATGTCTATAGGGATTTATTTTCTACCATGTGAAACCATGCTTGAGAGATATGATGAATTACCTTAATCAGGTCAAAAATGATGATAAAACCTTATTAGGTTTCTTGAGAGATACAGTTTTTATGGATGAATTATAGATCATACTTGTAAAAACTATTTATTCTAAAAGGGAATCGTGATCAAAGATGCTATTTTAATTCCTTCTATGAATGGAAGAATGTCCTCTTGCATTCCATACAGAAAGCATATTTTTTTTTGGACGTGTTGACATAGCCTTGTCACCGTCTCTTGCAGGTAGTTGTAAAGCAAAAAAAAAAAATGCCATCTTTTGACATATGAAAATGTGTTAAAGGGTCGTTGTTACTGTACTGATTGCATATTTTAGACGTTTTATATTCATCAATTATGGCAGCAATCAAGTCTACAACTGTTTCTCTCTCTTTTCTTTTTTTTTTAAGAGTTCACTAGAACATACCTGTGATATCATATATGTTGCCTTTGAGCTTTACTAGGTCTTTTTTTCAAACATCCCAAAGCCAAGGACTATAAGAGGTTTTTTCTCTCTGCCCATTTAGAATTTGGCAAGCTTCTACTTTTGGTTTCTTTGAAGATAAGAATAATAAAATCGGCCCTGCTTGTCAAAACCAATAGTTAAATGTATTGATTACTTTGTTCTGGCAAACTTTCTTTGTGATTCTTATTTCCTTTATTTATGTGTTTATTGTTGAGCGAGTGGCCTGCTCTCTTCAATCCACACACGTCATTTCTATTTTAATGGATTAGGGAGAGCTTTTAACCTCATCTCTGTTATATATGACCTACTTATATTTTCTGATTCGATTGCATCTCACTTTTTTTAAAATTTCTTCTTTTTTGTTACGTATAATATACTTGTACATTTGTTAAGAGAATCTAATATGAATACAATAAAGAAGTGATCATATTATTGTTGATGAAGTGATGGATCTAAGCATCTTGTTAGATTGACTTTTTTTTTTTTTCATTATGAACATTATAGATTTAGGTTATTATAGATAATAAAAAGTTCGAAAGCTAACATTTTCCTGTCTGAATTTCCTTGTTCTGTCTAAAAAAGGTAAATGTATTATTTAAATTTTAATTTTGATTCGTCTAAAAAAAAACTAACATCATCTGAATTCTAAGTGTAAAAAATTGTATTATTTTCACGTGCAAAAATATGTACACATATTCAAAATAATATAAACAAATAAAAATCACGACACTGCTAATACCTGTTTTCTGATTTCTCCCCAAAAAAAAAAAAAAAAAATAAAGAAAAAAAAAAAAGAAAAATATTTATTTATTTATTTTTTCCCTTTTCCTTTTCTTTATTTTATTTTTTTTTTTTTCTAATTTCTTAAATAAAAATGACGCAACAACGTCAAACTTCACCTATGTCAATTACACAACTTGTTCATAATAACGATATAGAAGATCCAGATGTAAAATTAGCAGCAGAAGTATTAGGTGATATGGCAAGATTAAAACATAAAAATGTTATTAATTTACCACCCATTTCAACACCTTCTACCACGCCTAGCTCACCTTTACCTACACCTACTACTTCCTCAATGAATGAACAACGATTATCATTTTCAAGTGACTCTACTATGAACGAAGATAGTCAACAGCGACAATCTTCAAATTTTATCCATCGAGTCTCTAATATTCCAATTGTTAACAGCGCTTTAAAGGCTTATGAAAATTCAAAGAATTCAAGTTCTGTCATGAAATATGGTGCTGAAATGGTTGAATCATTTGCAGCCCCTATTTATGACAAGTTTGGTAAACATGCTTTATCTGGAGTTGATGAATGGGGTTGCAAACAACTGGATAGGGTAATAAATTAGTACTCAGTTCTTTTCTTTTTTTTTTTTCATTAAACACTTGTAAATATAGTTAGGAGAAAAATATCCTCATTATGTTAATCCAAAGGAAGAAATGAAAAAGGAAGATATGGATACTGAGGAAGATGAAGATGATGATGACGCAAGATCTGCTACTTTTGCTCTTTCTAGAGCTACATTAGTTGATGATAATATAGAAGGAGGAATCCGTAGAAGAAGAGAAAATGAAGAATGTAAGTAAAAAATGATAATAGTAATATATTTTTATTTATTTATTTATTTGTTTAACACTTGAAAAATAAAATAAAATAGACAAAGCTCGATCTCGTAATGCTTCCCGATCTACATCTCCTCATAGACCTCATGGTATTACAAAAGCTATGCCTTATAGATATCGTCAACAACCCCTTGTACGTAGTAAATGGCATCAAATTGTTATGCATGCTTCTTCTGCTGCAGGAACAACGGCTGCAGTTATAAGTGAAGAAAGTATGAAATGTTTAAAGTATTGTCTTAGTTGGCTACAGGTAAATTCCCATTCTATGCACACATATTTATTATTTTAGTTAACCCCAACTATAAATGTTATTAGTATGCTTCACAACATATTGATCAGCAGATGACTTTACTTCGTGATTTTTTAGTCTCTTTAACATCCAACACTACAAAGGAAGTAACGACTTATGATAATAACCCATCTTCGACATTAACAAAAATAAAAAAGGAAATAGTGGATACACTTCGTAAAGTAGTTGATGTGATATCTAAATATGCTGGTACAGGATTACCTGAGCAAGCTAAAGCAGCTGTACGTGGATTTATTCTTGCACTACCAACACGTTGGGCGATTTTAAATAATAGTACGACTTCATCAAACACAACTTCTCCTTCCACCTCTCCCTCTATAAAGCCCGTAAACACAAATGTTCAAGAGACTTCAATCAAATTATTGAATTTTGGTGGTGAATCGATTGAAATGATACATTCTGTATCTAATGTTTTTTCTGATACCATTGAACGTGCTGAATTATGGTTGGAGCGTCTTCGTGTTGTTGGTGTTGCAGGACATCGAGTTTCTTCTACTCAACCACAGCAAATGGATTTAAATTAATTTATATACCACACACACACACACCATTCATTCCTTTTATTTTATTTTAGTATATCTCTCTTTACTGGACTTTTTTTTTTTTTTTTTTTTCCTTTTTTCTTTCTTTCTTTCTTTCTTGCATTCCATTCTTTTAATTCATTCTTTATATGGTCTTTTTTTTTTTTTTTTTTTTTATACATTTATACAAAAGAAAAAAAGAATAAAAATAGCTTATAATTTGATTCACTCCTTAAATTGTATAACATTCATATTTTATTGATATTTATAAAAAAAAAAATAATAACATATATACATTATACAGTAATAATATGATTTTATTACCATACAAAAAAAAATAAAGCGAGTATATTTACAGATAAAATAATTTAAAGCATAGATTGAACCAATTTGTTAATAAATTGTTCACGGTTACCAGTATCACCACCTTCAATAAAGTTGAGGAATTTGCGTTCTCTCCACATGTTATTGGGATTAGAGAGCTTGAAGGGCCAAAGGAAGTTGGAGGCTTCCTTAAAATGAGGACCGACAGTGGCAATTTCATGGATAAGATCTTCAACACAAATGATGTTGTACTTACCAAGGGCCTTTTCGATAATAGAATTATCATGAATAGGGATACGTTGCTTATTTACCTTAGCATAACCACGCTTGTAAATCAATTGACGGATGGTCTTCATGTTGGGATAACCATAAGCAACATAGGGTTGGATCAATTGGAGCATTTCAGAGGTAGCCTTATTAAGACGAACAAAGACACCATTATTAATTTGCAAGAGACGCAACAATTGAAGAACTTTACGAGGCTTGGGTGCAATATTGTTGATACCTCGAACACGAACAATGAAAACAAGTCTTTCTTGAGCAGGAACATAATAATTACCTTGAGCCTTAGCTTGACGACGAAGACGAATTTCGTTACGTTCAGCAGCCTTATATTCAGCTTGATATTTGGAGGCACGCTTAAAGATTTCACGTCTCTTGGCTACCTTGGCCTATTAATCAATAACGAAAAAAAGACAAGTTAGTTATTATATACTAAAAAAAAAGAAAAAGAATAGAAAATTTAAAAGAATTAAACAAAATCAGCCCCGAAAGATGGTTAACTAATTTAGGCAGCATCGAGTGCAATCTAGCCAAATAAAATGGGTGTAGACCCAATTCATCATATTTGCTATTCTTTTAATTTTTTTTTAAAAAAAAAGAATAAATACTTGCCTTTCTAAGTTCTGTCTTTTGAGCAGCAGTAGCAGCCTCAGAAGCAACCATAGTTTTTCTCTTCTTTAAAAGAGTTTCAGGAATAAGAACATCATTAACTGTAGGAATGTTACTATTATAAAAAAAAGTTATAAAGGTTAATAAACAAACATACACACACTTAATGGAATAATTCTAAGTGACACTGTTTTTTTTAAACAAAAAAAAAACGTCGTTAAAATAATTCCCACAAAAGCGTATAATTGACGACTATAAATTTAATAGCCTGCTTCTCTTTTTTTTTCAGTGAAGAAAAACAAAAAAAAGCAAGCTACATATCCTTATACATATATATAAGTGATGTATAGATAATAGCTATACAAATTTAGTTGCGTGTCATTCAGAAAGAACTGTTTGAAAAAAATAAAGAAGTTCCTGAATGTAAAACACGAACATAATAATATTAAAGGTCTAATGAAAAAAAAAACACTAAACCTCAGCTCCTTCATAACTCCAGGAAGGTGTCAATTTCCAGTAAAATGGAGATGAAGTGTCAACATTTTTTTTGTAAAAGATAGAAAAAAAAAGTAGACAAAAGAATCTTTCTTTTAGGTTTTAAAATAAAGAATTACAATTGCATACTTATTTCCCATCTTTATATGTTTTTTTTAAAAAAAAAAAGAAAAGAAAAGAATAACGCTCTTGAATGGTTATTTTTTTTTTTTTAATAATAAAAGAAACTTACTAGGCAACCATTTCAATATGCGTATAATAAAGAAAAGATGAAAGAAAAATAAATAAACAAAAAGCCACAAGATTTAAAAATTATATACACAATAAAAAAAAAAAATTTTTTTTTTCTACATCAGCTAAAAGCCACAAACATTTATTGGATTGGTCAGCAAACTATTTGAGAGATTTTCTTAAACTAAAAGTAATAAGACAGAAACTATTGCTTCTAATTTTATTTTATAAAAATAACTATTATCGTTCAACAGCGGATAAATATTATTATAGCAATGACTAAAGTCGATAGCATTAGTATATTATATGTATATAGCTGTATATAAATAGTATGTGTATATAGATGTATATTTGCATATGTGTATGTATATGTATATGTGTATGTAGATGCATATTTGCATATTTGTATATATTTCTCCTACTGTAATTTTACACTTTTATAAGCTCATCTATTTTATCTTCGTTATTTTATTAGACTTAATTAAATTTCCAAGTTCGAATGTTCAGTTGTTTCAAATAAAAATAATAAATAATTTACTTTTTATGGGAAGAGTACATATTTTTATTATTATTATATATTGTTATCTTTGTAGAATAGTTGAGTAGTACAAAACAAAAGGAATTAAATAATGTAACTCTTTCAACATTGGAAGTATGCATCTTTAATGATCTATAGTGAGAGTGGAAATAGATAGATTTTTATATGTGTATATATACCTATATTGGTTTTGTTTTTATATCATGCGATTTTATTTTAAACTTTACATAGTTTAAGTCCATTATTAGCTTGATGCTTCTTAATAGCCAAGCCAATTTTATTGTCGCTCATATCAAATTGTGTATAAAAAGCATTGGTGAAAGCTGATCCAATGACATAATCAGTGTCCGAGTCACTCTTACCAATATGAGTACGGCACATTTCGCAACAAGTGTTCACTTTACGAGGTCTACTCCAATATCCAGGAGGAACAGTCGCTTTTACATTACCAAATGTAATCTGGAGAGAAGTGAGGTGATCCATTAAGCAGCAAGGGATTTTAAAAGTATTATCTGGTTCATCGTATTCAGCATACCAATGCTTTCTAAATATCTCGGCTAAAATAATTAAAAAAAAAGAAAAAAAAAACAATGTTTGAGATATAAACATAATTATGTATCTTTCTTCTAAGAATTTACCTTGCTTATTTGGTAATCCAATAACATCTGTAGATGAACTGAAAACAGCCTTTGCGTTATGACTCACATTGAAACGAAGGTCATTTTTGAACTTGAAAGCTGTTACAGGAACTTCCCAACTACCAGTCTTAGATTTCTTATCGTCAATGTTGACATAATACAAATCTCCTTTGATAGCATTATAATCAACACCACCTAATATATATAAATATATTATAAGTTAGGTTAGTTGTATTTAATATAAGTGACATAATTAGTTTATATTACCAATAACAAGATAACCAGCAGGCTGATTTACACAACGCTTTAAAACACCAAAACCACCTGGTGTTACATTGGATGAACCAGAACTGGATGAACCAGAATTGGATGACACAGAGCCAGAATTAGATGATGTAGGACCAGAATTGGATGATGAAGAACCAGAATCAGAGAAGCCAGAATCAGAGAAGCCACTACCACTTGAAATAGTAGTGTACATACCAAACTGTGCACTTGTTAACCCAGTACTTTGTTGATAAGCATTAGGAATAAAGCCAGAATCGCTAAGATCACGCTTTGAATGATGTTTATGTGGTGGATCAAGGTCAACATTTCTACCGAGACCAAGATAGCCATCAAATCCTTTATTAAAATGTTTCATATCGTACGCACCACCAAAGGGCATATGCTTCACAGTTAATCCTGCAAACCTAAAGGTATCTTTATAGAGGGTTGTACGAACGATGCCTTTACCATAATCCATTTCAAATGATCGACCAGTAGAGATAGATGTCGTTGAGTTTCTAGGATTATATGCTTCACGACATCGACAGTCTTTAGTGTCACAATGAATATCGCGTACCCAAGAAAATCCAGAGGAAGTATCAAATGCCATGATAAGCTTTTGAGGTGGGTTACCAATCTCAACAACGCCACCTAGCATTCCATTTTGTAAATTTTCGGCCTCGCCTAGTGCATAATCGGGTTTACTGGATCGTTTATAATATAAAGGGATTTTTTGGATTGTATCGGCAGTAGCAACTGATGTTAATAAAAGTGTTGCAAGATAAAATAAAGTTGATTTCATTAAATAAAATGAAGATATATACACTTAATTGTTGAAGTCGTCTATAGAATCAAAGTTAAATTTATAGGAACAAATTCAAAAAAAAAAAAAAAAAAAAAAAAAAAAAAAAAAGAGAGAGAGAGAGAGCGAAGAAAAAAGAAATAAATATTTATAAATATATCTATATATAACACAATTTAATATTATTAACATCTGTATGTCAAGAAGAGATTCCGACAATAACGTCTTTCTTTATTTATTATTATTATTTGGAGTTTGAAATATACTAAAAAAAAAAAAAAAAAAAAAAAAAAAAAAAAAAGAAAAGGCACATACTGTCTAATATAATAAACCTTTCTTCCTTTTATCATTGTTTGATATACTGCACAAATGAAGAAATACCTCTTTTTCTCTCTAACTTTATGTTACTTTAGGAAGGCCTATTTTTTTCATTCTTTTTAAATATGATAAAATACTTTTCTCTCTATGTGGTTTATGGGTTCAATCCTTATAGCTTTCTTTTTTTTTTCTTTCTTTCTTTCTTTCTTTCTTTCTGTTCCAAAATTAGTATGAATTTATGATTGACTAATTAATAAAAAAAAAAAAAAAAAAAAGTCAAAAATAATATAAGAATTCAATTATCTATTTATTGAGACCGTATTTTCTCACCTTTTATTTTATTTTATTAATTTTTTTGTTGGTCTTCCTATTTATGTGTATACAGATTTATATTGTTCTTTTTTTTTTTTTTTTTTTTTTTTTCTATTATAAACTAGAAAAGATTTCCGAAAAAATTGCTTTTACTATGATTTCTTTTTCTTTACAAAGTAAGTGAAAATTATTTTCGGGTTTGAGGAGAAAAACCTTTTTTCTCCAGTTTTATCTAATCTATTTTTATTTAAGGTTTAAACAAAACAGTAACAATAATTTATTTTGACAACTGAAAAATAGTGCACTTGTGCATATCATTTGGAAATTAAATGACAATTGTATATATCCATCCTAATACCTATATTATTAATTTATAGTATTAAGAATGCTTGATATCTTTGATAAAATAAGAAAAAAAAAAAAAAAAAAAAAAAAAAAAAAAAAAAAAAAACTCATATCCTTCATAGTCACAATTACCAAGAAATGTACATGTGCATTCTTCAATAATAATGTTGGTTTAAATTCTTAATCACACATAAATGTAGTTTGTGATTTATATATTTTTACTGAAAATGTTTGATTAGATTAGATAAAATTATTAATGATAATAGCGTACTTGTTTAAAAAGCATTATCTTAAAAATGAATAAAATAAAAGTTTGTATTTAGATAGTAACACATTTATTTATAAAGCATTGGGAGAAATACATAAAAAGTAAACAGGCATAAACTCTTATTTTAGTTATTAATTATTTATTGTTTTTACCCAACTAATTCCTATAACTTGAACGCTAAAAACAAACAATTCTGGTTTTTATTAGGTTCTTTTGCAAGTAACATGACTAAATTTCCGTAAAAGATTTTGCTTAAAAATAACATCCAAATCAACTATTGCAAGAACGAAAGCTAAAATAAAAAAAAAAAAAAAAAAAAAAAAAAAAAAAAAAAAAACATTTAAAATCCCCTAAAAATAAGCGGATTAGTTTGAAATGCTCCAACAGTTGATAGTTCATATTAAAATTAGTCTGTATATAGTAGCGTTTTCTAATAAAATTATTCTCACTTGTGCTTGTGTCTCACGATTTATTTTGTCTTTTTATATTCTTAACTATACAACTTTTTTTTTTTTTTGTGAATTCAAACTGCTATCTGGTCGAACATGATTAATCCTAAAACAACTCCTACTTTTGATACTGAGGGTGTATACACTGCTTATACTCCTATGGGCCCTACCAAGCCTAAAGACACAAAGGGACAGAACGTAAAGAATGGTGTCAAGGAAGCAATAAATGAAGCTGATAACCTACGTCTGGGTCTACCTTCATATGAAAGGATGGACACGGATGATGAGAAAAGTACCTCTACTACCGCAAATAAGCATCCTGTTTCTGAACCTTCTCCTTCTATTGTCAAGAAGAAAGCTATGACTTTCGACTCTATAACTGGCTTATACAAAAAATGTAAAATTGCCTATGATAAAGTTGAAGCATTAAGAGTAAAAGAAAGTGAACTCTTATTAAATGCTAATACTACAGAAGAGCAAGTCAATGAAATCCGTGAACAGCATAACAAAGCTGAACAAGTCTTTGTGCGTATAAAAGAGCTATATCATAAAACTCTAAATCAACAACCTACTGCATCTAAAGCTGAAATAGATCAAAGTAAATACAATATTAATAATAATAATAATAATAATAATTATAATTCTAAAGACTATATCGTTAATATTCCCAAAGGTGATAAATATAGTACCACCTACGAGAATAATGACCATTCTTTATTAAAACTGCTCCCAAAATTTAAATTATTGTCCTATGATAATAATGGTAAAAGTGGTAATGATAAAGATGCCTTCCAAAATGTGGATTCCTTTTTTGTCAATTTTGAACGAGTCTTCAGAATGTGCAATGCAAACATTCACAGTAAATGGAAGGATAGTCTTGCTATGTGTATAGGTAATGAGAACTTTGATTGGTATACTGAAACCATCGAAAAAAGAATAGACATTACCTACGAAGAAGCCAAAGAACAGATAAAGCATCATTTTGAATCGCCTGCACGAGCTACAGAAATGTTTAGAGCATTAACAAACTTACGTCAGTACCCACATGAGCCTGTCATAGATTATGGCAAAAGTTTCGTCCAAATTTGCAAAGCAGCTCAAGCCAAGGATGATGTGATGCTAGCACGAATGTATATAAACGGTTTGTTACCTTATCTACAAATCGGTATAAATACAAGCTTAACAAGTCTTTATGGCTCTTCTTACTTTTCTGCTGTGAAATCATTCCATGACGTGGAGAATCTTGTTGTAGGTTTAGAAGTTAACAACAAAGGCTCCTACGAAGATCAAATAAATGGTAATGGTAAACGCTCTAAAAACACTTCTGTCAAACGTGAAATTACAAATAGAAGTAAGCCATCTTATGAAAACCATAAAAAGCAAAAATATGAAAACTGTAAATTCTGTAACAAGCCATGGTTTAAAGGTCACAGATGCAAGGAATTTATGGAACACAAGAAAAGACCTAAAGAAACTGATAAACAAGAACAAAAACAAAATAATATGAAAATTCGTTCCATAAAAGCATCTAAAGATCTAAATAAATCTAAATGGGCAAAAGACGTCGATCAGTTATTAGACGACGCCATGGATGAAACAGAAGGTAAAAAAATCTTCAGTATAAAACAAGAT
The DNA here is from genome assembly GCF_025118155.1 of Cokeromyces recurvatus. Lineage (NCBI taxonomy): Eukaryota > Fungi > Mucoromycota > Mucoromycetes > Mucorales > Mucoraceae > Cokeromyces > Cokeromyces recurvatus. Next base: position 1,113,044 of record NW_026251391.1, read on the forward strand.
TTTAATAACTTGTTAACTAATAATCCATTTTCTCTATATACTCCCTTGTTAATTCAAAAGATTAGAGCAATTGGTTTAATTGATACTGGTAGTGAAGTATCTGTAGTTAGTAAAAAATTTATGCACAATTCCTGAATCAATTGTACATTTAAATACACCACCTAATAAAATTGTCAATATTAGACAATACCCAATACCTTATAAATTAATGCCTAAATTGCGTGAAAGTATTAATGAATGGTTAGCAAATGGTACAATAAAAAAAGCTCCTGTTAATACTTCTTGGAACTTACCTTTAACACTTGCTGCAAAAAAGGATAGCCAAGGTAATAAAACAGATGAAAATAAACGTGTATGTTTAGACACCCGTGCTCTAAATCGTATCCTTATTGATGACGATGCGCAAAGTCTACCACATATACCTGATATTTTTCATAAGTTAGCTGGTAACGCTGTCTTCAGCACCTTTGATGCCATGAGTGCTTTCCATAGATTTAAAATTCATGATGCTGATCAACAAAAAACAGCATTTACTTTTGATGGCGTACAATACATGTTTGTAGGTAGTCCTTTTGGGATAAAATACCTTAGTAATGTATATCAAAGAGTCATGACACGCATCTTTGAGAATAATGAAAATGTAGCCTTCTTTGTTGATGATCTTGTTTGCTTTTCGAAAAATATGGAAGAACATATTATCCATGTAAAACAAGTACTAAAAACATTAAATAAAGTAAACTTGATTTTAAACATCGAGAAGTGTCATTTTGCTCAAAGAAGCATTAATCTGTTGGGTTTTACAGTGTCTAGTGAAGGAAAAAAGATAGATACGAGAAAACTATCTAATATTCAGGAATGGAAAACACCTCAAACGGGTCAAGAAATGCAGCAATTTTTAGGTTTAGTTAATTATTTACGAGATCATATTCCTAATGCTGCAGCCTTGATGGCACCTTTAGATCAGTTGCGAAATGCAAAAAATATAACTAACAAAGAATGGACACCGATCCATAAGAAACATTTTGAAGCCATAAAAAATATCTTACAATCTAACATAATTCTAAGCCCTCCTGATTTAAATCATCCATTCACGGTTTATACCGATGCTTCAGCATACGGTATTGGCGCAGTACTTTGTCAGGAATATATAACTCACAAAGATACAAATAATAAGGATGATAATGACGATAATAACAAGACACTAAAGTGTAATAGTCAAAATAACAATCTTAATAATAAAGTGTCTCAAAATACCATTATTACTGGTACAAAAAAAGTAATAAAATATATTGGTTTTATGGCTCGCTCTTTGTCTAAATCAGAAAGAAATTACAGCACTACGAAACGAGAACTTTTAGCTATTGTATTTGCCTTAAGGAAGTTCTGAAAGTTTCTATATGGCACTAAATTCACAATATTTTCTGATCATAGAGCATTAACATATCTACATACACAAAAATATGCTAACAGCATGATGTTAAACTGGCTTGATGATATATTAGATTATGATTTTGAAGTTATTCACTTACCAGGCATAGATAATGTTCTGGCGGATCGATTAAGCCGTTTATTTCCACCTATGGAAAAACTGGGGGAGGATATGACCCTCGATAAATATAATAAAATAAAATATAAAAAGAAAAATAAAATGGATAGCTGTAAAAAGATTAGAAACATCAAAAAGCAAAATGAGAAATTTAAAATAAACTATACAGAATATAAAAGTGGGGATTATATGACACCACCAGAAAGTGAAAGAAGAGCTATTCTAACAAAAGCTCATGTATTCGGACATTTTGGTGCCGAAAGTATAGTAAAAGCTATTCACAACGATGGCTTACATTGGCCGCATTTATTAGAAGATGCTGTTGAATTAGTAAAATCTTGTAAACCTTGCCAAAAGCATAATATTATAAAGCGTGGTTTCCATGGATTACGTCCCATATATAGTTACATACCGGGCGACCATTGGTCCATTGATTTGGCCGAGCTACCACAATCTAAAAATGGCTATAAACATTTACTCGTCATGATAGACATTTGCACTAGATTTTGTATTCTTCGATGTCTAAAAGATAAAAAAGCTGCTACAATTGTTGATACATTAGTAAAAGTGTTTAGTGACTTCGGTTACCCTAGAACTATAAGTTCTGATAATGAATTTGATACTATGATAATGCAACTGTTAAAAGAAAGTATGCACATAGATCACAATTTAATTACTCCATATAATAGCAGAAGCAATGGGCCTAGTGAAAGATATATTCAAACTGTAAAATTAGCTTTGGTAAAGGCAGTTGAGGGCGCTGGACCTGAATGGGATTTATTTGTTCCCGGGGTACAGCTAGCCATGAATAATAAAGTATCAAAAAGATTAAATACGCCTCCATTCAATTTAATGTTTGCTCGAAAAATGAATCCCTTTGAAGATTATAGTAAAGATAAAAATGAAAATAGTAAACCAATAACATATGAGCAACTAATAGATCGAATAGATCATATGTCAGAAGTAGTATTCCCTGTTATAAAAGACATAACTGACAAATATATAAATAACATGAAAGAAAAATACGATAAATACATAAATATTATTAAAGATTTTAAACCTGGTACACCAGTAATGATAAAAATACCAACTTTAAAAGGATCCTTAGCACCAAGTTACGAAGGCCCCTACTCTGTTGTGCGCAAAACAAGAGGTGGCTCTTACGTACTTCAAGACGAAACTGGAATGTTAATGTCCAGGAATTATTCACCTTCTGAATTAAAAGAAATTAGTCAAGATTGTATTGACGATAATAATAAAGATGAAGAAATATATGAAATAGAAGGTATATTAGATCATAAGGGTACCAGTAAAAACATAAAATATAAAGTACGATGGAAGGGTTATAGCAAGGATGACGATTCTTGGGCTACCCCTGATCAAATTGTACATGAATCTACTATTCAAACATATTGGAGACGTAAGTTAGGGAAAGATTATAAACCCTATAAAAATAGTAGACCTCTTTGTTATAGAACAAGCTCTGAATATAATCATAAGTAATATTATAATAGATGAATTACATGATAAAGGATAAACTATAAGCCTGAATATGAAATAAAACTCTGTACATAACATCTTGTAAATAATATAAAACTTATTGACATCCAATTGTCTAGATGTGTCAATTATAAGACATCATATCATTTCTACATATTTATTTTTATAACCTTGACAAAGGATTCAGGTCTTCTTTGATCCAATAAAATAAAACATAAAAGATATCAGGAACATATACTCAGATCAAACAAAAAAGTTTTTATTTAAAATCTCAATCAGATCATTATAACACCCAATAGATAATCCATAAATCAGTCTCTTGAATCAACAAGACGTATATATGAATACTAACACTGTTTCATGACTCATGTTCTTTGATGGTTATTTTTTATTTCTTTGATTTAGGATTTATTAATATAAATACAAGCAGTTGTGTAGACACAAAACAATCTTTAACCTTTAATTCTTCTATTTCATTTTTATTTTATCTTTTCTTTACATTGAATAAAAACAGTCTCAAACTATACTTTCTTTCGTTCTCTTTTTCTTTTCATTTTTCTTCCTCTTCTTATTTTTCTTTATTATATTACATTCCATTACAATGATGTCTTATAATTGATACATTTAGACAATTGGATGTCAATAAGTTTTATATTATTTACAAGATGTTATGTACAGAGTTTTATTTCATATTCAGGCTTATAGTTTATCCTCTATTATGTAATTCATCTATTATAATATTACTTATGCTTATATCCAGAACTTGTTCTATAACAAAACTAAGCCTCAGCTTAAAAAAAAAAAAACGAAGTAAACCAAGCCTCAGCTTAAAAAAAAAAAAAAAAAAAAAAAAAAAAAAAAAAAAAAAAAAGGAGGTAAACCAAGCCTCAGCTTAAAAAAAGGAGGTAAGCCAAATATACGCTTAAATAAAAACGAGGTAAACTTGCAGAATCCATTTTCTTTCAATTAAAAATGAATGTTTCTCGCGATTATGCATTATGCGTTTTATTTGGTTTGGAATTTACTGATAATAATGTTATAAAAGCAAGAAGTAAATTAGAAAGCTATGGTGACTTAGAAATCTGTTATGATTTATCAGAAAAAAATCCCATACTGGTTCCAAAGGAAAGAATTAACTATAATCCCTTCATCTACAAAAAGTATCTTTCACCAGCTCAACCAAAAACCAATAAAGTCGAGAACAATATATTGTTAAGTAAGTACATTAAAAACTTGTTGATGTCATGGTTGTAAGATTTATAACTTAATTCAATAAGATAAATAGTCATAATAGTACATATAGTGCACTTGTATGATAATTATGTCTATAGACATATTAAGTATTTTTACTCTTGTGTAGAAAAAATAATTAATAAAAGTCCTACATCTAAAAATATATCTTCTTTTGCTGAATATTGATTTATAAAAATAACTTTCCAAGTTAAACTGGAGTAAATCAAGAATAATGCAAGTACGCGTAATAATTGATTTTACTCAGAGAGCACATACTAGTTATAAAATAAATATATACAAAAGACATGGATGCAGATCTATAACAATCTTAGTAATCATTCTCTTTCTATAACTGTATTATCAAATACAATCTGTTATATTTTTTTTCTTCTAATTACTCATCATCCTTATCTACAAAATATATAAATACTCTTACACTAATAACTCTTATTTTATATAATATACTTGGATCGTAATTGAACTTAACTCTTAATAAAAACTTATTGACAAGTCTCAACGTACGTCTCCCGTCTGTTTTCTTTTATTTATATTTTAATTCTTAAATTTACTTAAACCACAACAATGTTCTTTGACGGTTATTTTTATTTCTTTGATTCAGGATTCATTAATATATATACAAGCAGTTGTGTAGACACAAAACAACCTTTAACTTTAAATTCTTATTTTTTATTTTTATTTTTCTTTGATTGAATAAAAACAGGCTCAAAGTATACTTTCTTTAGCTTCCTTCCTCTCTCCTTTTTCTTTCTCTTCTCTTTTTGTTTTTCTTTAAAGTATTACGTTCCATCACGATACCTCGTCTTTTTTAAGTGCATATTTAGTGAACCTCGTCTTTTTTATGCGCACATTTAGTGAACCTCGTCTTTTTTGAGTGCATATTTAGTGAACCTCGTCTTTTTTGAGTGCATATTTATTTTACCTCGTCTTTTTTATGCGCACATTTAGTGAACCTCGTCTTTTTTGAGTGCATATTTATTTTACCTCGTCTTTTTTGAGTGCATATTTATTTTACCTCGTCTTTTTTGAGTGTACATTTAGTGAACCTCGTCTTTTTTATGCGCACATTTAGTGAACCTCGTCTTTTTTGAGTGCATATTTAGTGAACCTCGTCTTTTTTATACGCACATTTAGTGAACCTCGTCTTTTTTAAGCGCACCGTGATATTTTTTTTTAAAATATCAAATAAAAAATAATATCAAGACAAAAAGAGTCAACGAGACTGAACAATAATTCTATAGTCAATTATTTTTTTTTATGAATTTAAATTGATGAGGTATTTATAAGAATTGTTATAGAGGTCTGAGGATAAGATGTGAATCAGAAAAGTGTTAGTTACGACCGAATTAGGTATATTGTTGACAACGAAGTGTTAGTGATTTTAATATTATTAGATGGAGCGGATTAAGAGAGAGTTAGGATAGAATTTCTTAAATGAATTTATGATCCGCATGTTTGATCATAAAACATTGTTATGATTGCAGTCGTCTTTATAACTAAATTAACAGAAATAAACCATCATTTATTACATAATAAAGAGGTTATTCACATAAAACTAGTATATTGAACTTCACAGCATAATATTTATTCTACATTCAGTTTTAATAATAGACATTGTTAGAATGTTCGAGCAATAATAATAATTATATACATAATTCAAACAGGATTATGACTGGTGTATTCAATTACATAATTGTTCTTGAGTGATACATATCATATATACATTGATAATATTGAATATTGTTAAGTAATGAAATCTTATACAATGATAATGATAGTAACTCATAAATAATTGGTATTGCTGCAGCTAGACATATTCACTGAGAATTAATATTGATGTGTCGCAGTTCAATAATAATGATTCGTTATGTTTCTAGGAACAGCGACAACTCAGGGAGAAAAAAGGAATAAAGATATATCTTATTGATCGCAGAATTATTCGGAGACAATGTTTTATGTAAAACACTTTATTATAGTAAACTTGCTTATCTAAATCATATTTCCATTGATAACACTTACCTTGTAAAAACATATAAATAGCCGTTGATTTTTCCATATAATTTTTAATTGTACAATTTTTGTATTATTGATAAACTATACAAAGTTTTCACAGACTTGTCTTTTGTTTATTTCTCTTTCTCTATCTTTTTGCTAATCAAAACACATGGGACAGGAGTGATAATTTGATCGTCTATGGTCTGACTGGTCACAACTACTGCATGTAGGCTGATTGATAACAGTCGAACGCTCAATATGAGCAGTACAATCCTTATGAGATTGGCGAACATCCCCTGATTTTGCTCAATGAGGACAAATTATTTCTATCATTTTAATAATTCAATAGATATAATATTTTAAATGATGTAAATAATAATTTTATTAAAATCTATCGATAAAAGTAATTCTTTGATAATTTACAATATATATAATTTGGTGATCCTTTAGTAACTCTTATTATATTTGTTTTATAAAAAAAAAGTTTTACAAATTTTTATAATTAATTTTAAAGAATATCGTACACATTTGAAGACTTCTTTTGTGACCATAAAATAAATAATATTTAGCAGCAAATTTACGAATTTTACAAAACGGAAGTATTTTAATTAATAGATATTTAGAATCTCTGGTGCAATTTAGACTATCAACTAGAAGAATGTTTATCATTATAATTTGATCCAACAAAACCAGTATTATGTTCAGTTTGATTCTGTTTTTTCGTATAGCGAATACTAAACTTGTTCGTTGAAGGTTGGTCAAAGTGTTTAAGTCCAGAAATAAGTACAGAGATGATAACAGTAACCGGTTTCTTGCTAGACATAACGATAGGTATATGAAAAAGAACCAAAATTCAACCACAATGTAAGACTATTTGATAATTATAAATAAAGATGTTACTGAAAAAGTTTTACATGATTTGTAAATAATAAACTTAACTTCTTTAATGCATATTTGAGTACGGAAATTTTGTAAGCAATATTGATGCAAACCATGCGCACAAGATCGATGACCGTCCACCCTCGGTACATTTTGATTTCACCATAAACAGGCGGGTTGAACCGAACAAAAGTCTTGTCCTTACCCTTACTGATAGCAGCCATTTTTTAAGTAGCAAATACTTTAAGTAGCAAATAAGGGAAGTAAGAAGGCAGGGACCAAAATGCGTAAAGCCTGAGCTGTTGGAGCTACAGGTCCTAGTTTGCGCATTCTGTTATCATCGACTCAATCACCTCAAAGAGTAACATAATCCTTGTACACATAGGAATTGCGAGCGGCCACCCTCGGTACATTTTGATTTCACCATAAACAGGCGGGTTGAACCGAACAAAAGTCTTGTCCTTACCCTTACTGATAGCAGCCATTCTTTAAGTAGCAAATACTTTAAGTAGCAAATAAGGGAAGTAAGAAGGCAGGGACCAAAATGCGTAAAGCCTGAGCTGTTGGAGCTACAGGTCCTAGTTTACGCATTCCGTGCTCACAATTTATTCATAGCATCACGGCTGTACCATCAAATAAATATTAGATCAAGTTGTCAGTAAAATTAGTGACAATTACCTTTAATTCTTGAGAATCCTTAATGAAGAACCAGCAGATGAGTAGACGTCATTATATGAGAGCTGTGAAGAATAGAAGAGGAAGAGAGGGAAAAAGAAAAAAAGAAAGAGTTGGGGTTGACGCATGCATCATATGGAGCAGACGTCATCAAATACAGCGTACGCACTTATATGCCGGACATTCAAAATAAAAAATAAAATTCATGCTTTTTAGTAACCACAAATTACTTCCCTCAGCACCTTACTCTTTTTTTCAATTGAGGATGGTAAAAAAATCTTTAAATTCTGCAGTTATTCAAGAGCTTAAAAAGAATCCATCCTTAGACTACTTTAGCTTCGCAAAAGCTAAAAATAGAAACATGTCAAGGACCAATTTAACGTATTCAATCATACTCGAAAGAGTAATCAAGAATGGTACCCAAAAGCAAAAAAAGATCGCAAAAAAGCAAAAAGATTTATTTAGCGTTAGTTGTTGCATCTTTTTTTAATAATCGAAGTAATGTAATTCTCACTGGCATTTATAGGAACGAAAAAAAGAGAATTCTGACTTTGCGTCAGAATACAAAAGGTATTGGACTCAATACACTGCTCAGGATTTAAACCAAAAACTCAGTGATATTGCCTCAAATGCCGCTTTATCATTAAGCGAAATCACATGGAGCTATATTGAAGACAATACGAGAAGAGTAAGTCTGATAAATTGAGAAGTATGCGTTTCGTCTGTATTAATAATTCTTTTCTAATTTATCAACTAGACATTTGGTCAAACAGTAGTCACAAACCCCTTACAAACAGCCTCAGACCTTTCACCAACAGACTCAAATTACCCGTCAACGGCCTCAAGCTCCCCACCAATATCGTCTACAAACAACCCAGATAACTTACAAAGTTTTCTGGAGTATAGTGAAGATCTTGAGAATGAGTAAGTTTGTCCTAGTTGTATTTCTGTAAATATTGCTAAGTAAGTTTTTTATAGTTTGTTAAGTATGTATATCATAGATTTAAGTGATACTGTAACTGTAAATGTGTTAGAGCAAACCCTTAACAAAGCCACCTATGATGAGATTAATAATGATTGTATCCTCAAAGCTTATCCCCTAACCAACGAATGTAGGGATCTTTTAGAAAGGATATCTAGTTGTCCACCCGCTCTTTCGCCAATTAGAAAATTGCTAATGAATTATGTTGAGTTTTCCAATAATAGTAAATTTGATCCTTATCTTCATAATGATTATGAATTTATTCATGACATCGTATTTCATTTGTAAGTTTTATTATAGAGTTGTTCACCTTTTATATATAACACTAATTCATTCTGATTATACATTCTCCTAGCTTAAAATTATGCGAAAGCCCAATGAACCCTATCTCTCAAACTTTGAAAGAACGCACCGCTGCTACTTGGATTTCGTTTCCAATAATTAATTCGCTTTTTTTACAATTCCAAGACATAATCGAATTTAAATGGTAATTATCAGTTTTTTCCTGCATTTGCTATCTGACTCATGTTATCATTTAGGATTGAGGTTCTTCATTTGGATTTAGACAACAGCAAGATTGATGGATTAGCAATTGAAAGAAAAAGCAAGTCAATGGTCATTATTATAGAGTTTGCAGGAGGCTCTAACACACATACAGAAACAAAATTGGAGAGTGATTGTATTAAAATTTACAAAAATGCAATTAAAAGTTTAAAAAACGATGTTAAAAAAAAGCGTTTGTTTACAGTTCTTTATTACAGTAAGTAAAAATACTATGCTAATAAAATGCAAATGTATGAACTAAAATCGCAATAAATAGATAATACTATTTTCTTTGAGAGCTTAACAATCCATAATGAATACTATGTAAGAAAAAGACATCTAGAATTATCTATGCCTCAAAATCCTAGAGGTCTTAAATCGTTTGCTGCCCTCCTACCAACTGTGCTTTCTTGGCGCCAAGCTGTTATTGATTCAGTCGAGTGAAGTTTTTTACTTTTTTTAATTTTTTCATTGATGATAATAAAGCTGATATTCTACTATAAAAATTGCTATTCACTTTTAATAAAAGCTGTAATGTGTGTGCGTGTGTTTTTTTTTGAAATTGACAACCATATTTGCCTAAGTGGACATTATGTTTTTTAAGTAATGGACGATATGATTTTTCAAAAGCGGCTATTATTTTTGCTCAAACTGACAACTACATTTTAATAATTGCCATTTGTTTTTGGCTCAACGACATTTATTTTTCATAAAGTGACAAAATTTACCAGACGCACTGTATTCTATTATTTTAAGGGGTAATTGAAACTATAACAACAAAATGATACAATGAAATACAACAAAACCAAAAAAAAAAAAAAAACAAAAAAAAAAAAAACAAAAAGCAAAATAATTATTTTATAAGCCAAATTATGTTTATAAATATAAATAGGATATGTATTACATTAACAAATGAGCTTTTTTTTTTTTTTGTTAAGCCTAAAAAAAATATACATGTATAAAAATAGAAATTATTATTAAAATCTAAAGAAAAGCCGAGAACATGACCGCAACTAAAGATAACAAAATAGGTGCTGCTGTTAATGATACCATGATATTACTTGTTGCTTCCGATATGGAACCACCTGTTGTTGTAGATGATGTTGACGCTGTTGATTCATATACATTACATTGCAACTGCTTTTCATGATAGGTGACGTTATTTAACTGAGCCGTAATTTGTAAAGCATCTCCGTTATTATAGAAATCCACTTCTAAAAAGTTAGGTTGTCTGCCAAAGACATGAGTGCATTGTTCTGCCTGTTTTAGTAGCGAACCATCTCCATTTGTAACATCCGAAGTGCCCTTCTGAGGTATTTCAATTGTGGTCGAGCCTAAAGTTAAGGTACCATATAAAAAGTGATTCATGACATACATCACTTTAGTTGGATTCTCGGGTGGATTAGGTCGGTCGATAATACACTCAAAAGATGATTCATTACGATTATTATAAGGTGTTTCAAACACAAAATCCCACTCTCTCATTAACCTACAAGAAAAAATTGTTTAATTGATAGATAAATGTATTCTTTTTTTTTTTTTTACCATGGTAACTCTTTACTATTAGCTCCTTCATCTATAAAGTTGATAACTCGTTTACCGGATGCTATCAATTCTCCTAACGTAGGCCATGTAAAATTTTCAAATGGTTGTGTATAAACATAATCGATCAATCCACTATTTGTATAAGCTGTCTTGAAAGCGTCTGTACCAAAGGACCCTAAATTATTCCACATAATAGTGATTACTTCATTCGGGTTTGCTTTAAGCCAGTTAGTGATGGTAGAAAGCGTATCAACAGCAGGACCAGCGTTAAGGATAGTGCAGGATGTATGACAGAGTTGAATAGAAGATGAATTAGTCATCTTGATAGCCGATAACTTTAGGCCTCGAACACCATCATCTAGTTGAATATTAACTGGGCAAGCTTGATTAGCAGCTGGGTTAGCTATGTAACTATAAGAATTATGAGTCATCAAGTAAGTCAGTGTTTGATACTGTTTTGAACAGAATTCTGCATAACCATTGCATAGTTGTTGTGCCTGTGTGATGGTAGCTGTTGTTAATAGCAAAATGGCAATAGATAAAAATTTCATTTTTTTTTCTATAAAACAAAAACTAAAAATAAAGAAAAGAAAGAAGAATTTTTTTTTCCTTTTTTTTTTTTTTAGTAGCTTAATAGTGATGAAGGAAGGAGGAGAACGGACAACAACACTAGCGGATGATGAAATTTACAAAGCCTAATTTTTTGCCAAGGAATCAAGTTACCCAGAAAAAACGTACACACACATTTATCTAGAGACATATTCCCTTAACGTATTCTTCTTTAAAAGAAAAAAAAAATAAGAGCAATAAAATGATAATGTAAACATTTAATAGAGGTAGTATAAAATGCACTTACACAGTATGTTACTGAAAATAGGATGATAAAAGACTAAAAATGAACTAACATGATCTTACATGCGTAACGCAATAATTAATTACGATCAATCATTTTTATTTTTATTATTTTTTATAAATTAAAATTTATAAAGCGACCTATGAGCACATAATATGTTTGTTATATTGGATTTCCCAGGTCAGTTCAAATTATGTGGAAAAAAAAAAGTATATAAAAAACCTCTTACGGGACAAGAGGTAAAAAGGTAAAGGAAAGGAAGAAGAGAAGGTGAGAAAGAAAGGGGAAATATTGCTAACAAGTTTAAAGGGAAAACCAGTTGAGTAATTTCCTGTCTGAGGCAAGAAGTAGAGGAGATAGTTTATCGTGTAATAGGTAACCCATTTCCTGTAGAATAGTGCACATATCTGGCCAACGATAGAGCCAGGCAGAAATTTCCTGAGAATTTCAGTACTTGTGCTGAGGGAGATGATTTAAAATAAAGGAAAGAAGATCTGCGACGGATTGTGGCAAGAATAAACGAGTGTGCATGTGCAAGCATTTAGTGGTGTGTGACCGCAATAATTAATTAAAGTATATCCACTCTCAAATCGAACATTTTTTGAACTCAGTGGTACATTTTTAGAAAACAAAATGGAACATTTAACCAATTAAATTCGAACAAAGTTTGAACTTAATTTGGACCTAAGTCTGAACATTATCTTTACCTTTATAATAAGCTTATTTTTTTTTTTAACATGAAGACGGGTCCGGTAACATTACTAATGAAGATGAAACTGAGGCTATGGATTTTGAGATTGAAGACAATCCTTACAATTTAAATAAACTGACTGATTTCGAGGAGTACCTGAAAAAACAAACCTTTGGACGTCGAAATGTCTGATAACAACAGTATAGAAGCTGGTATTAGTAATAGCATAAGAGTTACTGGTTCAGATAAAGGCCAGAAATATATGTTTCACGATGGAACTACCCGTGGGTTGTTATTGTTTTTTATTGGGGGCTACAAGAAGGCCTATCTGTTCATGCCGCGGCTTTAAGAGCCAATATGAGCCATAGTACAGTAAATAACTGGTATCAGAAGTACCCAAGCGACCCTGATAATTATGAAATGAAAAAAAAAAGACCAACCGTAGTAGCAGTAGACCCGTTTCTAAACTTAAGGAACCGCACAAACGACATTTGATCGATTTTTTTGATGAAAATTCATTTGCTGCTATAACTGATGCTGTAGAAAGTTTGACAACTGCTTTTGAAGGGCTTAATATTAAGAAGTCAAGAGTTCATGAGTTTATGAAAGACGAATGTAAACCCTCTTTAAGAGTCGCAACGTTGCATCCAGACCCTCGTAACGATGAAAGACATATCGAAAAAAGATTGAAGTAGGCACAAGTGTGGTTGGACACAGACATGGACTTTACAAAAAACTGTGTTTTTATTGACGAGTCCAGTTTTGACATAAATATGAGACGCAGTAGAGCATGGTTTAAAAAGGGTACCGAAGCTATAATTCCTACTTCAGGTACTAGAGCAGTATCACATACTGTTATTGGAGCAATCTCGGCCATAGGTGTTGTTAATATACATTATTGTTTATCACATCTCTGTACACAAACGGTAAATAATAATAGCCGTGTGATGTTATCAGTGCAATTCATCCAATAAATTTTGTTGGACTATAAAAAATGACAGTTATTCTGTAGCAGTGACAAAATTTAATGGATTAACTGTAGTACAGTAAAACGGTCACTTTGAGAAAATTGAAGGTCTGTAACCAAAGAATAAATGTCAATTTCCAAAAAAAAAAAAAAAAAAAAAAAAAACTCACCATAGAATATACGGACTGGAAAGGACGAATTGGATATATGACGCAACTATTTTTTTTTCCAAGGTGTGGTGATTGTACATCAAGTTGATTCATTATATATACCAAAATTGTTATTGAAACTGGATAATTTTCGATCAACTTTGAAACGGCTTTACGCATGGAAAGAGATGAAAATAAAAATTAGCAATGAAATAAAACTAGTGGCTTTTGAAGAGCAGCGAGAATATATGGCAGTGGATATTTCTACTTCCCATCGTGAAATTGTCTATAGCCCACCGCGATCACCAAAACTTATGATAACACCTTTTTTCACACCAACAAGACCTAATAAAAGGAAAACACCTCATGAGTATTATCAGAATGAAAACGAGGAGTAGGCGTTGCAGCAACCAAATGAAATTATATTATATTTATTTTCTATTACTCAAATAAAGAAGTGGTATTTCTTATGATTAAGCTGAGTTTCAGATCAGGGTGAGATCCAAGGTAAATTACGTTTCTAGACTTTGTATGGCTTGTTGTATCAGGATCGTAATTTACCCACTAATTTATAAAATTCTATCCTTGCTAAATTCTTGAGTATAATTAAGGCTCTCAAAACACGAAGGAGTTATAACTAATCACTCAAAGAAGAACAGGGAAGAGAGGATGTTTTATTATTTTGATTATTATTCCTAATTTCTAGTTTACTCGTGATAACACTAGTACACTTGTATCACTTCCACAATTTAGGTTCCTGGACCAGGTTTTATCCTCTCATCTGATCACTGTCACCTTATCACGGTTTGACTGCTCTTTAAGTAATATAAACGTTTCTGTTAGTCAATACCGTCTCTAATAAGTCAAAAATTGACCTAAATAATACTTCTTTTTTTTATTAAATTCAAATTCTAAACAGCTTTTATACTTTTATTTTGAAACTAATGGCAAATATATATAAATAAATATATATATTACAGAGATGGACAGGAGAATGTTTACAACGATCTAGGGATAAAAGTTTTTGACCCAATGAATGATGTTCTAACGCAAATCACAGACCCTAACATTGTCCTCTACGAAACTATAGCCACACAGAGCTCATATTTAGAAGCTCGCAAATCTATTAAAAAAAATGTTAAGAAAAACGATAAACCCAAACTGAAGCAGAATTATGTATAATGATTATAACGATAATACAAGAGAGGTTTTTTTTTTTTTTTTTGGAAATTGACATTTATTCTTTGGTTACAGACCTTCAATTTTCTCAAAGTGACAAAATTTACTGTTCTTACTGGATAACATTGTGCAGTCAACATATCATGGATTGATAATATACACGTTGTACAATGAATTACTATAATAGATAATTATACACTATTTTCACAAATTATTCGTGCACCTTCAGGAAAAAAATTTGTGTAGTTTAAAAATAAAAATTGATTTAGGCTCAGAAAAAAAATTCATTCAAATTAATTTTAAAAATTCATGATTTATTATTGCATGAAGTGCACGAAAAAAAAACAAGAAAACTACATTGGCTTACAGTTCAAACAGTCTTCGAATTTAGCAGCTGAGTATCTGCAGAATCCTTGAAGATCACTCAAAAGGATTCTGTTGCATGCATCCCCAATTCTAGACGACAATGTCTCTTCCTGCAAAAGCTCTTCTCTTTTAAGCTTGCTTTTACATACTGACCAAAATTGTTCAATTGGGTTGAGCTCAGGGGAGTAAGCTGGAAGATAAACACAGCCGTAGCCGCGTTGCTCAATGTATTTTCTGATATCAGCATGCTTGTGAATAGGAGCATTGTCCATAACAATGTAATTGTCCTTAAATTGCTCATGCTGATCCAAAATATCAAGGGTACTTGTAATGAAATTGAAGTAGTGCCCAGTGACAGTTCCGCCTTTGGTATTTCCAGTAGCCTGAGTACTACCTGCTGTCTTTCTCTTCTTCAAAGGGACAGGTGCTCTTGGTCTTCTTACTTTGATGTTTACTACACCATAAGGAGAGATAACACCCAAAATAGTTGTTGTTTTGGCTTTTGTCTTGGGTACAACTACAACAGCACGGCTTCCTTTTTTTGACCATGCTACAGAGCGCTTCATGTTGATATGGAAAGCTGCCTCGTCAATAAAGACGCAGTTACTCGTGAAATCAAGGTCTGTTTCATTCCATCTTACTACCCAATCATGTCTCTCCTGAATTTTTTCAGGGCTGTTTCGCTCTACTGAGTGGAAGTGTGCTTTCTTCAAACTAATTCTGCACTTTTTGGTCACAAAGTTGTAAAGAGCAGTTTTTGAAATAGATAGGTCCTCAAACTTGCTTGTCAAATTGTCCATCATCTCCTCCAAAACTAAACTTGACTTATCATCAATAAGCTCTTTCAAGAATTGTTCATGCTCTTCTTTCAAGATAGGTGGTCTTCCCACAGGTCTGCCACTACCCTTTTTTCTTTCAATCACTTCCTCTGGATTCTGGCTTTCTTTTTTGTACCAACTTTGAGCAGTGGTCTCTGGCATTTTAAGGGCTCTAGCTGCTTCTCTTATGCCCATGTTTTTCTCATAAATAAGAAAAAAAAATCGCTCCTTATCTTCAGGTTTGTAGCGTCTGTAGGTTCTCTTGCCCTTTTCAGATGTTTGGTCATTAGTATTGGACTCCTCAGACAGCTTCTCTTCTTTTTCATGTTCCATTCTCTCAGGTGGCTTTACGTCGAAGTACTGGTTCAAATCCGTTACATTTTCAAGCGGATAAGTTTCATCATCCACTTCCATATCAATCGTAAAAACTTCATTTCCCTGGTCATCTAACATGTTTCCTTTTCCGTCTTCGTGAATAAAAGAGTCCATACTGAATTGAATATAAAGTGAGAAAGAAAGGCTCCTGATACTGCGCGAAATTTTTTTCTTTAATTGCACGAAACTATTTCCTTTTAATGGCCGAAGTTTATTCCTGAGCCTAAATCAATTTTTATTTTTAAACTGCACAGATTTTTTTCCTGAAGGTGCACGAATAATTTGTGAAAATAGTGTACACTATTTCAGAAAAAAATCGCACACTTTCTGAATAGTTGCTATTTGATTTTTTATCAACAATGTCTTCTGAACCAACTTTCTCTTTTGACATAAAATTTTGCAGGCGCCCAATTATCATGATTTAACTTGTGGTCTTTATTTTTGTGTTATCCACATGATTTTCTATTTTATGCACAGCATAGTTCGATACATTATAAGTTATTACGCTGTTACCACATGTTTATTCCATTTATATATATATGGGAGGTCGTTATGACCCCCCTAAGTTTTTATTATAAATAATTAGGCGTAGTGGCTCATGATCTTAACATTTATAAGGAAAGTTTTTTGGATTATTATTTTCGCTTAAAAGTCTAGTGGAGTGAGTGGAGAGGAAGAGGATAAATTATAAATGAATTAAGGAAATAAAAGGCGCTAATCTACTGAACAATTTTAGGCACCAGAACGAGAAACAGAATGTCCAAGCGGATCATACAATAATTTGAACGGACATGGTGAAACCGGATGTGGGCATCTACCCCACTTGAACACAAACATAAACACAGACAATCAACATCTTCTACACCCCTACAGCCAGAGGACCTACATAACCTTTACCCAAAGCGAATGATTCGATTACGCCTGAAGGCTTTAACCCATATTGCTTGATTTTGCTTCTATAAAAAGTATAAAATTAGTATACTGAAAGTATAAATTTGCAAGCGTCAACCAGAATAACACCAAGGCAAACGTTCTCGATAGACACCTTACTTGACAAGCAAATAAGTCAACTCTTTTTTTCATTTAGTTGCGTCGCAGCTAAGGATATCTGCCTAGCCTACGGAGAACGTTCACAGTTAACACTACTTCCATGCCCTGTGCAATCCTACAGCATGGACTTAGATATCACAGAGATATCAAAGAGATATATGGTATCTGCGTAACTGCGTCCTTGATGTCATTCAAGATTTACAATTTGTCTTCATAACGTTCTCGATAGACACCTTACTTGACAAGCAAATAAGTCAACTCTTTTTTTCATTTAGTTGCGTCGCAGCTAAGGATATCTGCCTAGCCTACGGAGAACGTTCACAGTTAACACTACTTCCATGCCCTGTGCAATCCTACAGCATGGACTTAGATATCACAGAGATATCGAAGAGATATATGGTATCTGCGTAACTGTGTTTGTTTATGAAGAAAAAAGGGCTTTAGAAATAAATAAATACTTAGCTTCAACAATTGTTCAATTTTAGTTTTAAGCAATTAAAATTTCCATCAAATTTGTTAAATGCTTACGTGTTTATGGAAATGGAGGAAAAAAGTCTTGGATAAAAAAAAAAAAAATAATTGTTGACGTGTTGAAGAAAAAAAAGTCACACATTGGTTTTGTACTGTGTTTTCCAAATTATTTGAAACATGAATTCGATTTTTTTGAAATACAAATTCAAATTATTTGAAATAGAAATTCCATTCATTTTCAAAGATAAATGTAATTAATTGGAAAAAAAAATTAAAGACAAGTTAAATAACAAGATATTCGTTTATTTTCTAAAGATACTATAACCACATACTTTCTTCACTCAAAGAATAAAACCGATTGCGTAATAATACAGTTGAAACTGTTTTATGCGTTTCTTATGTAATTATTCATTATCGAAAGAGTTTGTTTTGGTCTTATATTTATAATAATTACAACAGATAACATTTAATATATCAGAATATATCAAACCCTGATTATAAAAACCGCATAGCTTTTATTCTTATCACTTCTTCTTTCCTTTTCTCTACTTATTACAGCTTTCATAGTATGAAACGTAAAGGGAAATTCCCCTTGACCCTAAAGAAGAGAGGGTCACTCATAAAAAAAGAGGTATGTAACAGAATAAGGAAAGGATTACCTAATAGTATGCACACTCATAGTGTCTTTGTAATAGCGAGTAAAACTCTTCCCAAACCTGCTGCTGCTACTACCAACTATGATGAACTCCTAGAAGACTCTGACGATAATTTTCTACCACAAATAAAACTTCGCAAGAGAACAAGTAAGCTTCATTATATTGAACTAACAAAGTAAAAACTGATAAATGGAAATTAAGGTCAAGAAAACTTATCATTCAAGAACTATAAAGAATATGAAGAAACAGAGCGTACCACTGTCCAATAAAAACAATCGACTGAACAAGATAATCCTTTATTTTTTTTTTGACAATAACACTCACAGCTTTATCAGTTAAAACTACTCATGTTAAAAAAGACAAAGGTAAAGGAAAGACAATTGATATAGCTCCTACTACCAAAGAAAAAGGTAAGGTCTACTCCCACTATATGATTGCAAAGCCAAGTCTGTTCAAATAGATCAACATAGACTTTTAATTCAAACAAATGATTATTCTTTTGAATTTCACTTTAAAAAGAAATCCAAAAAGTCAGAAAAGAATACTACTGCTGATGAATTGACTCCTATGTATTTTGCTGATGATGCACTTATTTGGGCTATAGATCCTGAACAAACTGATATTTATACTGCTGTTGACTCTGGTACTTCTGACAAGAAGAAAAGGATCTCTACTGCTCCCAAAGATAACCAGACCACCGACTTATCTAAGAAAAGAATTATTGCCTTTGGTAATGCTAAATTTGGTAGCTCTGTAAAAGGAAAACTTCCTGATTCTACTAGACGGATAATGGGCGCAATTAAGAAAATGTCTAAAGAATTAAAAGGAAACACTTTTATCTATGTTGATGAATATTTGACTAGTCAAGCATGTAACCATTGTAAAAATTGAAACTTGACTAATATTACTACAACCGAATCGAAGCGTAAACTTCATGCTGTACTCAAGTGCAACTCTTGCAGTACGGTATGGAATCGTGATGTGATGGATGCTAAAAACATAAACTACATTTCTACGTACGTGTCACAACATAAAAATAAAAGACCTCCTGAATTTCAGAGATCTTCAATCTCTATAACAGGTTTGTATGTATTATATTATTATCTATCACTCTCGCTAACCTTTTCATTTTACCTTTTTTTCTTTTTCAAATAATTTCTTCTAATTGATATTTCAACTAAAATTTATTTTTATTTCAAAAAAAAAATATTTGAAAAATACAGTAAGTATCAAGAATTACTCTTTGGCTTTTTTAGTATTCCTAATAATAAAATCCGTTTCATAGCAACATGCATTTACCTGAAGAATACAGAAACTACAAATTGTCTACTGTGAATGAAATTCCTATTCATTTTTTTTCTATCAATAGTGCAAGCAATTGGGATTTTGAATCGTATTTTAGTCAAACACACTCTAATCTTAATAAGTACAAGAACTTCAAAAAAATTGTAAAAGATTATAACGACGATCTCAATTTGATCTCTCAATCAAAGGAGGTTCCAAATATCATCAAAGAATATGCTATTCATTTACTAAATAAAATAAAAGTGAGTGACTAAATATTATTTACGTAAAACATTAAAGTAATAATATTGAGTTTTAGCCCAGCAAAGCCCAGTTAAAGACCAGAGCTACAAAAAAAAGGAGAATATCAAGTATGGGAATTATTTTCAATGGTCCAATTAACGGTGGAACTATTAATGCAACTGTCAATAATTCAAGTGATGATAAGGTTTGTTTGATACAGTGATACAGGTCAATATATAATTAAAATTTTTTTAAGAGAATTTATGAAGAACAGCAAAATTCTGTAGAAAGATTTGATGAACAAGAGTCAAGTGCAAATAATCAAGAAAACCTTGACGAACACGTATGTAGCTGGCCCAAAAAATCTTTATAAATAAAGGCCTTATATATTTCTTTTCTCCACTTGATTTAGGAACCCAGCATTGGAACTGAATGGCTCAGATTTATTAAGAAGCATCAATTGTTATTTCATCCATTTAGGTAAATATTTAGCGTACAGCATTGTTGTATATAAACTAATGAATATACTTTTCTTTACATTAGTCCTGTAGCCAATAATATCATTAGATCTGGTGATGGAATTTCCCCAAGACCTTACTTGGATAGGAGCTTATATGAAAAGCATATGGAAAGTCACGATGTAGAGCAATATACACTCCCGACTGTATTATGTGATCATCTTGATCCTGCCATTGATGCTGTAACTATGTACATTTTAAATAGTGTAAACATACTTAATATATTTTTTTTTTATTTAGACTGATTTGGTTGAGTTTAAGAAAGAAATCAGAAAATTATCGGTTTTAATATTAAAAGAAGAAGAAAGAGCACAAAATGAAAATGAATGCTTGGAATTTCTTGAAGAATTTCTCAATCAAGTGTAAACTATATTTATCTTTTTGCTTCCATTTGCACCAATTGACTATATTTTTTCTAGGCATAAGATGTATACATCACCAGTTAAATATAATTCCAATGAAGACGCCTTTAATCAACTATATACATGGCCATACCTTGGTTTAATTGGCAGGAGTGTCAACACTGATGAATGTAAGGGATATTTTATTCAAGGGCAGCCTGTCTTGCAAAGTATGAGTCGGCAGTTGAAGGAAGTAGGTATTTTTGCGGATAAAAGATCCCAATATAAGTCGGATGGATTAGTAAAGCTTCTTAATTTGAAGGACCTTGAACTCCTTTTACTTGAAACTTCTGGGCATTTCGAAAATAATGATAAGGTAAAAATCAGTCTAGACCATCACAAAGGGGTGTATGGCATCCTAGCAATGCTCAAGTGCATTGCTGATGAATACTCTTTCGCTTCTGTTGCCAAGTTTAGTCAAGTAAAAGTATTTTTTTTACACGCAGCTGGTAATGTATTATTTTGTCAGATAGTATTGAATTCTAATATTTGTATTTAGAAACCAAATTGCACTTGTGGAGCATGCGTTATCAACCCGATGGGCTATTTGACCTTTGGAGAGAGTTATGCTTGGAAGTCAAACCACACTTTGAAGATAGAGCAATATTTTTACCACAGTTGATCAAATTTTGTTGGAATACAAAGGTAATAATAATAGGCGTACTTGAATAAATTAGACATACTAAATGACTTTTTAAATAGTGTCTCTTAGAACAAGCAGTAAAGAATATTATAGATATCAAAAAGGAACATCAAGAAAATAGTTCAAAGTTCCGATATAATCCTGAAAGCTATACCCAACTAAGCAGCATTGTAAACCCTGTGATAGTAAAATTGACCAAAGAAGAAGATAGCACTGGTATGGGTGATCTTGGACCCATGTATTCCCCACCTCATCATTGAACATCGCTGTACTGTATCATACTATAGACCACTGGGTTTGATACTATACATTTTTTTCCTACATAAAAGATTCATATTATTATTTTATTGCATTCATCACCATTTGAGCTTATTTTCTTGAAAATTTTGATATTTCTTGTAAAATATCAAATAATATAAAGATAAAAGAGTCAACGTGACTGAATAATAGTTCATTTTATTTATGAATTGAATTGATGGGGGTATTTATAAGAATTGTTAAAGAGGCTTGAGATAAGATGTGAATCAGAAAAGTGTTAGTTACGACTGAATAAGATATGTTATAGATAATGAAATCTTAGAAGCTTTAATATTGTTTGATGGAGTGGATCAAGAGAGTTTCAGGAGAATTTAGATAGAGTTCCCTAAATAAATTTATGACCTACATGTTTAGTTAAGAAACATGACATTATAAGTCAGCTTATAACAGAAATCAATAAAAGTGCAAGATGATCAAGTACATGGATCATTCTAGCAATGAAATCAGCGGGTTCAATAGGAGCATTCTTATCACCAAAAACTATCTTGACCTAACTCGGATGAGCAGCAATTGGTTTCAAATACTTGGAGGTACACTTGATTTGAAACTATGCTGTATTTAGGCTAAATTTCATCACCACTGATACCAGTGCTCAATTGAAGTAAACCATATGGTGGAGAATAGAAACAAAGACTATAAATGCGTATATCTTCCTCCAAACTCTCCAGAATTGAATCCAATTGAACAATTCTAGACTATAGTTTAGCATGAAGAAAAGTGTAATCAGCTTATGGAGTCTGAAACACTTGCACAAAGAATAACTGAAGCATGTAATGATGTCTCTTTATCTCACCTTGTCAACATTACTCAACACTCTAAAAATCATTTCCAAAAATGCTTAAACAAAGTGCCTATTTAAATAAAATGCTCCATATTAACTTCCAAATTAAGTTCAAATTTTGTTTGAATTTAATTGGTTGAATATTCCATTTTATTTTCGATGCACTGTACATTAAATATTTTAAGGAACAGGACTTACACCAGCATTTTTTTTTTAGAACAAAAAAAAAAAAAAAAAAAAAAAAAAAAAAAAAAAAAAAAAAAAAAATAAAAAAATAAAAAAATAAAAAAAAAAAAAAATAATAATTTTGCTCTACATTTTAGCGTGCAAATTGTTACGAGTAGTTTTTGTTTATTTTTTTGTTAATTAGTTGAATAGACTTTTTATGGAAATTAACTTAATTAATTCATGAATATAATTAAACCAGCTTAAAACTTGTGTTTTCATTTATTCAATTGTATAATGCTGATAAAGTTTATAAAGTATCTTGATGCTGTTGTTGTGTGGCTCTTTATTGTGTATCATTTTTAAATTTTGCAAAATCATTGTATATTTTTCTCCCCTACTGACAACCCATATGCTGCTCCTAACAAAAAAAAAAAAAAAAAAAAAATGTATTTTATTATATTGTACACACAATACTATGCACATAAAATAATTTTTTGAATCGCGCGTTCTTTTTTTTTTTTTTTTTTTATTACTACTTACAATGTCTAATTATTTTAATTCTGGAGAGAAGAAGGAACAGCAAAAAGAAGAAGCTTATTATACATCAACTAATAACTTGGATGTAGGTCAAAAAAGAACTGTCCCATGGTTAGAGGAAAGTCATAGAGAACCCAAGACTCCAAAGACCGAGGAAAATAAAACCATTGGTGGTAATTTGAATGATTTGCCTTTTATTTTTATTTTATTCATTTATTTTTTGACATGTTAACATTATTTTTATTTTTTTAAAAAAGATAAAGGCATGGGCATTCAACAACAGCAACAGCAACAACAACAGCAACAGCAACAACAACAGCAACAGCAACAACAACAACAACAACAACAGCCACAACAAATGAAAATATCACAACTTACATCACAACCCACTTCCTTTACTCGACAACCTTATACAACCATTTATAATGACCAAGCTATCATTCAACAACGTCTCAATAGACCCAAACTCAAACTTGATGATTTTCACATCTCCCGCACATTGGGTACTGGCTCCTTTGGCCGCGTTCATCTTATTCAATCAAAAGTCAATCATCGTTTTTATGCCATGAAAGTACTTAAGAAGACAGAAGTCATCCGACTTAAACAAGTTGAGCATACCAACAATGAAAAGCATATTTTAGAATCTGTAGCTCATCCATTTTTAGTGAATATGTGGGGGACCTTTCAAGATTCAATGAATCTTTATATGGTAATGGATTATGTGCCTGGTGGCGAACTTTTTAGTGTCCTGAGACGATCACAAAGATTTCCTGATCATGTAGCCAAATTTTATGCGGCAGAAGTTATATTAGCTATCGAATATTTGCATGCAAAGGATATGATTTATAGGGATTTGAAGCCAGAGAACTTATTATTAGATGCTCAAGGACATATTAAAATTACTGATTTTGGATTTGCAAAATATGTGCCAGATATTACATGGACATTGTGCGGTACACCCGATTATTTAGGTAAGTTAGGATTTTATGTTATAATACAACCATATATTCATATATGAGAATTTATATTTATATAGCACCAGAAATCATTCAATCAAAAGGATATGGTAAAGCAGTTGATTGGTGGAGTTTAGGTGTACTTATTTATGAAATGTTAGCAGGGTAAGCGAATTTATAATATACATATAATAAGCAATTCATTTATTCCCTATCGAATCGTATAGATATCCACCTTTTTTTGATGATGATCATTTAAAACTCTATGAAAAAATTCTAGCATGTAAAGTGAAATGGCCTGCCTATTTTGATCCAAATGGAAAAGATCTACTTAAACGTCTTTTAACACCTGATCTTACTAAACGCTATGGTAATTTAAAAGCAGGAAGTGATGATATTAAACGTCATAGTTGGTTTACAGGCGTCGACTTTAATCGTATATTAGCGAGACAAATTCGTGCACCTTATGTACCTCAAATAAGAGGTGAAGGAGATGCAAGTCATTTTGACAAATATCCAGAAACACAAGAACAATACGGTATTACTGAGCAACCAGATCCTTATAGACATTTATTTCCTGATTTTTAAACAAAGAAAAAAAGTGTAGTGATTAGTTTTCTCTTTTAGAAAAAAAAAAAAAAAAAAAAGAAAATAAAATTTGAGATATATTCTTTCTTTTTTGTTTGCTTGCTTGCTTGCTTGCTTGATTATTTTATTAGTTTAATAATTTATTTTTATGTATGGAATATATTGTAGATTTATTACCAAGGTTTCACCCTCTATCTTCTTTCTTCTCTCTCACTCTCCCCTCCCCGCCAGTTGTCAGAGATAACTTAAAAAAAAAACGTGTTTATGTGTGGGGGAATGAAGGGATAAACATGCAGCATATATTTATCATATGAAATTGGTTTCTAAACAATTTGTTAAAAAAACTACAATACTAGGAAATAGTAAGCATATAATTACTTGGTAAATGAGTGAAACTACTAATGTCTATGTTTTGGATCAAAATATGTACATATTTGTATATAATACATGATGTCATAATTGTCCTATTTAGGAATAAGGAGTAAAATACAGAAAGTAACATACCATATTTGAATATATCAGTTTCTATAAACTAGACAAACTTACAACAAAAAACAAACTAGGATATATTTATTTTATAATAGATTAAGCAGAAAAAAAAGGAAAAAAAAAGGCTGAAAAAGAGGAAAATCATATCATATTACCCTATTCTATTATTACAAGAAAAGAAAAAAAAAAAGGGATATATGACTCGTATAAATCATGGTCTATAATACAATAAATTTGATCTGATATAAAAAAGGAATTAATAAATTTGTGTTCCTTGTTGATTTAATATCAATATTAAACTGTTTCCTACATTTATAACGTATGTTTCTTTCTTATTATGAATAGCTGATACTAATTACATGTATTACTGCATTTATAAAATATAAATGTCAATACATACGCGTACAATGGTTGAATCATACATAACTTTCTCTTCAAATGTAAACAACCATTGCCTTTTTTTTCTTTAAGTTTATTTGAAAAAAAAAAAAAAGTATGATGCAATAATAAATAGACTGTATATTTTATGCGGTCAATCTTACCGACACTTATATTCTTTCGGTAATTAGAAATGAAAGACAGCGGATATAGTCACCGCTGCGGTCGATGTTACCGACCAAGATGTTAATAGCTCAGCATTTCTTTTTATTTTTTTTTTTTTTTTTTTTTTTTTTGATCTGTGGAAAAGAAAATATAAAATTTAGAAGGTTTCCTTTATTGAAATAGTGTTAGACATTAATGTGAAAAAGAAAAAGTAGAAGAAAAAGAAACTAAAGTCACCCTTTTTTTATTTTCTTATACATTTCTTTTTGTATGCTTTTTATTTTCCGTGATAATTTTTTTGGACCTGAATTTTGATCAGTTAGAGATAAACAAAACGATCTGTTTTTTTGTGTTGTTAAACATGATAGACATTATGATGCGGAGAAGGGTTTGTTCAAAGTCAGCTATATATCTCTAGGAAACATATTTGTGAAGGGATCCGATATTCTAACTTTAGTAAATATCAACAACAAGGTTTCTACTCTAACCTTTGAATAAAATGTCTTAGAATTACATATAAAAAGGCAAACTATTTTCAGGTCAAAAGTTTTTTTTTATCATCATTATTATTTTATTCACTTTATATTAAATACAATAAAACAACATGCAAGGAAATATTGAACACTATCTCGCTTATGGTTCTGTTAAGAGTGCCTGGGTTACTCTTTTCATCACTGCTATTATTTTGGGTGTCCTTTACGTGATTAGACCTCTTGTTAGTGATGACTCTGATGTTAGTGACATCGAAGCTGCTGATAAGAGATCTGGTGGTGGTTTCTTGGTAAGTTTATATGAATATATATTTATTTACTGGAAATGTATTAATTTTTTTTTCCATTTTTAACATTATAGTCACGTATTAATACTTCCTATAATGCTATGAAAGATAACGCCTTCTATCATTTGATTGCTCTTTGTTTGAATAGTTTCGGTATGGGTTCTACCAAGGCACTCAGTATTCTTTCTTGGATTTACTTTATCATTAATGTTATTTATGGCCTTGGTCTTTTGTTCATTGATCACAAGATAATTCGTGGTATTTGTAATCTTATCTTCTTTGTCTTGGTTTTGATCATGTATATTCTTGCTTTCAAAGAAGGTGGTTGGTAAATAGTAATACTATTTACATTAAAGATTATTACAACAATAACAAAAAAAAAAAACAAAAACAAAACAAAACAACAAAACAAAAAAAAAAGATACCTTACTCAATTTTTTCTTTACACACACATTTTCACTTTAAAAAAATATATATTATAATATACAATAATCTGCAGTTTTATTTTTTTTTTCTTGATTTTATTAATACACTTATTTACTTTATTACGTTCTTTTGCTTCCCCATCCCCTAATATAATAATAAAACATAGCTATGATATACAAATTTAAAGATTTCTTTTAATAATTACAGATGTGTGTATTAATATTGATATGTTGTTAAAATTATATTTATATGATGACTCTTACTAAATCTTATATATTTATATAAAAGAAGACAGTCTCTAATTTAGATAGGATGATCTATTTCATTAATTCAGTATATATGATTAATTAATTTATAACTGAAGGGAAATTAATAAATAGAAAACTATTTTTTTATTAATTCATATGTATAAATAGCTGGTATTGACATCGTCTATAATTAGCTATCATAAAGTAAACAAACAAACAAGCAAGCAAGCAAGTAAGCAAAATTAAAAGAAAAATAATTGTAGATTGTCATTAATAATGTAATGTAGAGCTTATAGCAAAGATGTTACTAAAGTGGAAATGTTCTTGTCAATTGTATAATTCTTTACCTTAATAGAGCAATAACTAGTTTCCCTTTTTTTTTTATGATATTTCGAATGAGCTTATCCATTTTTGCATAAATTATAGTTATGCAAAAATGATATTTATCTTTGATTTATTGACTGGTTTGTAAAGGGCTTTAATTAGAAAAAAAAAAAAAAAAAAAAAAAAAAAAAAAAAAAAAAAAAAAACTTGTTTCAAAGATCACAGCTTCATTTCTACGTAAAATTCATTTTTATTACATTATCAAAATCAACTTTTTCTATTAAACACGTGGTATAATAAAATAAGATGAGTATATTTGATGGTCATATATTAGAGAGTACCCCGCATTGGCTGTTGACAAATTTGTCGAAAATTGATCCGCTTTATATATTTTACCATTAGCCACGTTCATTCAAGTCAAATGGATACACGCATATAATACTTCGAAGCTGCTCTAATTATTGAACTATCTTTATTTAGATCACTTGGATGGTATTGAAAAAAACTTTCTTTCAATGTAAAATATATTGTTCAGAACAGACAGCAAAGATTATACCCGAAGACCATAACTCAACATACAAAACGACCTAAATAAAGTCATGTTGATGATTTATTAGCTCCTATACCATATCATACATCTATTCTTATTGAAATGTCAGAATATGGTTCACTTAGACTAACATTTCTTCCTGCTAATCATTCTATTGTATCTTCTCTGTAAGTATATAAATATTTAAAAAGAAACAACAACAACAGATACATTTGATTAAAAAACACATGTACTAGTATATCGTTATGATTTGTATTGTACGGCTAATCCAAATTATATGAAATATTTGAAATACTTCTTTAGAGAATACACAATTCCATCCATGCGACTTTGATTATTCATGTTCTGATTATAGCTGCAACTTAATTAGTATTTATCCTATACAAAGTATTAATAACCAAGCTATTCATTATATAGATTCAAAACATGTGAAAGACCTTATTCAATCTAATTTACCTTATCAATGTAAACCACATAGTCAATGGATAAATTATATTTAATAATGCCATTAAAATAGGGAGAGGGAAGGGGGAGAAGAAAAACAAAAGTACTAATTATCAATCATATTGCTTTTACCTTTTTCTTTCCATTCTTCGTTAAATGAAATTGTATCGTTTTATAATTTTGTCAAGCCAAAAATGTTTACGCTGTGTGTCGCCCATGGTGAATGGGAAGCAATCAATTAAATACGGGAATTATTACTCAGTCATGGATGTCAACTTGGATAATCACTTTCATTAGATACGTTATCTCCTAAACGAAGACGACTGTTGTTATCTTTTGAGTCGTCAACTTTTACAAATATTTATTCAAAAACTCTGTCCTCTCCAGAAATGTGGGGGGGGAGAGGAAGAAGATACAGCATTTTTTTTTAATATCTGTATAATATTTAATAGTAAGAGAATGACTAATTTTAAAAATAAATAAGCGTGTACATCCATCCAATTTGAGATCGTCATCATATACATATATATATATATATGTATATATATCGCTGAATAAAACAATACAAGTCTTCCCAAATACTCCAGCTTTTATAGTTTCAAATAGGCAAGTGTCCATCTAATTCCGAGTAATAATAATAAAAGTTTTGACGTTAATAATCATTCTAGTATTGAAGATATGAAATATACCTTTATAATAGTAAAACTCTAAAGGGCTTGTCATAAGATGATCACTGACGCGATATATAAGTGAGACTTGAAACACTCTTATTTTATATATATACACATATTTTATATGTGTATAAGGAGAGCTATAAACTGAAAATGATTATTATCAATAAATAATTGATGAGCAGTTATCGAAGAAAATTATTCTATTCATTTTATTTTACATATTACTCTCTTTTACCCTTAGCTTGATTATATCTTTTTCTTTAATAATCAAACAAATAAAACAAAAATAGGACGTTAACAATAAGAATTAATTTAATGTTATGTGTTTAAAAAGTGTTATAGTCATATAAATAAAAAATGTAACAATATATAAATATGCATACAAAAAAAAAAAAAAAAAGATTTACACGCCAATTATTCTTCGAGGCAAAGGAAGTACTAAAACATTGCTATCAATATATGGAGCAAGTGCGACACAAGTATGTATTTGATGAAGCGGTAAAATGGACAAACTGCTATCTGCTTCAAATTCATTTTTCCACACTTCAACATTATGTGCATCAAAAGAGGAGAACGAATTATCGGAAGGCTTATACCAGCGAACAAAAGCAAAGACATGTTTTTTAGCAACAGGAGGTCCAAAAAGATTATCATTATTAGGAAGAAATACCTCATTTGTAAAAAAAAAAAAAAAATAAAGTATTTTTCCAACTCTAAAGCATCCGTTTCTTTGAGGAACCATTGCTTGAATATAAGCAGCTCTATCCGTTCTACACGCCACACATCTGAAAAGTTGACCTGCCAAATTGACTCTATTGAACTTTTAAATTTGATCACTAATAATGGCTGTGAAATGTGATGAGAAAGCATTATCAGTAATCTTCTTAATAGTAAAGCAGGCATCATATACAGATCGGTAGAATTCATATAAACGATTATAATGATGATTATTCATAAATATGGCTTTTCTAGTCTTTAATGGCAATGCTGAAGGAGGTAAAGGCTCACTACCAGTTAAGACGGCATTTGTATTGATTAGGTTGGTTAGAAAAGTTTCTAAATCAAACATATAATTTGAGTCGCTGCTCCTTTTTTGGCGTAATGAATTATTATCATTGCTATTTAATTCTACCAAATCCTCCATATCTCCATCATCCAAAATCAGTTCACCTTGCTTAAATTGTTCATTTGGGATCAAATGTTTCAATACATTCATTACAATTGTATTGCCTTTTAATGAATTAGGAAGCATTTGTAAGTAATCTTGAACATGGACTTGCTGAAGAAACTTTTCCATATAAGTGAACTCGGGTCCTTCTTTAAAATTAATATCAATTTTTTTGATATCACCATTCATACGTTCAAAGCTATACAACCAAGTAGAATAAAGTGGCCCAAAATCATAGATTGTTTGTTGTAGATGTAAATGCATATGCATATTTGGTATTATGAAATCGGGCTCATAGAGGTCGACATTATTTTTAATAAATTCTACAAGTAAAGTATGAGCTTCATTGACTTCAGATACAGTTATAAATGATGATGCAAGTATCTGATTAGCCATTACAAAGCGTAACCAGTTCATCATATGTTCGTCAATTAAACGCCCTTTTAGAACCACAGATGAATAGATTATTGTCCATGAACGAAATTCATCACCTTTGAGGCCAGAGAAATTAGCAGATATTTTAGAGCTTATGGCTGTAAACTGAGGAGGAACAAACAGCTTTTTTTGCATCTACAGCCATATCTGCTAAATCTTTGTTTGTCAAGTAACATCGCGAACTGTTGGGCTTATGTTCAGACTTCCAAAAATCTACCAATCATTTGGCAGTACGAAGGTAACGATTATGGAGCCCATCGATTATGGAACATTTAACAATATCAAAATAACCAAATTTATAGAGCTCACTCCAGCGGACACCATATTTTTTTTTTCAATCATTTTACGTTCTGTTGACGATCTTGCATTTTTCCAAAGAAGGGCTTGCTTATAGATAGATACTTTGTCACCGATTAGACTAATGGCTCTTTAAGATAACGCGATGTACCTGTGAAACTCATGAAGGAGTCATCTAAGAACATTATTATAATATATTATCTATTATACTCCTCCATTTTTAAAGCTCTATTGTTTAATCTTGATTCGATTCCTCTTCTTTAGGGACATCATCCTTAAAATGAGAGAAATGGAATTACCAAAGTTGTCGACACCAGTACCATAATTATCAACAACAGTGTACTTTTGTATATAAGTATTTTAGATAATAAAAATAAATTAAAAAAGTAGGAAATATTAATTGAAAGTATTAAATTAACTGAATTTGATAAGAGTAAAGCATATACCATTGTTGTCATCATTAGACAAAAGAATGACTTTATCCATGTGGTTGCTGTAATAACTAACTTTTGAAACTGTATCAAAGCCTTTAGGGTTTTTTAAATGGATCATAGGATATGTGAATTTGCAAACGTTATTAATGATAGTCACTGTTAAATAAAGAGTAAAAATTATAAAAAAACTGTGTTCGGGGTAAATTTAAATGCATGAAGTCATTTTATTAAAAATTAATAAATTATTATTACAATCATAATTACATTATTTGTAAAATTACTAAA
Source organism: Cokeromyces recurvatus (assembly GCF_025118155.1). NCBI lineage: Eukaryota > Fungi > Mucoromycota > Mucoromycetes > Mucorales > Mucoraceae > Cokeromyces > Cokeromyces recurvatus. The sequence goes on from NW_026251391.1 coordinate 1,145,067, forward strand.
TTTTATTTTTTCTTCTTCTTTGAATTTATTGATAATTAATAGAAGTATAGAATTATTAACAATGGAATTACTTTAATCGACATTAATATTTTTTTTTTTCATACCTTCGAATTTAAAGCAAATTAATAAATTAACGCATTACATGATGTTTTTGAATGTTTAAAATAAAATTATCTGAATGTGATTTAAAGAAGCGTAAGTTTATTTCATATAATAAAAAGGATTCATTTTTTTGTATACTAGATCATTCCTCCTACATGTGAAGTTTTTAAAAACTATTTGCCTCCATAGGTTGGATGAGTTAGCACTTTATTGATTTCGATTTTTTTTTTTTTTTTTTTTTCTTTTTATGATTAAATTAAATTAAATAAAATATAAATGACTAATGAGCTAATGAGCACATAGTAATTTAATAATCATACTGTACTTCCCTAGCTAATTCAAAAAAGAAACGTAATGAAAGCCTCTTTGAGTCAAAAGGTAAAAAATTAGAAGAAATGAAAAGAAGATAGACACAGTAGGAGTATACTGGCCTACGACAAGAGCAAATACTGTATTAACTTGGTATAACAATTTACGAAAGAAAGAGAAAGTATATGATGCAAAATAATATAACATACTGTTAGACAACAAACTAATAATTACTATAGAACAAGCCCTGGATAACATGAGCATAAGTAATAGTGTAATAAATGAATTACGTAATAAAGGATAAAAGATAAAAACTTGAATATGAAGTATTACAACATCTACTAAATAATATTCAAGTGACGAATGAAATTCTTCTAGAATTGAATGAGACACTCGAATACAAAATAAGTCATATGATTGCTTAATCTTTCTTTTTTATTGGTCAGCGAAAATAGTATAATAAATTTTTTGATATAACATATAGTAATTGATCTTCTTTTTCGCTGGTCAGTACCATATAAATGAGTTCCGAACAACTTGAACAACTTCTCGCCAATCAACAGGCACAAATCAATCGCCTTGAACAATTACTCCTCACTCAAACCAATGCTCAACCTTCAGCAGAGCCCCCTAATCAACAACAACAGCAACAGCAAATGGAGGAAGAACAACTGGTCTCTCAACTTCACTCCTTGGACATTCGTCCTGATTACACCTGGAAACCTTCGCCCTTTTTATCTGAAGTAATGCAATTCAACCAACCTTTGTTCACCACGAACACTTTAACCGATGACAAACGTAAAGCGATCATCGAACAGTATCCTGGGCAGAAGGATATGGATTATCAACCTCCTGATACCGTACCTCTCGCAGCTCGTACCATGAAGCCACATCTCACGAAGCAGGATCGTTCTTTAAAACGGCTACAGTACCTTGCTTCGGCCACATTCAGACCTTTGGATGTATTGGCCTTGGAACTTAGTAACGACAATACTAATCCTAACGTTCAACGTTACTTACATATGCTTAACGACTGTCGTTCTTTACTTTTAAACTTAACCTCGGAAATGACGGAAATGCGAAAGACAATTGCTTTTCAAGCTATTAACCCTCATTTCTCTTCTACTAACCCGTCGTCACAGCATACTTACATTATGCCTGTTGACGATTTTCAGGCGGCTTTGGCGCAACAAACCACCAACTTGCAAAACGTGCAAAAAGCCTCTCGATTTGGTCAACGACCTCAAGTTAGCACCAATCAAAACCATTTTTCCCACACTACCCAACCTCAGCAG